>NC_063226.1:22856125-23175671 GCF_020740725.1 Corvus hawaiiensis | reverse complement strand
TAGGGTTAGGGTCAGGGCTAGGGTTAGGGGGTTGGGGTTAGGGTTGGGGGTTAGGGGTCATGGTCAGGGTCAGGGCTAGGGGTTAGGGTTAGGTGGGGAGGGTGCTGGCATTGGCTCAGCATTTGGGATTATTGCCTCCAACTGTGGGGAGGGTGCTGGCATTGGCTCCGCATTTGGGATTATTGCCTCCAGCTGTTGGGAGGGTGCTGGCATGGGCTCAGCATTCAGGGTGATTGCCTCTGGCTGTGGGGAGGGCTGCTGCCTGTGGCTGCTTTTGGGGAGAAAGGGGTGTTGTTTGGGGTCCTGGTTAAGGTTAGGTTTAGGGAACAGGGCTTGTGTGTCATACCCCTTGTGTTTGTTGTGTAGTGTGTGATTTTTGAGCCCTTTCTCTTTATTCCCTGGACTCCCCCCGGGCTCTTGGCCTTTATTATGTTCTCCTGCTGCCTTCTCCTTGGGCTCTTGGCCTTTATTATGTCCCCCTGGAATGTCCCCCTGGGCTCTCGGCCTTTATTGTGTCCCCCCTGCAGTGTCCCTCCTTGGCTGCCACCCTCTGTGTGTTTTTCTAACCTTTTTTGTGTGGGTGTTGTCCTTCCATGGGGGCTGCGGTGTTCTCCTGGTGCTGGGGGGTCTGCCTGCTGCAGCTGGGTGGGCTAAAATGGTGGCCTGAGGGGTGCTGTGGGGTGGTGCATAAATGGCGGGAAGGGGGGGCTTGCGGGGGGGGGCGCCCTGAGGGGAGCCGCAACGGCGGGAAGGGGGGCCGTGAGGCGGGAAGGGGCGGGGGGTACCCTGAGGGGAGCCGCAATGGCGGGAAGGGGTGCCGTGAGGCGGCGGGGGCTGCCCTGAGGGGACCCGCGGGCTGCAAGGGGTGGGGGGGGTACCCTGAGGGGAGCCGCAATGGCGGGAAGGGGTGCCGTGAGGCGGCGGGGGCTGCCCTGAGGGGACCCGCGGGCGGCAAGGGGTGGGGGTACCCTGAGGGGAGCCGCAAAGGCGGGAAGGGGTGCCGTGAGGCGGTGGGGGCTGCCCTGAGGGGACCCGCGGGCGGCACGGGGCGGGGGATACCTTGAGGGGACCCACAATGGCGGGAGGGGGGGAGCGGCAGGCGGCGGGGAGGTGCGGTGGGGCGGTTTGAGGCGGCGGAGCGGTGCGGGACCGGCGGGGGGGCGGCGGCGGCTCACGGGGGGCTGGCGGGTGGCTGTAGGCGGCGGCGGGTGCCGGACCGGTGGGCTCCGGGTGGCGGCAGGTGCAGGAGCGGCGCGGGACTGACGGGGGGAGTGGTGCCGGGGGCGGGAAGCGCTGTGAGGGGAGAGGGGCGGGGCTGGGGGCGGAGCGAGGGGCGGGGCTACATTACGCGCGCGCGCGCGCGAGGGAAGGGGCGGAGCGTCATGACGCGCGCGACGGGGGGCGGTCCCGGGGGCGGAGCGGCGTGACGCGCGCGGCGGGGGCGGTCCCGGGGCGGTGCGGCGTGACGCGCGCGGCGGGGGGCGGGGCCGGGGGCGGAGCGGCGTGACGCGCGAGGCGGGGGCGGTCCCGGGGGCGGAGCGGCGTGACGCGCGCGGCGGGGGCGGTCCCGGGGCGGAGCGGCGTGACGCGCGAGGCGGGGGCGGTCCCGGGGCGGAGCGGCGTGACGCGCGAGGCGGGGGCGGTCCCGGGGCGGAGCGGCGTGACGCGCGAGGCGGGGGCGGTGACCGGGGCCGGGACCGTGTGACGCAAGCCAGGGGGGCGGCGACCGGGTGCGGGGGGGCGTGACACGGGCCAGGGGGGGCGTGACGCATGTGTGTGGGGTGGGAGCCTGTGATGAATGGGGGGTAGAGCTTAGGATGAGTGAAAGGTGTGGGTGGTGTGTGTGCACGCCGAAAAATTGGCTAATTAACTAATTATCCAATTATCTAATTCAATTAATGCTCCAGCTGGGATATATTAGATTTGACAAGGAAATTCAACTCATTTCCTTGACAGAGAATAGTCAAAAACAGCAGTGAGCAATGGCTACAAGAGCCTACAAGAAAGATGAGGAGAGACAAAGATGAGTAAGAGTGGAGTGACAGTGACCCACAAAGACCGTGCTGTACCCGGGCCCGTGCGTGGTCCTGGCACTTTTCCTGCATTCTGATTTTCTGTTCAGAAGTCACTATGTGGCCAAATCTCTGGGTCTGGCTAAACGGTGTTTAGTGCAGAACTGATGTGATGGTCACTCGGAATCGCCCAGAGCAGAAGCCAACTTGCAACTCTGGTGAAACTCAAGTGACACCAGCTGAGGCACACGCTCCAGATAACACACTGTGGGTGTGCCAGGGTCAGGGGCAAATGGTCAGGGCTTACCTTCTCCTAGTTTGAGGCCTGGTTTGGCAGCAACACAACATTCCAGTGCAGGATCAGTGCCAAAGGGAAGGGCTGCACAGATGCCCTGAGCCCCAGTCTCGGCATCAGCAGCAGTGGGTGGGTGGACCTCACCTACTTCCAGATTCAAATCCATTTGTTTGTCACTCCTGCTAGTTTATAGGCTCTGAAAGCTCATTTCAGCTGTTCAGTGACAGCACTAGCTGGTCCATGGATTTAAGGAAGCAGACAGTCTTTGGGAATGTGTGTTGCCATTTGAGACTTGTCCAACAAAAGGGGCACAGGAGGAGGACAGGTGTTAGGGACCGAGTCCGGAGAGCTGGCCGCATAAACGACATGTACACCGATACGATTAAGCATCCTTCTCCCTTTATTGTTCAACTATGCCGACTTATATCTACTTTTGCAAAGATTCATGCCCAGTCCCTCTAGATGGCCTCTAATCATAGGGGGAGCCAGGCAGCTGTATACCTTGCCAAGGACTCTCAGGGCTGCCTGCAGTCAGGGGCCTGTTCAGGGGCTTTTCCTCAGCAACCCTGCATTGTCCAATCTTTCCAGGGGTATCATATGCCCTTGTTCCATAAGGAATCCCTCTACAGACAGGGAGTTGTCACCGGCCCCGTGCTCATGGGCTGCAGGGGACACCTGCACTGAGGAGGAAATGGAAACGGGAAAGAGGGAAATGCAACCGGATGGGACGCACTTCTGGCACCACACCTCCTCTTCTTCCTGCTGTCCTGGAAAGGCCCAAGTAAATCCAGTGCCTCAGACCTTGCATCCCTGAACACCAGGAGAGCCGGTGTTTTACCCAGATCCCAGTGCCCTGCACGGCTGCGCTGACACGAGCGCAGGCCGATCGCTCCGCCCAGCACCATCCCTCATTTTCCTCCCACGGCTCCCCAAGCGGCCCCAAACCACCCCAGCGTGTCTGTGCCGGGGCCAGGGCCTGCCCCGAGCCCGACCAGAGGCTGTCACCCAGCCCTGCACCAGCTCCCACCCCTGGGAGAGCTGGGAATGCACTGAGAGCTCGGCTCCCCGGGCTCCCCAGCACCCAAACCGATCCTCGGACACACAGAAATGCCCAACCTGCCCCTCTGGGCACAGCCAAACACCACAATTCCATCATCCCCAAGGAACTCTGGCACTTGCCTCTTCACCTCTGCCCATTTCCAGTAGCCGGGGCTAGGACCGGCCTGTCAGAAAGAGCATTCCCTAGGCAGTTCATCCCAGCACAGAGGAGAAGAGGAGCCTGTCCCTGACCCACACCATGGGCAGGACAAGGGGGGCCCTAGCTGGCTTTGCCTACTCCCAACACCAAAGCTCTTGGTCCCAAAGATGGGGCGAGTTCAGTGGTTTTTCCTGTCCTGAAAGAGAGCAGAAAAGGGAAGTTAATCCCACTGTGGAATCCAAGACTCCTGCATTTCCTATTTCTGCTCTGATTGCTCACCGTGCAGTTTTAGCCATGGGAAAAAAAAGGAGAATGACACCATATCAAATAAAAAGTTGATTAATCCATGTAGGGGCTGTGGAGAGAAGGATACAAAGGAACTTTTCCATGATTTTGGGGCTTGAAGAGGGAGTGAATTTCCCTCAAAGATGGGAAGGGCCTGAGGATGATAAAGCAAAGGAGCAGCTTCATCTCTCCCTGGCAGAGAGCTCTGGGCTCCATTATGGATACAAATCAATCCCAGCAGGATTTCAAAGGGTTTCTTTAGGATGTCAGGTCCCTCTTTATCAGATCCCTGCTGGGATTCAGGGCCTGCCTGGTCACGGGGTGCTTTGATAAGGGCTGGATTTAAATCCCAGATCTGAGAGCAGACATGAAAGTTCCCTGGGTTTCTAAGGGTTGAAAAGCTCGAGCTGGATTCGCTGCAGAGCTGAAAAGTCAGGATAAGAGAGAGCAAGGAGTGGCCAGCAGGCTCAGGCTCCTGGTCACGCCCCTGGGATCCATGGCATCCATAGGATCCGTGGCCTCTGGCACGCTGCTCCAGCACCCTGCAGGGTGACTGACAGCCGGGCAGGGGAAGGAGCCACCAGCAGCTCTGCGATGTGCACCATCATTCACCTTGCACGTGGCCTAAACAGCCACCAAGCACCGATGGACTGACTGAGCCAAAAATATCGGAGAGATCTCAGTTTGCACTCCAAATTCCCTGCAGCCTGTTCCCTTCCTGATCCATCCCTTGAAGCAGCAAGAGTGGAATTCCTTCCGTGGTTGCTCTTTCCCTCCTGTTTTCCACTCAACAAGAAAAAGCAGCCACTTGAACAGGAGTAAAAGCCCCAAACCCACAAAAAAGCACACATTCTCAGCATCACTAATCCCTGCCAAATTGCCAGGAACCTTCCAAAACTACATCCAAGCTTGGAAACAGGGAGCCAGTTGTTTGTTTAAGCAGCTATTGATCCAGTCTCTTCCAGCTAATTAAACTATTCACTATTTAAACTCATTAAACTGCTCATCCTGCTCCTGGCAGCCAGAGGCAAAGAAGAAATCGTGTCTAGATTAAATGGTGATGGTGAATGTGCCCATCCCAGTCCTTGGAGAGTTTGGAATTGCATCCCTGTTCCTCTGCTCTCTTTTCCTTCCTTTTTCCTGCAGTGATTCCCACCCGGATTCCTCAGCTCCAGCTCTCTGAGCAGCCTCACGGGGAGCATTTCATCCCCTTGGAACCAACTCCATTTGTTGCATCCTTCATGCCTCAACCACTCCTAAAAGCAGGGAAGTGCTGATGGGCAGTGCAGCTGCTTCCACTCGGGAATGTTTCCAGTGGAACAGGGAGGGAATTCTGAGAAGCTTCCACCCACTGCACGTTATTGCTGGATAAAAGGTGAGGCAGCAAAGGATCAACAAAGGGAGATTTCAGCAAGACAAAGTCCAGACAGAGAGGCTGCAAGTGTTGCTGGGGCTGCTAAGCTGGGAAAACTGCAAGGTCAGGCTGTGGGAACATGGATTATACTGAGGTCTGGAACCGGTGTTGGGAAGAGAGGGAGAAGGAGAAGGAGGAGAAGGAGAAGGAGAAGGAGAAGGAGAAGGAGAAGGAGAAGGAGAAGGAGAAGGAGAAGGAGAAGGAGAAGGAGGAGAAAGGGCCCAAAGTAACTGCACAGCGAATTTCCTTACCATGAGCCAGGCTCATTCCCTGAGCTGACCAATATCTCTGAGCTCCCCTTCATGGCACAGCCCTGCCAGTAAAGAACAGAAGTTCCTGCTGCTCCCACTGGAATTCTGTAGCGTGCCTGGCATTCCATACGTTCTGCTGCCTGAGAATTCCTGCAGCCGTCCTTGGGAAGAGCAGTTCACTGCCACAGGAGGAACAAGAGGAAAGCAGTTGCCACTCTCAGGTTCTGTGCTCTGTAAAAAGTAAAACCAGATAAAGATCAAAGCTCCATAAAGCTGGAACCATCTCCAACCTCGGGACAGCCCTTCTGTGGGAAAAGCATGGATGGGCAATTAGGAAGGAGATCATCATGCACATGGGCAAGGGGGGGGAATTAAATTCTGTTGCTTTCTGATTGAGGCCTGCTTCAATTTGCAGCCTTTATAATATCAGTTTAATGGGACTTTTTGTGCTTTAAAGAGGTTTTTATTAGCTGGGGGTTGTCCCTGCCTGGACTGAGGCACAGCACAATGAGTCTCCTGCCTCCTGAAGCCGTGTCGTTATCCCAGCATCTGAAATTAAAAACCAGCACTCTGGGAAACCTCTCTACTCTGAGGAGAAGTGTGAGGAGTGCTTGGGTCTGTGGAGAGCCTGGAACAGCTCTGAGAGACACCAAACATCCTGTGGATCCCAATGAACAGCAAAACATTCCAGCAGCTCCTTCCAACACCGCCCTTGTAGGGAACTCTGCCACCCCAGTGGGTATTTGTGGGAGTAAGGAAGAAATCCCACTGATGACCTCAGTGTGATCACCTCTGGTTCGTCTGGGGATAAATCTCCTTTATCCTTCTGGGAGAATAAAGGAATCCAATGCTGCCTTAATCCCCTGCTCCTTGGAGTCTGGATTTCCAGAATCCATCTCCTGGCCCAGCATGGGAAGGGTTGTCCAGCGCTGGAACAGCTGCCCAGGGCAGTGGTGGAGTCACCAACCCTGGAAGTGCTCATAAAATACATGGATATGGCACTTGAGTGTTCATAAAATACATGGGGAAATACATGGGGAAATATAGGGATAAATACAGGGGGAAATAAGTGGATAAATATATGGATAAATGTATATGGATAAACATAGATGGATAATCCACGGATAAACATATGGATAAATATAGGGATAAATATGTATGGATAAATACAGACCTTGCATCCCTGAACACCAGGAGAGCCGGTGTTTTACCCAGATCCCAGTGCCCTGCACGGCTGCGCTGACACGAGCGCAGGCCGATCGCTCCGCCCAGCACCATCCCTCATTTTCCTCCCACGGCTCCCCAAGCGGCCCCAAACCACCCCAGCGTGTCTGTGCCGGGGCCAGGGCCTGCCCCGAGCCCGACCAGAGGCTGTCACCCAGCCCTGCACCAGCTCCCACCCCTGGGAGAGCTGGGAATGCACTGAGAGCTCGGCTCCCCGGGCTCCCCAGCACCCAAACCGGTCCTCACACACACAGAAATGCCCAACCTGCCCCTCTGGGCACAGCCAAACACCACAATTCCATCATCCCCAAGGAACTCTGGCACTTGCCTCTTCACCTCTGCCCATTTCCAGTAGCCGGGGCTAGGACCGGCCTGTCAGAAAGAGCATTCCCTAGGCAGTTCATCCCAGCACAGAGGAGAAGAGGAGCCTGTCCCTGACCCACACCATGGGCAGGACAAGGGGGGCCCTAGCTGGCTTTGCCTACTCCCAACACCAAAGCTCTTGGTCCCAAAGATGGGGCGAGTTCAGTGGTTTTTCCTGTCCTGAAAGAGAGCAGAAAAGGGAAGTTAATCCCACTGTGGAATCCAAGACTCCTGCATTTCCTATTTCTGCTCTGATTGCTCACCGTGCAGTTTTAGCCATGGGAAAAAAAAGGAGAATGACACCATATCAAATAAAAAGTGCCCTTTTCCAGCATTTTTTTTCCAGGCATTAAAAGGATGCTCATTTCTCTTCTAGCATTGTTTCCCTCATTTTAGGAGAACCGTTTTCATCCCAGACCCCACTCTCGTCAGTTGTTCGATCCTCTGGCACTGGATTTGGACAAAGGAAGGGACGCACCCGGATCGCAGGAAATCACTGAGAGAAAACCCTTCCAAAACCTGACAGAGAAAAACAACAGGACATGCAGGAAGACACATCCCTCATTTGCATGTCCGGAGTGCTTTTCTAAAGACTTCTCTGCATCTGGATGCTCTTTGCTCTTGGCTTTCTTCACAAGAATGCATTTGCTGCTAAACACGTCTCAGACCCTTACTTGATCGGGATAAGGTGGGATGGAGATGAAGACTCACACAGGGAATAGCCAGGGAGATGCAGGGCCTGGGAACATCAAGGACAGAGAAGAGATGGAACAGGGATTGTTTTTCTTGTTTAGAGCCAGCAGTGCTGTGAGCTTGGAGAACACATGGCACCGCAGGGATCCAGGGCAGGAGCGGGATAACTCCGGGATAAGGGGAATCTGCTCCCACTCCAGGGCTGTGCCAGTGAAGGAGGGGAATTTTTTAGTGCCTTCATTGCACACAAAAACCAAACCCAGCACCACCGAGCTGGACTTCCGTGAGCTGCAACACAAAGCGGCCCCTGGCCTTTGGGGGAACACAACCTCCCCGAGTCACGGAGCCAGGGGATGACACTTGGGAATGATCCTTGCTGCCTGCAGGCAAATCAGATGAGGGAGCCACAGGAGCTCTGGGGTTTCCTGCTCTTCCTGCAACGCCATCGGTCCAGACCAGGAGACCTTTCCTGGAACAGATCTTCCCTGTAAAGGGAGCTGCACCAAAGCTCAAGCCCTCATTTAGAGAGCCTTGGAAAAGCAAAGGTGAGAGGGGATTACCTGGAGCCCCAGGGGACCGAGGTGAAGGCGATGAAGAAGCAGACAGCAAAGTGCTTCCACTGCTTCTCACTCCAGCAAGGGGAACATCCCTGGAATTTCATGTCCAGCGTCTCTCCCAAACCCCACAGGTGAACCCACACGTACTCCAGGACTGATCTCCTTCAAACTTCCAGCAGCACAGACCCACCGGGAGGAACTGCAATCCAAGGACACACATCAGCAACCGTCTTCCCGCTTGCCGCTCTCTCCACATTTTCCCTTTCCAGTGGGATGCAGGTGCCACCCCCCGGAGGCAGGAGAACTGCCTTGCAATCCGCTACAAAACCTGCCTGGAAAGCCCAGGATGCCCGGAGCCAGCAGCCATTTCTCCTGGAGCGCCTGCTGACAGGCATTTGAAGCCTGCTGTGCCTCACAGCTGCTTTTCTGCCAAGGGCATTCCCATCTTTTCTTTTTTAGCCCAAATAAAGGTTTGCAAAGCTGAGTTTTGTGAGAAGTGCTTCATATTTGGATTATTCTTAACTTGGAGTTTCCCTCGGCACCAAAATCAGGGGGTAAACCCAACATGGCCTCAAAGGGCCATAAGATCCCAGATATGCAATCCCCGGTTCCCTCAGGATTGGTTCATTAAAGCTTTTCAGGGGTAATTTGGCAAACTTCAGGGTTTGGTGATTTCACCATCAAAGCCACATGAAACCTGTGCAAAAGGAACTTAACTAAAGCTGGCTAAAAGTGGTCCCTGCTGATGACTCATTAAAACACCCCCTTAAAAAGGAGCTAGGATTGATTCCATACTCACAAACCCCCCTTGCCACGATCGGCGCTCTCTGCCCGCCAAGGACACGGCACCGGGCAGGGACATTTCTCCCACTCCCCGGCAGAGACCTCCTCCTGCCACATCCAGGGAACCGCAGCCGCTCAGGGAACACCAACTTTGTCCTGGGCTGGGAACAGGACAGGGACAAGGAACACTCTGAAGTCATTCCCACCTCGGTGCTGTCCAGACCCGGCAGAAAGCGCTTCCCACACCTCTCCTGGAATTCTCTTCCCCGGCCCTTCCAGCTTCGGAAGGCTTCCGGGGGAGCCTCAACTTTCGGTGCAGCTCAGAAGCTGCACGCGCCTAAAGCATCCCCACGGGAACACGAAGCTTCCCTCGGGCATTTCGTTTCTTTATCCCAAATATTCTCCCCACTCAGCCACAATCTAGAAAGAACAAAAGGGAAAAGAAGGAAGACCAATTAATTCTGACGTAAGGAGTCTTGACTATCCCGACACACTGCCACGTGAAAAAACATCCCTGCCCCTCTAACAAATCCCTCTGATACTGGCTCCATTCAGGATCAATTATTTAAACGCTGTATTAAGGAGCGTAAGGACACAACGCTTGGAATTCTCAATAACGGCTCAGCTCTCGGCTACTCCAAGCACTTTCCCACCCAGGGAGCTGAGCTGGCCCAGATTTAAACGCCACGTTTGATCCAAATCCGACAGAAATCTGATCTTGTTTGGCTACTGAGCTTTCCCAAAAGCTGTGCAGTCAAGCCTGGAAATCCTCACTGAAGCCTTGCCATGTCACATCGGGATTTACCCTTGGGAAAACCCCACTCTGAGCACTTGGGTTTCAAAAGGTTGCACCCGATGTTACAGACACAGAATTCCTGTGGGGTTTGGCATTTCCTGCACCTCCAAACACGTGAAAAGAATGAAGTGCAGAGTCCCAAGGCTCCATTATTGCCATTCTCCTCACATCCCTCTCCTCAGCTGCACGTGGCTTTGTGCCTCCTCTGAAGGGCTGGAAAGGAATTTGGGAACCCCCCCTCAGCTTCTTCGGTTTTCAGCCTTTTCTCTGAGGCGGCCCAAAAGGCAAACAGGAAAAAAAACCCCCAGAAGTGCACAAAATCCCAGCCCCTCCCAAGATGCAGCTCCTCACACCAAACCTTGGGAGAATCCCTGGTGCTTCCAACACCGCTGCAATCCCACCTGGAGCTGAGCTTACAGGGTGCTCTGCCTAATCCACATGCAAGCCTGGATAGCCCAAAGCCTGCAAGAAAAGAGGAGGCAAAGTGAAGGGGAGAGGGGAAAAAACGGAGTTTTGGGTTTTCCCCGTGTTTGCAACAGGATTGAAGGGCAGGATGGAGAGGTTTTGTGGCAAAGAAGTACCAAAGGCTGCTTCATTGCCAGCAATTAGCGCTGCTCAGGTTGAATCCAAGAGGACAAATGCACCGGGATCAAACAGGAGCGGCCGACAGGATGGGTTATGACACAGATCTGTGAAGCTGGAGCCTTCTTTCTTCTCCCGGGCTCTCCCAGAAATTCTCCATGGCCGGACGTGCTCCCGCTCTCCCCGCTGGGGAGGATGGACTTGGATAGCCCGGCTGACTGGTGAGCCTAAAACAAGAAAGTGATGCAGTGATCCAAGTGTTTTTCCAAGGAAATGACATATTCTCTGGACCTGGCATAACCCATATCCCATGGCCTTCTCCAGGAAGGGTCCCAGCTGGATATGGTCTCCCAGAAAGGATTCCATAGGGGCTCACCTTTTGCCTGGAGCTCGGCTGAAGTCCTCAGCAATGCCAGGGAATGTGGCCATTGGAGGCTTTGGGCAGATTTGGCTCATTTGCCTTTTTAGGCTTTGCTTCCTTCTCTCAGCCTTCCCACTGGATTGTGGTCTCCGAGGAATACGTAAAATCCCATTGGATTCCTGCTCTTTTGGACATTTTTTGGTACCGTTCCTGTACAAAACGAGGCCCCCTGTTCGATGCTTTTCCCCACCGTTCCCTGGCAGTTTTATCTGCCACTGCATTCCCTGCGTTGCTTGGGCTCTTCCCAGGTCTCTGAGCTCCTTCACAAGGCAGGAGATTGATTTGGCCCAGGAACTAAACCCTCCCGAGGAATTGTCTGATGCCATCTCCACATTTGACAGCTGATCCTTGTGCTCAAAGGATCCCTCTTTCTTCCCTTCAGCCAATTCCAAGGTTCATGCCCCCAGCTGGGATCAGTCCCCAGTCTGATCCCTGCAGTCTTCCCTGCCAGGATCCTGCTCAGGAATCCATGGGCTACGAATGTAAGAATTAATTCTTCCCACCCCGGACCACTTCTAATTCCAAAGGATTTGGTGTCTGCCTTACCCCGCTGGAGCCTGCTTCCAACTCTGTTCTTGCTGCTTCTGCTGCTTTCCATTTCCCAGGAATTCCACCGACGGAGCGACAGCGTTTTCCACCTCCTCCAGGATTCCCTCTGTTGCGTTTGGGTGCTGGAAGGATATCAAAACTTTATTCCTAATGCTGGGCTCTGCATATGGCTGAGAAAATCCCGGCCTCCACACAGACCCAGATTCCAAACTTTTTGATACATTTTAGCAAACCGAGAAATTCACCTTCCCTGCTTCTTCTTAAGGGCATCCTTCTCTTCCCTTACCCAGCGTGCTCTCTCCCACTGGGGGTGGGTTTTCCCCTTCCCGTGCTAATTAGTCCCTACTTCTAGGAGGTTTAGGTACCTTTCTTCCCTGGGAGGGATTTCTTAACACAGCTACCGAGGCTTTGGGAGTCTTCTTTTTCTCCTACTTTCTGCAAAAACACCCTGTGATCCACAAATGTCACAATCCAGACGCCCAACTTCAACAAGACATCCTTTTTACCTAAAAACACTCACTCTCAACTCTTAGATCTTTGGAAGTTTTACCCCCGCAAAATTCCCCTATCTTTCCACCACTGAATTCCTCAGTCCTGCTTCCAAGGATTTCTTGAATACCACGGGGCTTTTCTCAACATTTACCCCCACGACCTTCCCTACGTGCCCACTGCTCATCACTTCGTTTTTCCCTCAATGTGTTCGTTCTCCACCCCAGAGACTTTGTCAAGTGTTGCCCCCAAAATGTTCCCCATCTGTCCACTACTCAGTTCCCCATTTTGCCTCCAAAATATTCCTTCTGTCCCCTCCAGATTGCATCCACTTTTACCCCCAACATTTTACTTCCTCTACAATATTGATCAAACCTTTTCCATCCCAAAAATGTGCACTCTCTCCCTTAAACAGCACCTCAGCTTTTCCCTCAAAAACACCCCAGAGAGAAACTCAGATTCAGCCCCCAAACTCCCATTTTCCTACACAAACAGTTCTTGTGGCCCCTCTCAATTCCCCCAGGCTTTCAGCTAAAGGAAGAACTGGAAGCCTATTCCCTCATCTCCGCCCCTGTTTTGCTTTCCCGGAAAACCTTGCGATCCCACACTTTCTCCAAGAGATCTGCTGGGAGTACTGCAAGGTTTGCTCTCTCAGAGCGCCAGGGGGGTTTACAGCACTTGTTCCTCTGCATCTTTACCCTTTCACCAGCTTTCCCCTGGAACGGTGTTGTGGGAGAAGCTTGGAATTACCAGAAATGGATCAGGTTCACATTTCTGCCCCACCAGTTTTTATCTGGTTTGAAATTCCTGGAATTACCCTCAAATGTGCCCAGGAACACTGCTGTGAATGGATCAATGAGAAGAACAGCCTGAAAGCAGAAAACCACCTCCAGCAGCAGCCAGAATGATCCCATTTCTCTTCTTACCTGGTCCTGCCAGAGCTCCCAACAGCCATTCCCATTCCGAAACAAGAGCTATGGAAGACATTCCTGCTGTCCGTGAGGGTGAGGTGGCAGTTCTGGATGTTCCTTGCTGTGGAACCAGACAACAAACAAAGTGTAAATGATCTTGGTGGTCCCTTCCAAGCCAAACCACCCCGTGATTCCATGCGTGGATCAGCACCTGTCCCAACTCCATTCCAGAAACCTCCTCCCACTAACCCAGAACTTTCCTTTTTCTGCTCAACATCAGGGATTTGCTGCCGAGTGCCCCGAGCAGGGGACGCCTCAGCCTTCCCTGGGACCGCAGCCTTCCCTGGGACCGCAGCATTCCCTGCGCTGCCTCAGCACTCCCTGCGCTGCTGTTCCACGCCCATCCCGTGGTCCAGCGCCTGTGCGGGCTGCAGTGCCGGGCTCTCCCCACAAGGCGGCAGCACCGGGAGCGAGCAGCCCCGGCCGGTCCCGCTGGCTCGGGGCAGCTGCGCCTTGAACCCGCCCTGAGCCGGCGGGGCCGTGAACACAGCGGGCACAAACCCCACCGGTGCCCTTTATTTCACCCTCAAAGGCACAGGATCGCAGCATTTCCTGGGCTGGGAGGGACCCGCAGGGAGCATCGAGTCCAAATCCTGGCCCTGCACCCCAAGAATCCCACCCTGTGCCCGAGAGCCTTGTCCAGACCCAAACTCTTCCCTCAAGATCCTGAAAACACAGCGGGGCTGGGAGAAGGATGACCATGGAGGATTTTTTATATAGATCTCCTTGCAGGATCGTTATATAATATTATTAGATAGTCCAGGAACCCATCCCTGTGCCTGGACACCCATGCCTGTGCCGGGACACCCATCCCTGGGCCGGAATACCGATCCCCCGCGGCCCCCACCGTCCGCTCGGGGCTGTCCCCGTTCCCCGCTCACCTCCGAGCCCGGAGCACCCGCCCCGGTGCCCCCGGCCCGGCAGCGCTGCTCCCCGGGCTCCCCGCCATTGCCGCTCCTGGCGAAGAAGGGCGGAAGTCACCGGGACCGCACCAATGTGGCGACTGGGTCAGTGGCTATTCGACCTTCTCAAGATGGCGGCCGGAAGGACCCCGCTCCGTCTATTTGGCTGCCTGAATGCTCCCGCCTGCCCCAGGCGCCGCCGACCCCACAGTCGGTGTCCGCATAGCGGGAAACGCCTCAGAAATCTGCGTGCAAGCGCTGGGCTGGCGTCGGCGTCGGCGTCGCGTTCAGGCAGCCGAATAGACGCAGCTTGGGGGGGGGGGGGGGGGGGGGCCTTCCCTGCCGCCATATTGAGAAGGTCAGAAAACAGAGTACACGGCCGCCATCTTTAGTGTGGCTGTGACGAAACTTCCGCCCTTCGCCGCCATCTTGGGTGCTGGCAGAAGCCACTTCCGGTCAGCCGCCATCTTTAGTGTGGTACACTTAAGGGCCCCCGCCGCCCCTCACAAGGGCGTCTATTCGGCTGCCTGAATCTGGCCCGGACTCCGACGCCGGCCCCGCGCTTTCCGCGCGATTTTCCGCGGTGCTTCCCGGCGCGAGGACACGGCTGGTGGGGTCAGCGGCGCCGGAGGCGGGCGACTGCTCCGCGACCGGCGGCAGGCATCGGCAGGGACACCTCTCAAAGGGGCCTAATGCGTCCGCCATCTTGAGTGTGGCGGAAGTGTAAACCACCCTCTGCAAGGTCCTGGCAGGTTCTAATAAAAACGTCACTTAACGCCGTCCCGAGAGCGCGGAACTGCGCCTTCCTTTCCGAGCCGCCTCCTTGAGAACGACACGCGGGCGGCTCGATTCCGACCGTGCCCGCCCGGTGCCCCCCGCCCGGGTCGCGCTGCGACCGCGCCTCTGCTGCCCGGCAAAACCGGCCCCGCCCCCCGCGCTGTCATTCCTCGCGGTCACCGCCCCGCACGGCGCCCACTCCTTTCCATAGCTGTGGCCCCGCTCACGCACGGCCGTGTCCTTCGGCGCTCCGAACCGTCCTTCGCCCCTCCCCTCCGCTGACAGACCCAGCCCCGCTCGCTCCCGCTCCTTGCCCTTGCCACGCTCGGCAGCCACCGAGGCCGCCGCCCTCTCGGCTCAGCCGGCACCGGGCGGCAGCAGCGCCGGGGCGCCGTGTCGGGGGCGGCAGTGCCGCGCTCTCGCCACCAGGCGGCAGCAGCGCCGCCCAGCTCAGCCCGGGGGCAGGGACAGAGCAGAGGCAAAAGCCGCCTCTGGGCGCTCTGCAGCTCCTGCAGCCCGAGCGTCTCGGCTCCTGGGGCCAGGCACTTGCTTCTTTCCTTCCTACAGAAAAACGCCGGCTCGTTATTCGCAAAACTTGCTGATCTCTATTCCCAGCTTCTTATATTCCTGTATGCGACAGAGTAGAGAGAGAGGGCTGGCTCATTTCAAAACGAATTTACATCTAAATCAGTAGCACTTGCCTATAGATGTAAAAGTGAAGAACTTAACAGGTTTTAGTATTCTGCACACATCCCTCGCTGGGAGGAATGGTAAAAAGTTAAAAACGAATGAAATGTAAAAAGTAGAAAGTTAGAAACAAAGTTACAACAGCAGAAATTTAGA
Source organism: Corvus hawaiiensis (assembly GCF_020740725.1). Lineage (NCBI taxonomy): Eukaryota > Metazoa > Chordata > Aves > Passeriformes > Corvidae > Corvus > Corvus hawaiiensis. Next base: position 23,160,266 of record NC_063226.1, on the reverse strand, counting down.
AACAAACAAAGAGGTAAAATACAACAAACAAACAAATTTCCAAAGGTCAAAAGTTAAAAACAAACAAAGTTAGAAACAAAAAAAAAAAATTAGAAACAAAATTAGAAAGGTAGAAATTTAGAAACAAAGTCAGAAAGGCAAGTGTTGAGCCTTTGACAGGGTACCCTTCCTACTCGGACCAGGGTGAAAGAGCAGAGGAGGCTGCTGTTCTGCTGAGTTCTTTATTTCACAGTCTCACAGCTGTCTTGAAGGCAGAGTTCGAATGGGGTTACATGATAAAGCCAAGCAGCAGCAGCAGGCAAAACCAGCTTCTTCTATATGCTCCATACACTGTATTTTTTCTTACAGAAGTGTGGATTCTATTTGTTAATTGACCAGTAAGATTAACACACCATTCTAGTTTTCTTTTCCTTAACCCATCCCGGTCTAATTCTAACAGTCATAAGCCTCACACAAGTGTCATCTGCCCTTGTTCCATAAGGAATCCCTCTACAGACAGGGAGTTGTCACCGGCCCCGTGCTCATGGGCTGCAGGGGACACCTGCACTGAGGAGGAAATGGAAACGGGAAAGAGGGAAATGCAACCGGATGGGACGCACCTCTGGCACCACATTTCCTCTTCTTCCTGCTGTCCTGGAAAGGCCCAAGTAAATCCAGTCCCTCAGACCTTGCATCCCTGAACGCCAGGAGAGCCGGTGTTTTACCCAGATCCCAGTGCCCTGCACGGCTGCGCTGACACGAGCGCAGGCCGATCGCTCCGCCCAGCACCATCCCTCATTTTCCTCCCACGGCTCCCCAAGCGGCCCCAAACCACCCCAGCGTGTCTGTGCCGGGGCCAGGGCCTGCCCCGAGCCCGACCAGAGGCTGTCACCCAGCCCTGCACCAGCTCCCACCCCTGGGAGAGCTGGGAATGCACTGAGAGCTCGGCTCCCCGGGCTCCCCAGCACCCAAACCGGTCCTCACACACACAGAAATGCCCAACCTGCCCCTCTGGGCACAGCCAAACACCACAATTCCATCATCCCCAAGGAACTCTGGCACTTGCCTCTTCACCTCTGCCCATTTCCAGTAGCCGGGGCTAGGACCGGCCTGTCAGAAAGAGCATTCCCTAGGCAGTTCATCCCAGCCCAGAGGAGAAGAGGAGCCTGTCCCTGACCCACACCATGGGCAGGACAAGGGGGGCCCTAGCTGGCTTTGCCTACTCCAACACCAAAGCTCTTGGTCCCAAAGATGGGGCGAGTTCAGTGGTTTTTCCTGTCCTGAAAGAGAGCAGAAAAGGGAAGTTAATCCCACTGTGGAATCCAAGACTCCTGCATTTCCTATTTCTGCTCTGATTGCTCACCGTGCAGTTTTATCCATGGGAAAAAAAAGGAGAATGACACCATATCAAATAAAAAGTGCCCTTTTCCAGCATTTTTATTCCAGGCCTTAAAAGGATGCTCATTTCTCTTCTAGCATTGTTTCCCTCATTTTAGGAGAACCGTTTTCATCCCAGACCCCACTCTCGTCAGTTGTTCGATCCTCTGGCACTGGATTTGGACAAAGGAAGGGACGCACCCGGATCGCAGGAAATCACTGAGAGAAAACCCTTCCAAAACCTGACAGAGAAAAACAACAGGACATGCAGGAAGACACATCCCTCATTTGCATGTCCGGAGTGCTTTTCTAAAGACTTCTCTGCATCTGGATGCTCTTTGCTCTTGGCTTTCTTCACAAGAATGCATTTGCTGCTAAACACGTCTCAGACCCTTACTTGATCGGGATAAGGTGGGATGGAGATGAAGACTCACACAGGGAATAGCCAGGGAGATGCAGGGCCTGGGAACATCAAGGACAGAGAAGAGATGGAACAGGGATTGTTTTTCTTGTTTAGAGCCAGCAGTGCTGTGAGCTTGGAGAACACACGGCACCGCAGGGATCCAGGGCAGGAGCGGGATAACTCCGGGATAAGGGGAATCTGCTCCCACTCCAGGGCTGTGCCAGTGAAGGAGGGGAATTTTTTAGTGCCTTCATTGCACACAAAAACCAAACCCAGCACCACCGAGCTGGACTTCCGTGAGCTGCAACACAAAGCGGCCCCTGGCCTTTGGGGGAACACAACCTCCCCGAGTCACGGAGCCAGGGGATGACACTTGGGAATGATCCTTGCTGCCTGCAGGCAAATCAGATGAGGGAGCCACAGGAGCTCTGGGGTTTCCTGCTCTTCCTGCAACGCCATCGGTCCAGACCAGGAGACCTTTCCTGGAACAGATCTTCCCTGTAAAGGGAGCTGCACCAAAGCTCAAGCCCTCATTTAGAGAGCCTTGGAAAAGCAAAGGTGAGAGGGGATTACCTGGAGCCCCAGGGGACCGAGGTGAAGGCGATGAAGAAGCACACAGCAAAGTGCTTCCACTGCTTCTCACTCCAGCAAGGGGAACATCCCTGGAATTTCATGTCCAGCGTCTCTCCCAAACCCCACAGGTGAACCCACACGTACTCCAGGACTGATCTCCTTCAAACTTCCAGCAGCACAGACCCACCGGGAGGAACTGCAATCCAAGGACACACATCAGCAACCGTCTTCCCGCCTGCCGCTCTCTCCACATTTTCCCTTTCCAGTGGGATGCAGGTGCCACCCCCCGGAGGCAGGAGAACTGCCTTGCAATCCGCTACAAAACCTGCCTGGAAAGCCCAGGATGCCCGGAGCCAGCAGCCGTTTCTCCTGGAGCGCCTGCTGACAGGCATTTGAAGCCTGCTGTGCCTCACAGCTGCTTTTCTGCCAAGGGCATTCCCATCTTTTCTTTTTTAGCCCAAATAAAGGTTTGCAAAGCTGAGTTTTGTGAGAAGTGCTTCATATTTGGATTATTCTTAACTTGGAGTTTCCCTCGGCACCAAAATCAGGGGGTAAACCCAACATGGCCTCAAAGGGCCATAAGATCCCAGATATGCAATCCCCGGTTCCCTCAGGATTGGTTCATTAAAGCTTTTCAGGGGTAATTTGGCAAACTTCAGGGTTTGGTGATTTCACCATCAAAGCCACATGAAACCTGTGCAAAAGGAACTTAACTAAAGCTGGCTAAAAGTGGTCCCTGCTGATGACTCATTAAAACACCCCCTTAAAAAGGAGCTAGGATTGATTCCATACTCACAAACCCCCCTTGCCACGATCGGCGCTCTCTGCCCGCCAAGGACACGGCACCGGGCAGGGACATTTCTCCCACTCCCCGGCAGAGACCTCCTCCTGCCACATCCAGGGAACCGCAGCCGCTCAGGGAACACCAACTTTGTCCTGGGCTGGGAACAGGACAGGGACAAGGAACACTCTGAAGTCATTCCCACCTCGGTGCTGTCCAGACCCGGCAGAAAGCGCTTCCCACACCTCTCCTGGAATTCTCTTCCCCGGCCCTTCCAGCTTCGGAAGGCTTCCGGGGGAGCCTCAACTTTCGGTGCAGCTCAGAAGCTGCACGCGCCTAAAGCATCCCCACGGGAACACGAAGCTTCCCTCGGGCATTTCGTTTCTTTATCCCAAATATTCTCCCCACTCAGCCACAATCTAGAAAGAACAAAAGGGAAAAGAAGGAAGACCAATTAATTCTGACGTAAGGAGTCTTGACTATCCCGACACACTGCCACGTGAAAAAACATCCCTGCCCCTCTAACAAATCCCTCTGATACTGGCTCCATTCAGGATCAATTATTTAAACGCTGTATTAAGGAGCGTAAGGACACAACGCTTGGAAGTCTCAACAACGGCTCAGCTCTCGGCTACTCCAAGCACTTTCCCACCCGGGGAGCTGAGCTGTCCCAGATTTAAACGCCACGTTTGATCCAAATCCGACAGAAATCTGATCTTGTTTGGCTACTGAGCTTTCCCAAAAGCTGTGCAGTCAAGCCTGGAAATCCTCACTGAAGCCTTGCCATGTCACATCGGGATTTACCCTTGGGAAAACCCCACTCTGAGCACTTGGGTTTCAAAAGGTTGCACCCGATGTTACAGACACAGAATTCCTGTGGGGTTTGGCATTTCCTGCACCTCCAAACACGTGAAAAGAATGAAGTGCAGAGTCCCAAGGCTCCATTATTGCCATTCTCCTCACATCCCTCTCCTCAGCTGCACGTGGCTTTGTGCCTCCTCTGAAGGGCTGGAAAGGAATTTGGGAACCCCCCTCAGCTTCTTCGGTTTTCAGCCTTTTCTCTGAGGCAGCCCAAAAGGCAAACAGGAAAAAAAACCCCCAGAAGTGCACAAAATCCCAGCCCCTCCCAAGATGCAGCTCCTGACGGTCCCGCGGTGCAGCTCTTTTAGTGACAACACGCAGCGGCCACTCCTGCTGCAGTACCTTTTGAATATTTCTTAGACCATTGTCAATATTTTATTCCGCTCACATTTCCAAACCTTTCCCGTGCTGCTCTTTTTAGCCAGCAGCGCTGCCCTGACGGTCCCGCGGTGCAGCTCTTTTAGTGACACGGGACAGCGGCCACTCCTGCTGCAGTACCTTTTGAATATTTCTTAGACCATTGTCAATATTTTATTCTGTTTACACTTCCCCTTGTCAATATTTTATTCCGCTCACACTTCCCAGCCTTTCCCGTGCTGCCCTTTTTAACCAGCAGCGCCGCCCTGACGGTCCCGCGGTGCAGCTCTTTTAGTGACAACACGCAGCGGCCACTCCTGCTGCAGTACCTTTTGAATATTTCTTAGACCATTGTCAATATTTTATTCCGCTCACATTTCCCAGCCTTTCCCGTGCTGCTCTTTTTAACCAGCAGCGCCGCCCCGACGGTCCCGCGGTGCAGCTCTTTTAGTGACACGGGGCAGCGGCCACTCCTGCTGCAGTACCTTTATTGTACCTCTTTTAGCATGCTCAGCATTTTATTCCCGTTACACCTGTCAGCCTTTCCGGGCCCCTTTTTTACGAGCAGCGCTGCCCTGACGGTCCCGCGGTGCAGCTCTTTTAGTGGCAACACGCAGCGGCCACTCCTACTGCAGTACCTTTTGAATATTTCTTGGACGATTGTCAATATTTTTTTCTGCTCACACTTCCCAGCCTTTCCCGTGCTGCTCTTTTTAACCAGCAGCGCCGCCCCGACGGTCCCGCGGTGCAGCTCTTTTAGTGACACGGGGCAGCGGCCACTTCTTCTGCAGCAGTACTTTTAAAGCATTTTCGACCATTCTATTTTATTCCCTTCACAGATGCAACCTTTGCCGTGACACCTTTGAAGCAGCAGCCCTGCCCCAGGTGCGCCTCGGTGCAGCTCATTTTAGCCTGAGGAAGCGGCTCCTCCTGCTGCGGTGCTGTTATTATTTCTCAGACCATTCTCTATATTTTATTTCCCTCACACCTCCAGTCCTTTTCCGTGCTGCACGTTTACCATCAACACCACCCCCAAGGTGCCTCGGTGCAGCTCTTTTAGTGACAACACGCTGCGGCCACTCCTGCTGCAGTACCTTTTGAATATTTCTTAGACCATTGTCAATATTTTATTCCGTTTACACTTCCCCTTGTCAATATTTTATTCCGCTCACACTTCCCAGCCTTTCCCGTGCTGCTCTTTTTAACCAGCAGCGCCGCCCCGACGGTCCCTCGGTGCAGCTCTTTTAGTGACACGGGGCAGCGGCCACTCCTGCTGCAGTACCTTTTGAATATTTCTTAGACCATTGTCAATATTTTATTCCGCTCACACTTCCCAGCCTTTCCCGTGCTGCCCTTTTTAACGAGCAGCGCTGCCCCAACGGTCCCGCAGTGCAGCTCTTTTAGTGACACGGGGCAGCGGCCGCTCCTGCAGCAGTACCTTTATTGTACCTCTTTTAGCATGCTCAGCATTTTATTCCCTTTACACCGCTCAGCCTTTCCGGGCCCCTTTTTAACCAGCAGCGCTGCCCTGACGGTCCCGCGGTGCAGCTCTTTTAGTGACAACACGCAGCGGCCACTCCTGCTGCAGTACCTTTTGAATATTTCTTAGACCATGGTCCATATTTTATTCCGTTTACACTTCCCCTTGTCAATATTTTATTCCGCTCACACTTCCCAGCCTTTCCCGTGCTGCCCTTTTTAACCAGCAGCGCCGCCCCGACGGTCCCGCGGTGCAGCTCTTTTAGTGACACGGGGCAGCGGCCACTCCTGCTGCAGTACCTTTATTGTACCTCTTTTAGCATGCTCAGCATTTTATTCCCGTTACACCTGTCAGCCTTTCCGGGCCCCTTTTTTACGAGCAGCGCTGCCCTGACGGTCCCGCGGTGCAGCTCTTTTAGTGGCAACACGCAGCGGCCACTCCTGCTGCAGTACCTTTTGAATATTTCTTGGACGATTGTCAATATTTTTTTCTGCTCACACTTCCCAGCCTTTCCCGTGCTGCTCTTTTTAACCAGCAGCGCCGCCCCGACGGTCCCGCGGTGCAGCTCTTTTAGTGACACGGGGCAGCGGCCACTTCTTCTGCAGCAGTACTTTTAAAGCATTTTCGACCATTCTATTTTATTCCCTTCACAGATGCAACCTTTGCCGTGACACCTTTGAAGCAGCAGCCCTGCCCCAGGTGCGCCTCGGTGCAGCTCATTTTAGCCTGAGGAAGCGGCTCCTCCTGCTGCGGTGCTGTTATTATTTCTCAGACCATTCTCTATATTTTATTTCCCTCACACCTCCAGTCCTTTTCCGTGCTGCACGTTTACCATCAACACCACCCCCAAGGTGCCTCGGTGCAGCTCTTTTAGTGACAACACGCTGCGGCCACTCCTGCTGCAGTACCTTTTGAATATTTCTTAGACCATTGTCAATATTTTATTCCGTTTACACTTCCCCTTGTCAATATTTTATTCCGCTCACACTTCCCAGCCTTTCTCGTGCTGCCCTTTTTAACCAGCAGCGCTGCCCCGATGGTCCCGCGGTGCAGCTCTTTTAGTGACAACACGCTGCGGCCACTCCTGCTGCAGTACCTTTATTGTACCTCTTTTAGCATGCTCAGCATTTTATTCCCTTTACACCGCTCAGCCTTTCCGGGCCCCTTTTTAACCAGCAGCGCTGCCCTGACGGTCCCGCGGTGCAGCTCTTTTAGTGACAACACGCAGCGGCCACTCCTGCTGCAGTACCTTTTGAATATTTCTTAGACCATTGTCAATATTTTATTCCGCTCACATTTCCCAGCCTTTCCCGTGCTGCTCTTTTTAACCAGCAGCGCTGCCCCGACGGTCCCGCGGTGCAGCTCTTTTAGTGATGCGGGGCAGGGGCGGAGAGCCCTCTAGGTGCGGCTCCTCTATGGCACTTTACCGTGTTTTATTTTATTTCATTGGCACCTCGCGCGTTGCGCCGGGTGGCTCATTCGGGGACATTCGCCGGCTCCCACAGCGCCCCGCCCGCCGCCGCTCCCCGGGGGCCTCCCCGCTGCTCTCGGGAGATCGCACACCGCAGGCGGCCCAAGCCCCGTCTCGCCGACGGCACTCACCACCCGCCGCCCGCCGCCGCGTTCTCCCGCTCCCTTACCGGCACGAAGCGGCGCTGCCAATGACGAAGCCGATGCGCGGCTGCCACGCCGCTTTCCCCGCGCCTCAGGGCCGGCGCCTTCGGCCGCACAGGGCGGCGTCCCCGCACCCGGGCCAGCCCGCGCAGCTCCTGCCGCCGCCGCCGCCGCCGCCCCCCGACTGAGGGGCCGCGACGCCGGCGCCCCCTTTTATACTCCACACCCCCTTTTCCCGCCACTGCCGCGGTGGGCTCCCCCCGCCTCAAAACCGCCCAGAACCGCCCGAGGCGGGATATCTCCCGCCCCGGAATCCCTCCTGTCCTGGAAAAGGTACGCTAAAGAAGAAAAAAAAATGAACTCCGAACTTTCCACAAATGTCCCAAAAAACGAAGCAGCTGTGAGGGGCTTCGAGGTGCGCCTGGTCCCTCCGGTAACGGCGCTTTCCATTGGCTGCCGGAGTAGCCAGGGCTCCTATTGGCTGCCGCACGCTGCAATGCTTCCGATTGGCTGCTGCCCGATCCGCAGCCCCCGGGCAGCTGCTGCTGGGGGTCTCGACAGGCGGGCTGAAGCCGGAGCAGGACACACCGCAACGCCAGCAGGCAGTAACAACTCATTCTGTCCACCGGTCACCGCTTACTTCACTCACTTGACCTTGACTGCTGAGATCTGGCTTTATCTCCTAAAAATAAAGACAAGGAACAATGCCGTAACATAGCTACCGTTTACACCTCCCTTGAATAGCCGAACGATGACTGACCTTCCCGGGCGAGAAGGGGCAGAACAAAAAGGAAAGGCTCGTACCCACATAGGGTCCGAAATCATTGCATTAGCATGGTAGCTTTCGTCTGAAACCTCTTGACCGTGACCTCTTTCTGCAAGGGTTTCTGTCATATTGGAATAGTGGTTTGAATGCTACAGACCACCTGTAAAATACAAAAAAACCAAAGGATGCTTATAATTTTTCCACTAATACAACAACTAGTGGAAAGTAGCATCTACTTCTATGCTGGAATGAATACTTATCTTGGCCACCGGTACTCAGCTGGCTAACAGTCTTCCCAGTGCCTAGACCCAGCCATGCCAAGTGCTTCGCATCTTCAAAATGAAATGAAGAACTGAATGATGAGGTAAACAGAGCTGAAAGTCAGGCCATCGCTCGGAGGTCAGGTGCTGACCCGCCTCGTCGCCGTGCTCCTCTGGCCTCCTCCATTCGTATCAGGTTTACATCCTATCCCTCTGCAAAAAAATTATTTGTCCAAGTCACTCAGACACGCAAGGAAAGCTTAACCTTTCCCAAGTTCTCATTTGTCAAAGCAAACCGCCTAGGATCCGACAACAGCGTGCATTAAGACAAACAGCTAGAAAACTGCAAGATGCCGCCGTACCGCTCCCGCCGAACCTCGCACAGACTGTACGCAGTAGCTGTGTCTGAGGTGTGACTCGGGTGGCTAAGCAAAGCTAAAGCTTACCTGTAAAGTCTTCTTTCTATTCCACCTACCCCCCACTCTATTCCACAGGGCAGAGCAGTTCCAGGCTAAACACAAACAACACATTATGCTACAAACAGCGTGACACAAGAACGATAAAAAAAAAGCTCTCGGGGAGAAGAAGAAAGAGGACTGAGACAATGCCAAAAGAGATGACCAATGGCATGGCAACAGTGGACGGAGGAGGCTCTAAGGAGCAGAAGACAAGACCATAACAGTGACCTGTTATAAGAACTGCCAGTCACAGTGATCAAGACGCCTGCGAGACAACACTACATTGAGAATGCTCCTCATATCCTTACAAGCCCCAGGACATTACAACTCACAGCTGGAAAGGACGGATGGCAATACAGCCGGGAACAAGGCCTCAAAAGGCATCCGACATGCACTTCCAAGATGTGGCCGAGCCCACCAGTAAAAGAACGAACGATACTGGCGTCGTGCTGAGAAGCGCAAACGTTCCAGGACCTAGAGATGGCAAACGATGCTTGCGATAAGGTCCTCAAGGGGAAAAAGCAGAGATAGCTAATCCAAGGGATCCCAAAGACACGCTAGACAACACAAGACAGACTAGAACTGCTCTGCACACCCTACAGTTGCAATCAAAAGTAGACCTGCTGCCTTTAGCTGTCCTAAGAGGCCCCTTAGAGGATATCCCTTACCCCTGCGCTAATTATTAAATCTTTCCTGAGAATTTCCACCCCGCTACCCTGCTATGATCCCATCTCTGACTCAAAGCCCACAGCTTATCTTTCGGATGGCAACGTGAATCCACTTTGGACACAAAATGAGTCCTCCTCAGGCATCTCAGAAGGTCCCATGACAGCCAGGTTAGCCTTTAAGACATGTAAATGCATTTGCTGTGCTTGAGGAAAAGCCTTAGGGGGTCCCAAATGGACACCTTTTCCCACCATGTGGCTTTCAAAACCCCTCCCGGCACTTCCTAAACTGGTTACCCTGCTCCCTCTCCCAGATGCGATCTGATACCTTAGGTTTTAGCTTTCGTATTTTTCAAATCCTGTACTGCCTAGTGTATAACTCTGAAGTTTCTTGTAGCCTATTAACTTCTGCTCTCTCATGCTAGGTAGACATAACAAAGTCTCTCCAGGCTCACCCTCCAAGGACACTCAGACCATCCTAGGCCCAAAAAGTATAAACCAGAAGCCTCTAAAGGGGACACCAAGCTTGGGGAAATTACATCATTAACTAAAGCTTTAATTAGAGAATTAACCCTGATACACAAATGAACCAAACTTATAAAAGTGTGAAGAACTCGTGACCTGTCATCCATCTTGGGGCCCATTTTGAGAGTAGCCTCTGGCTCCCCAGGGTGTACCTTTGAGAGCCTTTCAAATAAATACCTACCTTTATTCTTGTCTAGTCTGTGCTTTTAGGGGGCCTCTCAAGGCATCAAATACACAGCTTACCTATCAGAAGCCTCAGTTTTAGATGTCATCTTTGACATGGGGCAGGTCCCTTTTGAGACACGATGAATACACCAAAAAACGTGAAGCTTCATACTCAATAGGACCCAGAAGTTGCAATGCTCCTAAAAAAACCAAAAACAAAATAAAAACCAATATTACAAAAGCACCTTACCACCCCTAAACACTCAACCCAAAATCATGAGCTTAAATACTCCTTTAAATACTCCCTATTGCTTTAGAAGCCAAAAGCATCTGCTGAATAAAAAAAAGATGAAATGAGTAGAAAGACCTTCTTCACTGAAGCAAGAGAAGGGCTCTTACCCCCATCCATCCCAGAAAAAGAATGAATACCTGTGGCAAAGGTTGAGGTTAATATACCCCTGGCTGGGTCCACCTCTCATTCCCACCATGCCCGGGAAAGGGGAGGAGGTAATTACCACAAGCTATAAAAGCTCTCAAAGGAGCTGTAGCTGCTTGGCTACTCTCGTTTAAAGTGAAGAGGAGTAAAGGGCTGGAGAGAGGAAAAGCAGCTCTTCAGGGAAACGATAACACCTTCTGTTTTACTGCAGCTACATCAAGCAAAAGGGCAGAGACTGGGTAAGAAATAAGACTTCATACTTTGGCAGCATAGGTAGATAAATTAGATAGTTTGTTGTTAATTCACATAATTATTCCTTAGTAATTACTAAGTAGCATTCCACATGTGACTAAGTAGGGTGGAGAAGAATAGTAATGGTATGAATAGTGTAACTCTCATTGGGACCTCTAATTAGGGCTACATACATTACAAATAAAAATACAAAAAATTAATAGCCTCCTGGGCGGTGTTAAGGTTGCTTATGTGCCGGGCTCACTCCCATATGACACTCCCCATACTGGAGTGTGGGTAGGAGTGCCCTGAAGTGCAGAGTAAAACCCTTAAAATGCTCAAAAAGGGAGAGCTTCCTTCAACTGAACCACTTAAAACGGGGGAGTAAACTGTAATTCAAACCCATAAAATAACATCTAGGTTTATCTCCTTCTATTTGAACTGGAAAATAATGGAAAATGGGGATTCCCTGTCAGCTGATAGCCCTAAAAGCATGGGAAAGGCAAGGTTTCCTTCGGCAGATACCATTAAAATTGCAGGTGAAGGAGATTCCCCCTCAATTTGAACACAGACAATTATGGAAAAGGAATTTTTTTCCCCTCCGTTTAAACCTCTTTTCTCCTAATAACCCCTGTCTTTCTGGGGGCTCGGGGGAGGGACTGACAAGATGAAAGGGGAAAGTTGAAAGCTTTCTCCGGCACCCCACACGCTGCCCTGCCTGCTCAGGTGCCGCCCCTCGGCACGAGGGCTTTTCCCTGGGCGTTCTCCTGCAACAACGCTCCGTGCCCAGGTGCATCCGGTTGCTCCCCGGCCCCTGCTCGGTGCTCCGACCATTGCTCCTGGACGGACGCTCGGGATGCCCCCATTGGCCCCTCTGGACTAGCGGCTCCCTGCGCAGGCGTACCCGGGTAACGCTCTGAAAGCGGCCGGTCGCACCTTGGAGCGGGGTGGGAGGGGGGAGGCGGAGAAAGGTCCTGCCGGTCGTTCTCTGCCCTGCACGGGCCATTGTCTGCCCCCGAAACACCGGGGTGCCGGGCTTTCCTTTCCGTGGAGAAGAACTGACCTTCTCGTCCGGGTGCCCGTGGCCAAAAATGGGATCCTGCCTCCAAAATTCCCTATGTCCTAGGTTCGTAATTACCGAGGAAATTTCCCACAGGTTGTAAGCGATGACCGGTAGCTTTTCCTCCGCAGTCGTTACTGAATCGTGTTTCTGTTGAAGCGTTTGACACTTCAGGGGCCGGGGGTTTGGCAGGGCTTTTTATGGCTGATCCTGACAGGTCCAGACCGAACCTAAGCACCCCATCGCCGGTCCACCCTGAATTTCAGTGAAATATTGATATAGTTTGTAAATACTCCTGTTACCTGCTACTCAGTCTTTCCTTGTCCATCCGGGGAGCAGATTTACTCCATCCTTTGCTCCCAACCACAGCTCTCTGGCCTGAATGCCAGTTCTCGCAGACATAATCTAAGCAGAAAATTTCTACAAGAGTTTGCTTTTAAAATAAAATTCTTATTGCATTTGGCCGTACAATTAATAATAAATACAGGGATTGGTGGTCATCAGGGAAAAGCTTTTCAGAGGAGAAAATATCCATTTTGGTAGCACAGATCCCACTTTGACAATATTGCATTTTTTGGGTTTGGGAATCCTGACCATATAAGAGATCTGAAAGTTAGTATTTTGCAGTTTGATATTTTGAACTTGAAATTCTGGTATTTTGAAATGGAATTATTTTGCTGTTTCTGAACCTGCTGTTCTGGTATTTTGAAACGGGGTCACTTTGGTATTTTGGAACTAGGGTTAGGTTAAAATTCTGGTATTTTAAATCTGAGATTTTTGAGACCTGGTTTTCTTTGGTATTTTGAAATTTGGTTTTCTATTGTTTTGAAACTAGGTTATTCTGGTATTTTGGAACGTCGTTTTTTGTAGGCGATCTGTAGCGTCACCAGAGTCTCTGGGGTTCCCCGAGGTTCCGTGGTGTCACAGCGGTCCCCGGGGTTCCGAGAAGTTCCACAGCGTCACAAAGGGTCTCTTGGGTGCCAAGGGGTCACAACGCACCGCGGGTTCCGTGCGGCCGCGCTGTGTCACGATGGCCCCTGGCTTCCACGAGCCCCCGCAGTGTCCCGGTGGCCCCTTGGCTGCAGGAGCACGGGTGGCCGGGAGCTCCTGCCCCCCGCCGGCGGCTGCGGGAGAAGCGGCAGGGACAGCGTGCGGACAGTGCCGTGGCCACTTCTGTGGCCGCACCTGACCCTGTCCCTGCCACAGCCGTGGTGCGTAACGCCCGTTCCGAGTCCTTAGGTGTGCAGGTGACAGTCACGGCCTGGAGCACGGCTGCTCCCAGGGGGACGCCCTGGGGCGGGAGGCCGGGGGGGATTCGTTCCCCACACGCCGCAGCTTCCCGTTCCGGGTGGGATTGACCTACTCTGCGAAGGCAGCGCTCTATCATCACTGAAACTACGGGAAAAATAGAAACTCTCCAACAACATCTTTTCCACGTTAGAGAATTATATATTACTTTATTCTGGCCAGGATGTGCAATGGAAATTATTTCATCCACACATGCATGGGCTGTGCAGTGAAAACCATTCCATCACACGTGGTTCTTCACCAGACTTTTCACATATTATTTATACATGCAAAACCCAAAGAAATTCTTGTTCATTCGTCTTAAATGACATAATTCTTTGTATTCGACCTCCTATTGGTTATTGATTCCTTTGCTTTTGAAGCTAATTTGGTCCTTATTTTTTGGTTCTCTTATCAGTCTTTTCCCAGACCGGGTGTCTCCAACTGCACTGGGGGGGTAATGTTTGCTTATCTCCCGTGTGTCTTCTGGCTACTCCCAATCTGTTCATGTTAAGCTCATCCGGCCTCACCCAGTGAACAGAGTCTTGAACAGAGTCTTTTGAAGAGAAACTTCAAATCTCCCTCCCACTGGATGAAGGTGAACAAACCCCTGCGGGGAAAAAAAAATTTAAGTGTTGCATCATTTCCAATATTGTAGCTTCCAAACTTTTTTCAGACCCTCTTCCCAAGAATGAATTTTTACATCCTCCTCCTCCTCTTGGGCTTGGAACATTAAATACTAGCATAAGCGATTTCATTTCTGCTACACACTCAATCTTACTTACAACTGAGTGACTTGCAAAGTGGAAATTGCTGTATGACAGCCCTGCACTCTAAAGAACTTCTACCACGTGTACTTGGAACAGAAATGTTCTTCCATAATGGCATAAAACAAAACTTGCTGTACGCATGAAAATTTCAGAGAGCGAGACTGGCTTATCACATATAAGAAACATACTGCATCATTACAAATCAAAAGCCAGTTCCCTGGGATTCTGATAGACAGCATTTAACTGTATGCAACTGTACCAAAACAAGACCAATTACAAAATGACCAGGTTGTCTTTAAAGAGTTATTTAGAATCTTACCACTGCCAACAGGCTCTAAAATTATTTTTCTATTAAAATCCTTAGTTGCAAACTTAGATCGGATCTTTTCCTGCTGTGCGAGTCACAAAATATGCAGGTAGCCAAGATGGCCAAAATCCACATCTGAAGTATAAAAAATAGATTTATTCCATCATCACGCTGGCAAAACAGTGGACACAGACATCGCTAAGCTTACTGGATCTTAGCAGGGGCAAAAAGTGTGTGCGGCAGGCCTGTGCGCTGCTTTAAGGTAACATTGTGCCCGGCACGGGCACATTGCTTCACGAGGGTGTGTTTTTACAATCTCTGAGCGTCTCTATCTCTCTTCTCTCCCCCCACAAGTAGGCCCAAGCAAACGGGGAAAATACACTTAAGTCTTTAACATCCTGATATCTTCTTTGAGAGAATTCCATTTCTTTCGGCTGACAGAAAACAACTTAAAGCAAACACAAATACCTGAAATTTCCACACTGAGAAATTTTAGGATCTCCCAGGGACAAGGTTGGTCTTTGAGAGAAAACAATTCTAGAAACAACTTTGTCCTCGCCAATCCGTTTTGAACCTTTTCCTCCCGACACCTCCCCGTATAGACACTTTTAATGTTGAATAGTAAATTAATAGCAATACCAGACCCAGTACACCCTGCGCAGGTGCATCCGATTGCAATCTTAGAAAGCTTTTTAAAAAATCTTTTTATAGAATTAGCCTGCCTTTCATTAATATGACTAAACCGAGCATTACACTTCTAAAGGAGTCACTTACTGCTTTTCTAGACTGTTATTTTGTAAACAAACCCAGCAGAGGTACGACAGCCATCGAGAGCTGCATTCTAGAAAACGTTTACATATTGCACATGTTGAAGTGGTACCTTCGCTTCTCGCTGCCGCCCCCCTGCTCTGCTCCCCGAGCACTGCGCCGGCAGCGAGCGACGGTGAGTCCCGAGCGTGGGGCGGCGCTGCTCGGCCTCGCCCCGAACTCCAACTCCTCGCAGGTAGCGGCCCCGGAAGCGGAAGGAGCCGTTTGTCCCGCGGCACTTGCGGACGGAGCGCTGGGGAACGCGGCTGGGCGGTGAGTGGGGGGTGGCCGCTCCTCATCCGGGCACGGCCCGGGGAGCGCTGCGAGGCCGGAGCTGCTCGGGGGATGTGGCACCGCGCCTTGCAGCGGGCTGTCCCCCGCCGGGGAGCCGGCCCGCGGCGGAGCTCCTGAAGAGGTAGTGTCAGGCCCGTGAGGCTGCTCACGCGCAGCTCGATGCCCGTGGGAAAGGCGGTGCCTCGCCTCTTTATTCAGAGCGGCTCCAGAGGCCTTTTCAGTTGCGGTGTCTGTTTTGTACGTAAAAAGCGGGAGTTGCGTTTCCTGCTCGAGTGCGAGAAAATAGCAAGAAAAGAATCATTTTGGCCACGTACGAGACTCGTGAAATTCTAAATCCCCGTTGAAGCAATTAAATGTCGTAATTTTAGAGATTTCCCTAGAAACCCCTTCCCTGGCAGTGGTTGCCACACCCACTGGCTGAGTACTTTTGAAAATTTAAGTAATCCGTCTTTAGTTTTGCTGCTTTGGAATGATGCTGGGGCAACGGTTTGCTTCTGTGAGTTATATGAAAA
Source organism: Corvus hawaiiensis (assembly GCF_020740725.1). Taxonomy (NCBI): domain Eukaryota; kingdom Metazoa; phylum Chordata; class Aves; order Passeriformes; family Corvidae; genus Corvus; species Corvus hawaiiensis. Next base: position 23,144,298 of record NC_063226.1, on the reverse strand, counting down.
TTTGGACCTAAAGCATGAGGTTTGATTCTCTAGTTGTAAGTATTCATCTCAATACAGGCTGGTCTTGCATAATGCTGCAAAGTCACGTGCAGTTTTTTGTAATTTGTCAGATGGTGATAGAAACATCTTTTTAAGTAGTGCGGTATACAAGAAAGTTACAGTTTCTTTAACTGCAGCAACTATAAAATTCTTGCTTAGAGCTAACTGGGAGTTCTTACAGGCCAGTTCTAGAGATATGGAAAATTTTCCTCTCTTTGTACGTGAAGTTCTTTTATTTTTGATTAACAAAAATGCAGAAGTGACTGTATGGTAACTTTTTTGGGAAATAAAATCTGATTTAAATTTTTAAGGTTCAGTGTAGCATCTGGATCTGTCAAGGTATAAATTGTTATTTTGTTCTAAATATTAGTGGTGAAAAACCAGAAGATTGAAAGCAAGACCGACTTGTTGGAAACTGAACTTCCATTAATCCTTTTTGTTCCTTTAGGACAAAGCCATATGCAGACTAGTTTATGATAGAGGGCTTTGCTGGTAAAAGAAAGGCATCACTATAGCAGTAGTTTTGATGATAAAATTAAGAGATATTTCATGGAATGTCTGTGAATTATACTATGTCACTTCTGTCTTCTGATGCAAGTCTTTTTAACATCACTGTTAATAGGCCAATGCATTCCTAGATATTTTTGGATTCACTAAGGATTTATATCACCTGAAAGGTGTAGCAGTGCGGGGGGAAAATGCTGTCCTAAGGGCTTCACGCGCCTCCTTTTAATGCTGTTTCAGCATTCCTTCATTCTCTGGCCAGCATTTAATTTTCTGCGCTGGAAGACAAGAAAAAAATAGCAGTATCTTCCTATATTACACTGATTGATATTTTAAATAATACTTTCCTAATCTCACTTGGTCATGTAGCTGAACTTCCTGTTGTCACAAGAAAGAAATGTGTTTGGATTTATGAGTATCATTCATAGGAGTGTCTATTTTAAAAAATAATTTCTCTTAGGACAATGACTGAAAGAAGTCTAGGAGATTGGCAGGTAACATTGAAATGACTCCATAACCCCCCGCACCTTGCTTTCAGAGTCCCATTCAAAATGTGGAAGGTGGCATTACTCACCTACCAGTCGATGCCTTAAGCTTTGACCTGTCTTAAAATGAACAAACAATTAAAAAAACAAACAAAAAAAAACCCCCAAAAAACCAAAAAACCCCAAACCAAAAAAACCCCGAGGAAACCCGCTCAGGTCCTCCTCCCACATCCACTTAGAAATTTGGCCTTAGCCTAAAGATTGCTGAAGACAACAGAACTAGAACTTAAAAAGCTAATACATTCTGCACACATTAAATACAACTGGAGCTACTGCGTAACGAAATAAGCCGTATTTTGTGCATGGATTTGTGGATACAAATATTGCTGCTAGCAAGCATTTTTCTTGCTTCTTTCCATAAACTATAGAATTTTTCTTGCTTCTTGTCCATAAACTATGAACACCTGCGACCTTGCAAAGCCTTGTTAATAGTACAGTAGAAAAATATTTTGACAATGGATGTTTTAGGATTTTAAGCCAATCACCCTAAGGGATGGCTGATCCTTTGAACAATTAGACTATGAAGAAAAAAGTCTATAAAAGAGTCATAAAATAATTAAATAAGAGGAATCTTGCTGCAGAATTCCTGCCTGTTGGATCTCTCTTCTCCTCGCTACCACTGTGGGACACTGTGATACGGATTAAAGATGGCATAGTGTTAAACTTGAAGGTTTTGATTGCCCTCTGAGCAATTCAGTTGAGATAGGAGCATTTACAGTAATGTGCAAGTCTGTCATTCCAGTGAACCTGTCATTACGTTTGCCATCATTTTATATGATGTTTTGTAGTTCATTCTAGTCTCACAGCTTAAATTGCAGATGCAGAGGCATTTGAATTTTGTTATCTCTAGGTAAGCCATGCCTGTTTCAGCTGATGAAACTGTGGGGAACCTGGCCGTGAGAGATACAGTCCTAACTCCAGCTGGAATCGAAGGATCACAAGGTTTGTACCAGATGCTATTTATTGCAATTACAGACTTCGATCAGTGGCTTCCTTAGCTTCTTTCTAAAAATGTTTCACAAAATGAAGTTCAAATACCATTCAAAATCTGGGTTAAATTTTGAAAGATACTGTGACCCATTGTACATTCAAGTTGGTTGTTATAAGAGAGAAGTTGCTGTGAGATGCTAAAACCTGGAAAATTCATCGAGCTATAGCATTCATCCTTCCAGGAGGAAAGAGAATGCTTTCTTGCTGAATGGAGGACAAGGTGAGACCCATGTAACAAAATGGGAACCAGAAGTACTATGCAATTCTTATAAGTTACTCAGCTGCTATTAGAATGGAACTACCGGGCTTAGTCTTGTATTTGAGTCCATTTTCACAACTGTGAGTTAATTCTTTCAAGCTTCAAGAGAGTATGTTCACTTTGAAACAGATTAGAAAGCATCTCAATGGTAGTGCTCATCCTATTGTTTAATTAGTATATTTGACCATTCCTGGTTGTTTGCTAAATTGCTACCTTTGCATTGCCTGGTAGGTAGTCAATTTGCTGCATCATTTGAACTACGGGCTTTTTTAGTCTGTAAGAGGAAGAAAAAAGGGAAGTGATTAACCTGCCAGTAAGTCTGAGGAAATTAATCAATGAGGAGATTGATCAATAGACCGAAACAAGTATAAAATATCAAATTACTTGGAAATTTTCAATAATTTGTTTTCAGAATTTCAAAGTGAGTTAGACTTTGAATTATGTGTTGTTGAATGTATTGAAGGTAATTTAAAATTGCCTTGATTTGGGTAGAATCATCTACACAGAACGTAAAAGCTCAACAAGTCCTATCACGAATCAGTCGAGAGGAGCTGGAAGACAGATTCCTTCGTTTACGTGATGACCACATCCTACTCAAACAGTATGCAAATAAGCAAGAGGAGAAAATTAAAAGGTATGGGGTTTAATATTTTTTTTTTAACTCACAGCACTTTTTTGTCCCTTGAAAGCATCATCAACAAATTAAAAATCATGCTGATTTCTCTCAGAGCACTTTTTAATGCAGTAGCAAAAATCACCCACTGGAAGTGATCTTTGTGTTGATTTCTAGTTGTCTCTGAGTATGTGAGATGGTTTTTGCAGGGAGCCCTATTAGATCTCTGTGTACAGACATACATCACTGTCTAGTACATCGGAGATGATGCCTTGGGTTCCCAGCCGTGCTGGTGGAGTACAAATATAAGAGGTGTTCTGGGAATTGAAGAGCAGGCTGTAGAAACCTAATGGTTCATCAGGAGTTTCATTCTAGAATCAAAATGGCCTATACAGAGAGATTCTGCCCCTTTTTTGGTCCCTGTCTGTCTTTCAAGAGGCTGAATAGCATCTAGCTTTTTATTGGTGAGTTAGCACTAAAATTTCTTTATAATTATCGCTCCTTTATTCAGTGTAATAGGTAACTTCAGTGAAGAGCTCCCAAGTACCATGGGGAGCACAGTACCCAGTTTGCCCACAAATATGCAAGCAGCTTTAGGTTGATTGTTAAACTTAATATGCTAAGATTTGTGTGCTAATCTTTGCCAGTGCTTACTGTGGCGGCAAACCAATCGGGACCGTGCAGAACTGTTTGTAGTATTACGATACTGCAGGAGGGCTGACTAATACCAAAACATACTCTGTGTTCGCATTGTGCTAATTGTTAACAGTCTTTCTGCATCTAAGCCAGCTTCTGGTGAGGAGCTAATGAATTAATCAAAGGGTAGCTGAAAATTTTTAGTTTTCTTTCTAGGCCTTCAAAAGTAGATGCCCTGTAAACTAGATACAGATCTTGAATATGTGCGGCTGATTTTGTGAAGTCTTGAACTTGTCTCTCACCAAAGCCACTTTTCTTCCCCTCTCCCCCTTTCTCCCTCTCTTTTTCTACTCCCCTTCCCTCTCCTCCTCTATTTCTCTTCCAGGCTTTTTCCGTTTACTGCTAGGTGTGTTTTCTGTTCTTTTAAATTAAATCACCCCCGAGTGCTCTCTCTGCCTTTTGTTCCAGCAACTAATGTTTATCAAAACTAAAGGAAATGAAAAGTACAACTCGAGATGCCAAAGGCAAAATTTTTTATCCTTTTGAAGAGACATGAGAGCTATATGCTCTATATCTAATTATATTCTTCAGCTAACTGTTCCTTCTCCGAAGCGCATTGATCATATTTACCCAGAATAAAACTGAGTATGGTAACGGGTACTGTTAAGTCCCTTTTTCAGGGGTACCTTCTTAAGTATCTCCATTGGTGTATTTTAGGCACTTTGGAAATGAAATGTATATTTAAATCCTAAAATTATCATTCTTTCAATAGTCAGATGTTTTGTGGTATTGTCGCTTTTATAATTTGCCCCATCCCAAAGATCCCAAGTCCGTAACTTAACGGCATGCAGAGGTTCCGATATAAGGTCATGCGTTAAAAATTAAGCAGCCTGTGGAGTAATGTGTCTTTCCTTTACTAACCTTAAATGATAAGCCTTAGGAAGCTGTTACTCGTCAGTGCTATAAAGCAGATTGCTGCACAGTGATTTCAGTTATCTTCAAGGAGTTTGTCACAGGTAGCAATAGTTGCGTCAAAACTTGAAATTTATTATCAAGGTTCTGCGCTGAGGTCTTCACAGTGGTTATGTTCCTTTCAACAAAATACTTTTTGTGCTGACTTTTCACATTCTTTTTCATATTTTTTGATTGTTTTCCCCAGAATGACCACCAAGTTAATACGGCTTGTTAATGATAAAAGAAAATGTGACCGGGCTGACTGTGGACCCACGCGGCTGGGTCAGGCTCTGGAGCTGGAAGAAACGATTGAGCATTTGCGAGAAAGAGTTCGTGAGCTTGAGAAACAAAATGAGAGCCTCCGGAACAAACTCATTTCAACTAAACAGCAGCTCCAGATTCAAGGCCATAGGCTGTGTCCGTACAGCTCCGTTCAATCTCGTGTGAACACTGGTCTCAAAAAAGAGAGTGAGGCTGCTGGCATGCCAGAGCACACCAAGAAGGGTATAATTCACATTTATTAAAAATGGTGAACTCTTAGATTGCTCTTGAAACTACGAGTCTGAATTTCAAAACATCTTTAGTGCCGATCAGAAAATATGCAGCGCAGTTACCTAAAAATAAAATGCCTAGATAAAATTAGGGTAGTTTAAGTGTCTTTAAGGCATTAAGAGACAAGAAACCTCGACCAATAATAAATATAGCTTCCTGTATCTGCTTTTTGTTTGGCTGATTTAAAAATACCGTGGAAAGCTCATCCAAAAGTCCTAATCAGTTATGAATGTTCAGTAAATACTTTCTGTCTTTATTGAGTGCAACCATCTAAGAAGTACCTCGGTTTGAACAAAAGCAAACAAAAAAAAATTCTAGGCGCATATATGTATCTGTACACACACACACACACATACACGTATATATCACAATTGCCAGTACCTTAACATAATACTTAAAGATCAAAATTGGTCAAGTCAATGTGGCAAAATAGGTAAGTTTTTTCAGGCATTTTGGGAAAGTGCTGGTATCATCGTACCTCGAACCTAAATGATTCAGTTCTAGGGACTGAGGGATGGCAGCGTTAATGCTGTCTTTGAAATGAAATGTGTTTGGTCCCACCTCAAAACTTGGTTAATTTCTTCTTGCTGTAGAAGGGTAAGAGAAAAATGTGGAGAAACCATTGTGTTTGCTCCTGAAGTAGCAATTCTTCCTTAATTAATTTCTCACTTCTCTTCTTTGCCACGGGCTTAGGATGCTTCTAAACAACACAAGGAAATTATCTGCACTGCTACTAAAAAATAGTCCTCATAGTTGCATGTCTGGGTGAATGATACTTGGAATTTTGCAAAGCAAGTGCTGCGAAAAAGTAATTATAAGTCCATGTTCCTGTCTAATAATATTGATATTTCTCTTCTTTGAAGACGCAATCCGTGTTCTCTGTCTTTGAAAGTAAAATCTTCTAAAAAAACCCTCCAGGGCATGTTTTTAACAGTTTGCTTTAACACTATTCTGCATCGCCCATCCTTCAGATTTTACAGCAGCTATGTCATACATACTCTGATTATTTCTTTCCATGTGATTTTGATGTAAAAATACTTTTTATGACAGCTGTATAGAAGTCACAATTGTTTGTACTGTATAGGGATAGTTGGCTTGTTTAAAGCTTTTTCATGCAACATGTCAAGCATTTATCTTCTGTTTGGTTTTCAGGAATGAGATTTCAGAGTTTAGAAGTGAGGTCATCTGACCTTGTGCTCCCCAAATATGGACAGAGTCTGCTCGAGGATTCAAGGGCTGAAATCAGAAATTTGTATGATTTTCATATTACTTATTTTTTTGTCATTATAATTCTTAGAATTTTCTTGAAGAAAAAAGTATATATTTTAAGAAGTTTTCACTTCAGAAAATAGAACTGTTGGATCTGACAACAATAACACTGGTAACAATGCAGAAATGTTTTATTATAAGGAAAACAGGGAATCAGGGATTTAGAATGCAAAACGTAGGTACGTAAGAATTTGGCTGGGAGTTAAAATTGGTCTCCAGTGGTGAGCCTCTCTTTGCTAGGATGCAGTGCTGCCTAGTTTGTTACAGGTCAGAGCTGACAAAAGCAGAAAGGACCTTAGCTGCAAATTTTTTACCGATGTAAGTCCTAAAATGTGCTCCACCATGCAAGTGGTGACTATGTGAATGTGTTTTGCTGATGCATTTAAGTTTCATTTCTGGAGGCAGACAGATTTTATGGATAAGTGCAAAAAGCACAGTATTGGGATAGTTATGTAAAATGACTCTGATTCACTTTAGCATTTTGAAGTGTGGTTTGTAATCCAACTGCACATTTTAACTGAAATTGAAGCTTAGGAAACCCTTACAACATCCTTGATGTAGGGATTGCACGAGAGTAGAGAGGTGTTATATAGAAAAGGTAGTTAACATCTAATTTAAAGGTATTGAGGTCTGATTAGAACATTTTTTTCTCTAAATTGTATGTTTAGAACCTGGGTTTTCTAAGAGCTGTTTGTTTATTTCTATAGTGATGTACTTAAATCAGATTATCGATTACATTCTCTGTCAACGCTGAATTTTCAATAAATGGGCAAGCTAAGTTTAAAAATGTATGGATTAATGTGCTGTCATTTATTTTGTGCTTGAAATTTTATAAACACAAAGATTAACTGGAATTGTAGGAAGCAATTGTACAGAAATATTCCTATAAATTATTGTTTTTATTGCATTAACTGGCTAAATTCCACTGTTTAAAACACTTGTTTTTTCTTTTTTTCTTTTTCTTTTCTTTTCTTTTTTTGGGTGTAGATTTCCCTATCTCAGAATAAAAGCTTAAAAATCTCCATCCATTGAAGATCTAATCTTGTGATAGCTAGCAATGGTGTTTTGGTTTTGAGAAACCATAGGTGCTAATGGATTACAAAGAGGATACTTCTAATACAGAGTACAAGAAACCGTGAACAGCGTTTGTGCGGAGGTTCTGCTAAACGTTATTCACTCCACAGAAACATTTATTTTGAGACTTTAAATTGCGTTTTCACAATTTTTTCTTAAGCCTCTCTTCTGATGTATGTTAATAAGAAATACAGATTTTGCAGAACACTTAAAAGTTTGGCTTGCTTGAGCATTCATTTATTTTTGTATTCTTTGAAAAAATACGTAGCTGGTTTTGGAATGTAGGATGCTTGTACTTGCAGGGAGACTGTCATTGAGTCCCAAAGGAAACACATTGAGGAACTAGAACGTGCCAGAGAGATTCTTGTGAGTCAACTAAGAAGGAAAGAAAAGGAAATTGAAGAATCCCTCCTACGGCTGAAAGAGCAGGGTACAGCCAGCCAAAGGTATTGTGAAAAATTAAAGTCTCCGTGGTGGAAGCATTAGGAGACCCATGTCATGATGTTAGTAGGTAGCTGCTGAAGTTACTACTTCTGTAAAGGAATATGGACCTTATTCATTTTTGTCCGTTTGGTGAAACCAAGTCGTAAAATGTTCTGCTCAATAGCATGGATAATTCTAAGCAAGGAGATAGTTACAGCAGTAAGTATTTTCCAAGAACATTTTTAAAGCCATCCCAAAATGCATTTGTGAAACAGGTGTTTGGTATTTCAATAGTCTTAATAACTTAGATTCTAGAGCTGTTCATGCAATGTTATTGTTTGGCTTCTTGCAATATACTGTCAATTACAAGATAAAGGTGCTACTAGAAGGTGAGCATTCTTGGGGCTTTTTTCCATTTTGTTTGAGTTCCTGTAAGAAATAAGAGGTAAAGGAAAGGACATGATGTGCATCAACATACAATCCTGTTAGTTCCTGAGCATTGTAAAATGAGAAGAGTACTGCACGTTGATGTTCTGTCCTTGTCTGCTCGGGAGTCCATGTGTACACCTTGGCCAGTGGTGCATTTGTGGTTGAGAACTATTAGCCAAGAGGCCTTTTGTTTATTTTGCTAGACAGAGGACAGGAGATCCTGACAAGTGTGGTGGTGGTACGTATTTCACTTTCTTGTTTTTCTTGTTCTGGATGTGAATGCAGAAATTTTGTGAGCTACTGGTCCAGCTGATACAGTAGTCAGACTCTTAAAAGAGTAGTCTCAGAATTATATCCAAGTCTTGCTCATACAGAAGTAAAGACAAGATGCAAAGGGTCTGGTTTAATTAGACCTCAGTTTAATTAGCTCAGCCATCTGGGATTTATGGGCATAAATTTGTACAGTGCAGATTGAGATCCTTTCTTTAGTCATTTCGTTCTGGTGTAGGTTGCTGTCAGTCCCCCGTTTCCATACAGCTGTCCCCGGCCGGCTATTGGGACCCTCCTGCATTACTTTCAATCCAAATGATAGGAGGTCTGGAAAAGAGCTTGTCTCTGAGGTTAATAGCTGACGTACACCAAAAACGTAATTCTTAGTGCTTTTAACTGTCACTTTCTCCTAACTTCATTTTCCATTTCAGATCTTTTGATCCAGCTTAACGATGAAGTTTAAAGTGGAAGAATAGAGTTCCTTATTTCTGTAGTTGTGGTAGAAGGTGTGCTAGAGCACATCAATATGCCCATTATATCATGTTACTGCCTCCAAAAGAATATTAGTTTCTTTTCTTAACTTCGACCTCTGTGTTTTCGGGTTCTGGGGCACAGCTTTTTACTCTCTCGGCGATAAAGAAAATGTTGAATGAGCTATCTTATATGTCTTTAGTCTTATACATTGTTTTGTTATTCTTTGAGCAAAATATTATCTGTTTAAGTGAAAGGTACCCTTGACTTTTCTATTAAATCTGTATATAACATCTGTTTATAAGTTACAGCAGAATACCTGGGCAGTTGTTCTGGGAACAGAATATATCAACTGCCTGGGAGGGAGAAAGCTGTTTGATCATCAGTTTTGATTCTACTGTTTTGGGACTTCATTTACAGAAAAATGAACCTTCCCAACAGAGTCTTCCTCAATTAACTTGGCCTTGTCCACAAAATCTGAAATTATCTCGTTCTTCCAACAGCAAGCTCCTTTTCGTGTACCTAGAGGCAGTGGACATTTTTTAGACACATTTTATTTAAATAAATTGAAAAAATACTGGAGAAGTACTGCAGAGAAATCATTTTGTTGCTCTAGCATATGATGAGAGCTGATACTGTGGTGGAGGTAATGCGCTAAGAAGTAATTAATCGAATGTGTTTTCTGTAGTTAGAAGCTTCATGAGATGAATACTCCTACTGTAGTAAGAATTGAAATGATCCCAATAAAAAGTAATTTTCACTTCCAGATTTGAACAATTCACTCCATAATGTCAGTGCCCCAACCCTGTTTAAAGCAAATGCTGCTTCGCTCACTGTTGAAAAAGTAGTTAGTGTTGATTGTCAGGAGCCGTGGAGTTGACACCCGTACATCATAAATTCACTATCATCTGTTCCTTTTTCTACTCAAAAAGAAAGAAAAAAAAAGAGGGAAAAAAAAAAGGGGAAAAAAAGCAAAAAGGGAAAAGAAGTGGGGAAAACAAAAGAAAAAACCTTGGAAAGCTTCAGAGCCTTTTGTTTGATGTGTGGAACAAGATTAATAAAAATGTACTACTTTATTAGCTTTTTAATAGCTGGCATGAGCCAGTGCTGCTGTCTGTACTCACCACAACTTTGTGTACAGAACAGTATTTTAGACACATGATAGTTTTAGCATTGAGTTAAGACTGTTTCTTTGGGAAGATCTCAGATTCATAAGTACGTTTCTGCTGTGTAAGGACAATTAGCTGGGCAATGCCAAAACACAATAGGATTTGATGTTTTAAAGAGTAAAAGGGTGGTATTTCACATATTCTGCTGTTTTCCGGATGTGTAAGCTTTGTAGCCCCTTCACTTGCTCCAGCATGGCGTGGTGACGATTTGTCCAGTGTGTCTAGAATAGACAAATATTGGGAGAGAAATTCTTTTCAAATATAGAAAATTTACTCTGATTTTATCATCATGTATGCTAGTAAAAATCCCGGTTAGTTTCTCCTCTCGTGCTTATGGAAGTAATGGGGTTCAGTTGCGCTGTTTGAAGTAAGGAGAAACACCTAAGTAAATATTTTTTTAAATCTTGAGTTATTTTAAATGTCGTTTATAATAAACAGTACATATTCAAATTAATCTTTGAATTGTAAGAATATCTGCATGGATATGAAATGATTTTCATGTAATTAAGACACACCTGCAGCTTGTTTGAATACCAGACTTCAGGTGTTACAGTCTAAATTGCTAAGTCACATTTTCTTTATGGTATTTGATAGGTGGAAACTTCACAAAATGGCATTCTACTGGCACCGAATATTTTGGATGGTGGGAAAGTTGGAAAGCAATCTCTTTAGGCATAGGATTGTTTTCTCTTTCTGTCGTACACAGTTTTATACAATAAACAAAGATCTATATGTGTTGACTGAAGTTGCTGTGTTATCATACAGTACCATATTTATTTACCTAAGCTCTCTAGTGTGAATTATAGAAGAACAAATTAATTTGGGTATTATACACTACATCTTCTTCCAAATATGTGTTTATGATGCATTTCTTTTTAATTTTGAAGGCTAAACATTCAGGACAACGTAGAAATGATCAAGGTCCATAAACAGCTGGCCGAGAAAAGCAATGCTCTTTCAGCAATGGAAGGAAAATTTCTCCAGTTGCAAGAGGTAATTGCAATTTGATTGGTAACATTCCTATACTCTTGTCACATAAGCATGCTAAACAGAAGAAAAAAAATTATATGCACTTCTTGATTCTGAGTCAATACTGAGTACATTAAAATGAACTGCAACTACATGAAACTCAAACTACTCCAAATGGAGTAGGGATTTTTAGTCTTAATCACTCTTTCTTTTTTTCAGCAGGGTCTAGCACGTCTTAGTGATTTCATCTGCAAAGTTGTACCGAGCAGATTATGAGGAAAGAACTGAGTTGTCTGGCTATGGAAAGAGATCCCTGATGATTTAAAGAGAAGGCTTTGACTTAGATGTAGTGATTTACTAAAAAGGGATACCAAGCCCCCTCCACTTTATTACTCTTTGCTAAAGTTTGGGCAGTTTGGCTCTTTTGTTCTGACATTAGGATTTAACCTCTGTTCATATGTTTGTGGAAATTATTTTAGAAGGCCATTTTAAGTAATAATTCTCCTTATAAAAAGAGCAATTTTATGAAAATATCTCCAGAACATGCAATTCCATGGCAGATTCTGTAGTTTTAATTATAAAGCTTTCTTCTGCTTTTTCCTGTCTGGAGAACCACATGTGCATACAGAGGTGGTATGATAATACCTTGGAATGATCATACTTTGGAAATGGGAAAGACAGTTCCTGTGAGTAGGAATCCTAACTGCAGTAGAGCTTTACAAAGTATCCAGCCTTATGAAGTGGAAGCAGTGGGTATCCTTAAAAACTCTTACTTCTGTCTTCTTATTGTTAGCATGCTAAATAACGCTTGTGCCGTTTGAGTTTTGTTCGATTCCGTTTTTTGCCCGTGTTTTTCCGTTTCTCCATTATGTTTTGCTTTGCCTCCCTTCCCCTCTTCAGTCTAATTCTTGTATCTTCTCTGCCAAACTGAGAAAAGGTTTAACATGGCTTTTTGTCTTCTTTCTCTTTAAGAAATCTAACATCTAAAATAGTCAGAGAGAATTTAACTCTAGAATTTAAATTCTAACTCTATTTATGATTATAAATAACTAGTTCTTTAGTAAAATAGTTATAAAAATAACTCTATTTCTTTTTAGACTGACTGCTAATATTCTTTATTCTCTGTGATTTTTATCTTACTGAGAAATGAGATATGAAAGGCTGAAGATCAAGTTGGTGATTGGTTTTTCATGGGTTTTTTGTTCATTTCTGGTCTGTTCAGACTGCATGAGAATGTGAACAATTTTTACAGGATTAGCATTCAACTTTTCCATTTAACTACTTTGTAGGAATGTTGTATGGAAAAAATGAAGCTAACTTCTTTCTGTCTAAAAGCATTAAACATTAACTAAATTCACATATGTATTTGGCATAAATTCTCATCCAGTCATTTTATTAAACAGGAGATTGGCCTTTCAACTATTTTGTTTCAAGTCATAATTTGAATGTGATTTACATTGAAATTTTTAATGGATGAGGCTTAATTACAGGATTGTGGAATGTAGGCAGTATAATATTAACTACTATTCTGGAAATAGAGGCTCTATCGGCATGCTCCATTTAATATTAAAATTGATTAAATGTGCCTTCCTATAATCCATGAAAGTAAATGAAAATGTAAAGGAAAACAGAAGTCCTTTATTAAAGTACTTCTAGCTGAGAAATAAAACTGAATGCACGAGGGTTCCGTGGGGGTTGCGAAAGAATTATATATCTACAATTGTGTGTGTAGATGTATTTCTGTAAGTATAAAGATTTATGTGTGTGTGCATGTATGTACATATAAATAAATATAAATACAAGGTTTAGGAGAGCAGCAGCAAGCTCTATGATGAGCAACATTGATTTTTGCTTGCTGCTGCAAGCATGTCCAACCGCTGTAACCACTGCAAAATCTTTTATTAGCTTTACAGATGTATTTCTTTGTTATTTTCATCATGAGTAAACTGAGGGGTTAATGTTCATGAGGGCGACCAGAAGGTCGCCTTCTCTGGGCCATGGGAATTGAAAGTTACTTTCAGTTACTAAGTTCAAGAATGTGTCCTGCTGACCACATTGAGAGCATCTATTCCATAGTGCCATGAGAGCCCCCTGTTGAAACACAGTGTGGGAACATTATACGAGGTGTGATTTCGATATTCCTTCCTTCCTTCCTTTTCATAGAACCTAAAGAACTTGAAGACCAACCATGATGCTTTATTAGCAAAAGGTGATGAACTGAATGTACAGCTTAAAGAGGAGCGATCCAAGTGTTTCCATCTTCAGAAAGAGTTGCAGTCAGTAACTGTTTCAAACAGAAGGACAGAAGAGGTGAGACTGTGTTCAAGAGATGTTGAATCGTCGTGAGGTACATATAGATAAGGGAATAGTTAATGATGGGATACCTTTTAATTATGGAAATGTGAATAGATGTTTCAAACACATTTAGAAGACTGACCTAGTAATAGATATCCTTTTATCCCATTAAAAAGAAAAAACAGTGGCTGCTGCTTGCATTTGATAGAATTATCAATCACACCCGATCCCTGTGCCACGTAGTCACTGCACCAGTGTTTGGACAATATTTGAGGTTAAAGCTTAGGATTTCATGTCAATTCTGATACTGAACAAGTGGTTTGCTAACTGAAAGAAAATCATACTTGATTTATTGATAAGTATTCTTATACTTATTGGTAAGTATTCTTTAAGTATTCTTTCAACTTGATTTAATTCCAGTACAGTATAGTGTTATATCTGATTTAGCAGTTCAAATCAATTACTTCTGTTTCTTTGTCTAGAGGCTCTCAGACTACTGTCATCCACATTTAGGGCTAAAAATCAAGTGGTTTATTCCTCATTCTCTTCAGTGCATGAGGAGTAAGAGTCTGCAAGCTTATTTGTTTTTCTGTTACATTTTGTAGTAGCTTAAATTTAGTTTTACTGCCTGGTTTACCTATTTTAGATGTATTTTGCGTGAACCAAGTTTACTGAGATTATCTCATAGACACTTCCTCCAAACCTTTAAACTATTGTAATGCATGTAGGTATCTTCCTGGTATCTCATAGCTTTAAAGTTATATTTTGCTTTAGTGAATATTTTGAAAGCATGGATATGTTGTTTATAATGTCAGTAATGCACTTAGACTTTTAGATTTTTATATTATTTTGCGTGAGAGAATGTGATCACATACTCTTGTTCCACTGCAACGTGGTAGTCTCAGCTTCATATAAACAGAATGAAAAAGACTGTTTGGGCCAAATGTAAATCCATGTGATGAAAAAAGGTTGTTATTTTGAAGCTTCTGAGAGACCGATGTGTATCCTGAGACTGGCTCAGTTGGTTAGAGCAGGGTGCTAATACTGCCAGGGTTCTGGGTTTCATTCCCAAATGGGCCATTCAGTTAAAAGTTGGACTTGATGATCCTTGTGGATCCCTTCCGACTCAGAGTATTCTGTGATTCTGATTTTGTATAAAAAGAACAAATAGTAGCTTGATAATGCCTATAAATTATTAACTATTTGTCTTCACACATTCATTGTAATTTACTTTCGTGCTATGCATCAAATGAAATTTCCTTTTTCATTTTAGTTACAAGAAAGAGTAAATGATCTAGAAAAAGAGAATGAGCTTTTAAAGGAAAACTACGATAAGCTGCATAATAGGTAAGTTATGGTTTCTGTATATAAAAAATAAGGTTCCTGTCCTGTTGAATAGGTCTTCATACACTACGTGCTGGAATGTGCACATTGAGTGTTTGTGCACACATGTAAATATGTTCATGCTCCAGTCTATTGTATCAGTAAGTGTATATGGAAACAGTTATGGTTCTCTGGCTGTATTTCATCTGTCCTGTTGAAATGGACCAACTTGTTCTAATACTCTTGAAATAGTAGGTTACTTCTTTTAAAAATGTAATTAAAAATAAGTAAGAGTCACTGTATTTTGAACATAAATGCAAGAAGTTCTTATTTGAATTTCTCATTATTTTCTTTAGAGTTACTGTTGAAAGAAGAATACATCTAGGTAGATATATATTAATTCGGGTTTGGTTTGGGTTCGGGATTCTTTTTTGTTTGTTTTTTTTTTAACAAAGAGGTGTTTGAATTTTTGTCTTAAGTTTTTCCAGCACTTCTCAGTGACCTTATGTAAAGTCTGATATTTGTCAGCTTTTCCACTATTTATTTTTAAGGTGTGGTTTGTTTGTTTTGTAATAGCTATCATTTCACTTCTACTGATACAGAAAAGAAGTAATTCTAGCCAAGTGCCACGAGCATATGAAAGAAAAATCTGACCTTCAAATGAGCTTTTTGTTTGTTGTGAAACGTGATTTTTTGCACTCGAGAGGGTTAGAAAATCAGGCACGTGTCTTAGAGTTAATAATTGCTTCAGAAAGTAGGTAAAATGCTTGAAGTCTTTTCTTGTATTGAAATAATTTCTCAGAGTGTTTGGCTTGTCAGTGTGACGTCTGTCAAAAAAATACCAATGACTAAACACAACGTGAGTTGTGATACCAGATTTTGTTTATAGTTTTCTTACAATATTTGTTATACTTCTTGTACTGTCTGTGGTTAAATTAAAAATTACAGAAGCAAAAAATGGTGAGTACAAATAACTTTAAACAGTTTTTTACTTATGAGATGTAACAGTTGTATAATCACAATATTCAGAGTTTTGTAAAGGGGCAGTTGATCGGTTGTCTGTCACTTAAGTTCCTTGTAGATTTCTCCAGAATTTGATCATCGTATAAATATTTCTGATTACGATATCTTTTTCTCTTTTATCATTGTGCAGAAAAATAACACTTACTAACAAATCAACTCAAAATATTTCTGTTCTACTTTAGTCATAGAGAATTTTAAAAGATGTTTAACTAAATAAATTTAAATATGCTTCTGTTACTATGCAGTAACCTACAATCTGGCTGTTCTTTTACCTAAAATGATCTGTCTTTTCATGTAGTCCCATTTAAACGTTGATTCATGTTTCATCATTCCATGTTGTGGTTTAACCCCAGCCAGCCCCCAAACCCCTCGCAGCCGCTCGCTCACTCCCCCAACAGTGGACTGGGGAGAGAATTGAAAGGGTAAAAGCTAGAAAAATTGTGCATTGAGATAAAGGCAGTTTAATAGGGAAAGTGAAAGCCGTGCACACAAGCAAAGCAAAACAAGGAATTCACTCCTGGCTTCCCAGGGGCAGGCAGGTGTTCAGCACCTTCAGAGCCCCATCACACGTACCAGTGACTTGGGAGGACAAACACCATCGCTCCAAATGTCCTCCCTTCCTCCTCCTTCCTCTCACTTTATATACTAGGGAATATTCCTTTGGCCAGCTTTCCCAGCTGTGCCACCTCCCAGTTTCCCACACACCCTCAGCCCGCTCCCCAGGATGGCAGTAGGAAAACCAGAGAAAGCCTTGGTTGTCTCCAAGCCCTGCTCAGCAGTAACAAAAACATCTCTGTATTATCATTACTGCGTTCAGCACAAATCCAAAACACAGCCCCATAGCAATGACTAGGAAAAGAAATTACCTCTGCCTCAGCCAAAACCAGCACATGGAGTAACAAGAAATTAGAGAAATGGATCATTTCATTATAACCACTGTTTAATGGCCAGCTTTTTCAGTTTCCCATTTTCACAATGCAACTCTACTGCAGCTTACTTGTTGTTAGCAGTGGGTAGGAAGTGTCCACAGGTGCTAGATAATTAGTGAATACTTACTTTTAATAGAGGAAAAGAGTCACAAACCCATCCTTTGCTAATGTTATTTTTGGGAAGCTGATAGCAATTTTGCCAAAGCCAAGACTGCAGAGCTGGACCAGAAAAGTTTGCAAAGAACAAGTATGAATTTGTCAGTTGACTCTTACTATTTACTAGGTGTCCAGGAAAATAATACACTTTGATAAAAGGTTTGGAGGAGTGGTTTTCATATGACCTTGTAATGCAAATCTAGCAATGCTTAAATTCCTTCGAAAGAAACAGTGCCCGATGTGGTTGAACATTATAGTTTATCCAGATGGCTTCAACTCTGATGAAATGCAGTGGATGTGAAAGAAATTCCACATGAATCTTAAAATTCAAATGCAGAAAGCGACACAAGTGGACTCAATTCAAGCCAACCAACATAAACATTAGCATTATATAGGCTTGGATGAAACCTGTCTTCTAAAATGTTCATAATTTAAACACCAAGGTCTTGAACTACTGTCATAGGAACTCTTAATGTTTTTTCTGACAGTATAGTCTTCTGAAAAACTGAATTAGATGTAGCTACATCTTTATGTGAAATTATTGTACCTAAAGCTAATAAATGCATGTCTAGTTGTCATTAAAACTTGAAAACACTTTCAGAAGTGTGAAAACTAAGGATATTTGAAACCTTTTTTGATATGATTTGTTCTTTCCTTATGGGACCCATCAGACTTTAAATCTAAGCAGTTAGAGAACACACTGTACCTTTTCTGTACCTAGGCAGTACTATGGAATGATTGTGGGTGCAGTGCATTATATTCCCTGCATATTATCTTCAAAATTATAGGGGAGTAAAATATATATTACCGCAGGACGTAGAAGCATTCCTTAAGTTCATGCATGCTGTAAAAGACAATCTGTCAAAATGTAAAATGCTCTATGCCTAGAGAAACTGTATTAAATAGGTTAGGTATGGTATGAGGAAACTACAAAATACAGGGAAATACAACTGTTTTTAAGAAGAGCACAAATCCGGAATATAAACCCTTGCCGTATACTCCAGAGTCTATGGTTCATGCTGCAATAGTTTTTTTTTCTTTAACCTTAAGGTCATTCTTCAAGTATTTTTTCAAGTTTGATGTAACTGCACTTATAAGTACTCAGAACCACTGCATGAAGTCACCCATCAGAGCAGGCCGTTCTCTTTGAGTCCTCAGGTACAGTCTGCAAGGCTCTGTGGGCTGACCCTTCTGCAATACTTCTTTCTTCTCCTTTGTTTTTTTTTGGTTGAGGCTTGTTACATAGATCTCTGGAAGAGATAGGTTGCAAAATAGATTCCAGAAGATTTTTTTCATACATTCATATATGTCAAATATAATATTTGTTAACTGGTGAGCTTCAGCAAAGGAAGCGGTTGAGGAACTGACTCCTTTGTTTGAAAAAAACCCACAATTTGTGATTTTTCACGGAATATGTAAATGAATAAACTAGCTTATGATTTTTTAGGATGGACATTTTTCCAGTCAATAAGAATGCAGGTATTGAACAACAGTACTATGAAGAGCATAGTACTCACTGTCTAAGTTATAAGAAAGCACATTGCATTGCTTTTACTTTTACCTGCAAGGAGTTATACTGTAAATTATATAATATAATTACTTTCATTTCAATTGGAGTTACACATTTTGTTGTGATTTCAGCAGCTCTGATTCTGTATCCGTGCATTCCTTGCAAATAGATTGGCAGTTTGCAAGTAAATAATAGTAAAGGCAAGATACTTATTCCAACTTCTTTTCCCACTCTTCCCAGTTTTTTATTTCTTCGAGTAGGAGAAAGATTACTTTGTATGTGCTTCTTAATCAGTATCAGAATTGTTGTTTTAGAGTATGAGAAAACTGTTGTCACTTTGTGGTCAACATTTCTTTGAACAGACGACTGACTTTAGGTTCTGCATGCTTCACAAATTTAAAAGAAATCAGGTGGAAGATCCCAATTCTCTACTTTAAGAGGGTTTGTACACAAAAAATACAGTTTTGTAGTTGTAACTGGCTGAAGTTTGAAGTTGTGGATTATTCTGGGATATGCATCTGAAGTCCTCTTCTAGTCCAAAAATATCACATGCTACCAACTTTTTTTAACTTTGGAGCTCTAAATTAAGGCCAGTTCCTTTGCTCATCCCACAAACCTTTCATGTTTTTTAACTGCAGCCTGAGAGAGCCACCTCGCCTTCAACAAGAGCAGACCAATGTATGTCTGCATAATTCCTTGGCCACAATGACAGTGGTCTCTGTGCTGCTAAAAGGTTTTTTTCTTGATTATTTTCTGCTGAAGCTGATTTCTAAAAGTTTTGCATATAACATATGTTTTATCACAGTGTCTTCAGTCTGCCCCATGAACAGCAATGGAAATCAAAGGAACAGCAACTGAAACTGCAAATTGCTAAGCTTGAGATGGCTATCAAATCTGATTTAGCAGACAAAAATGAAATCCTCGACAAGATCAAAGTAGAAAGAGGTATATTTCTGAAAAAATGAGTATTTTCTCAAAATGCGAGATGATACCCATGTTGGAGTTGAGATACAGTGCCCAGAAATGTGTAGTTTCTGTTGCTGGTGTTTTCAAAGCTGCGTTTTAAGTGTACATTTGCTAAATGCACCTAAGTTATGACTATCTATTAAGTGCAAAAATTGACCCAATACAGAATATGGGCTGAATGAGGCTCATATAATTTCAGCTGCATTCATTCTTCATCTGTTGGGTTAATATTTACTCTTTATTCAGTATTTCTTCTCTACATTGAAGTCCTTACAGAAAAGATACCTATCTGACAGTCTCTCTCAAATTATTAACCACTATTCTGTTCACTGCACAAAGCTACATGAAGCCCATATAGGCCCTTGGTGATGTTTAATTGTCTTTCAATTTCATTAATTCAGAGTTTTTTTGTATTTTTAGTATTTACTGATTTTTATTTATAGCATTGTACATTTTAAATAACACAGTTGTCTTTTAATCTAATGAGCAGATTATTTCATAGATGTTTTCTTCATGCTGTAGGACAACTTCTTATTGAATACTGACCTTGCAATCTTTTTTTTATCTCAGCGCTGATTACCGTAGCAATATGACGTTTACAAAAGACAAGCACAGGCCAAAAGTGAAAATATTTTGTTTAGAGTTGATTCTTCAAATGTGTTTTTTTAAGAGGTGTATTTCTGTGAACAATTTAATGGAATGAAGTGGGCCAACTTGTTGTGAATAATTCTTATGATTATGGCTTGAGTTCAGCATGTGCTTACCATTAGGATCCTCACTAGCTCTGCTGACTTCAAATACCAGATTGAATATTTAAACATTTTATTTGACCTCAGCAAGTGTTTGCAAAATTAGCCTTAACTGATACTAAAATAAAGCCTTAAGCTACGTTAATATGGGGTTATGACATATGAACAGTTCTTACTGATAGCTTGATTATGAAAAAACTGGCATTGCGTCTTCTTTCCTTCCTGTGGGCATTATGTTTAACTGTCAGGGGTTTACTGTCCCTTCCCCAGGTAGCTTGTATTCTTAAACTGAATCGCCAGGGTACTACACTTTCAATTTCTTCTGAATTGACTTGCTGCAGCTGGAGTAGATGTTCTAATACCCTTCTAGGCCTCTCTATCTAGGATTTGATTACAGCTCTGTCTTTCACAAAACATAGGCAGTATAACTTTCTTCAGTCACGTACTTCAGAGTATCTGCCTTTGCTGCACATTCCTTTTTGAAGCTCGGCAGGAGAATTGAAATTAATGCTTCTCTTTACGTACTGCCTAGGACTAGAGTAGGAATAATGTCTTGTCTACCCCTTCTAGTTTGGCATGTGAATCTTTTTCCTAAACCTCTTTTCCAGGTCTGAGAAAGATGGTAAAATAAATGAAGCCTTGAAAATGCTTA
Organism: Corvus hawaiiensis; assembly: GCF_020740725.1. Classification (NCBI taxonomy): domain Eukaryota; kingdom Metazoa; phylum Chordata; class Aves; order Passeriformes; family Corvidae; genus Corvus; species Corvus hawaiiensis. The sequence goes on along the minus strand of NC_063226.1, from coordinate 23,123,529 downwards.
ATGCTTCAGGAGACCCAACATCATCTTGACATTTTCCATGTCCTCCTTCAGTATTTCCCTTTTAGAATGACCCTGTAATTTGATCTGAATGTTTTAGTAGTATTTTTCTGGCCATAACATCATAATGTGCTTTGTAATACTTAAAAGAAGTATATTTAGACAGAAAACAGAGTAACACTGTAACTATGGTGGTTTTGTTTTTTTTTTTTTATATGGTACTTGCAGAAGCTTTAACACCCTTCCACCTGCCCCATTTCCCTTACACATTTATTCTCAGGTTTCTTGCCTTACCAGTATTTCCCAGATTCTAAGCCATAAAGTGCAACAGCTGCTTGGTTCGTTTCGTTGAATCTTACTAACAGTAGTGTTTCGTGCAAGTTTTAAAAGACTAAGATAAGCTAGTACGAAATCTAAGTTGAAACAATTCCTATAGCAAGGATTGGTGTCACTTATCTCATAAATTGATACAGTGTATGTATTTACTTAGTTATGTCTAAATAATTTTTATTTTACGTTAATAAAGTCTCATGCATTGCTGCATCTGTTCTTCTTAGTTATAGTACCATTTTACAGAGTACACTATTTACTAAGTACAATTTTTTATGGTTGTCTTAATAGAGGATTTCCCCATACAAAATACATTGATTTCTGCATTTTGAAATGAAATTTTCATGCATATATTAGTATTAAAAAAGAAAGGTTTTAGTTTTTTAAACTGTATTTAATTAAGTATAATATTTTGTTCTTCTATATCAAGACCAAAAGGAAAAGCTGATGCAAGACAACAAAGACCTGCAGTTACGCTACCTGGAACAAAAGCAACAACTAAATGATCTAAAAAATCAAGTGAAGTTTTTGACCAAGGTGAATTATATTTTTGTTTCAAATATGAGGAAAAAACCCCCTCTGTGTTTTATGCATAGTGCAGATACTTCTTGAAAGTCAAAGAATATAGAAAAATAAGTGTTTATTTATTCATGCTATCAAGCAAAATATTGTGTCTAATGAGAATGTATCTTGTTACTCTGAATGTATTTCTTGGATTCACATCTGATAACATCTTTCCATTAAGTTTCAGGAAAGTGATGTTGATGTGGCAGAACTCAATGAAACCCTCTTGCTTATAAAGGTAACTTACAAAGAGTGAACATATGAGAGGTTGAAGCTGGATGGTATTTAAGATCCCTTTCAATCCCAACCATTCTAGAATTCTGTATTTTGCATTCTGTTACGTTCTTGTTTGTGCAAGGGGGTTTTGTTTGTTTGTTTTGTTTTGTTGGTTTTTTTCTTCTTTTGTTAAACCCTTGGCTGACCATTACATGCTTTCTACACACCTGGAATTTTCAAGGGCTGAATTATTTGAGCGTCTTTTAGTAGTTAATGCCTCAAGCTCAAATGTGTGCTTTTGTCATTTTTTAGTGACAGTTAATCAGAAGAGAAAATGAAAAAATTGCCAGAATTAAATCTAAATTTATGTGAATAATTCATTATAACATCAAAAGTGAATTTAATCAGATTCTGAGCCATTTTAAAAAAACTTCATTTTTCTCTGTTAAATTACTCATCGCGGCATCTTGTTATCCCTGTAATGTTTACTAAAACTAATTTTGTTTATTAATTCTGTAATTGATGCAAGCATACCGTAAGCACGGAAGTTCCAGTATGTGGTATAGTAATGCTTAGCAACTTCTCTTTGTTTATTAAAACAGAAAACCAGAGATACTCAGAAAATATTCAATTCTTTTTTCTCTTGCACAAATTAAAAATGGAGTGAGAGGAAGTAATCAGTGAACAAATAATTTTGCAATGTTTCCACTGTTTGGGTGACTTACGTATTATTTTCTTGAGGAAGTGTTTACTGTCGTGATTATATAATGATAATGAAAAAAAAAAGAAAAAAATATAAAAAAAACCTCAATGAAAATTAACTCCCCAGTATTGATAACAGAAGGAACGTAGACTTGAGAATAATAATTTGGGGTTTGTACATTTATGGAGGCAGGATTATTAATTATAAGAAAGGCAAATATATCTGTATTTTCACTGGCTAGACGGGAGTGATGGCTTCTGAATATCTGATACAGTTTAATTGGTTCCTGATAATCATGAGATTACATTGCTGAAAACAATCCTGACGCATTCTAGTCTGCCTCACTCCTATTTTTGTATTACCATGTGCTGAAAATTTATAAAGTTCTGCTTACTGTCTTATTGTTGTACCAAAAGTATATGCCAGTGTTGCATTTAGCTAGGCACAAATACATGCAAATCTTTTGCAAAAGTCTTTTCTAGCAGTTTTTTAAATGTGCTTCAGGATCAAAAGCAACGGAAAAATGCGGACCTTCTGTTCTTGGAAAAAGTGGAAGATGATATCCATAAAGATTTAGAATACTCCATGCAGGAGCTGCAGTTAACACATGCGGAAACAGTGCAAGAACTTGAAAAGACAAGAAATTTGTTAATTGTGCAGCACAAAATTAGCAAAGATTACCAGGTACTAAACTCTACTCACAGTGGAAAGTAAGCTGATAATAACATTTTAACCTTTTTAGCTCTGACACTTGTAATAATTAAGACTTGCAAATTCAGCAACAAAGCCAGTCTGTGCATAGGGAACCAAACATAAAATCATCTGTTGCTGAAGGTATTGTTTTAAAAATGTGAGATCCAAGTGACTGTAAACTGTAGTCTTTTAGCTTGTCCTGCTCTTAACCCTCAGACTGTGCCTTCTTGGGTTTATCTCTGAGCTCCTACCAGGTCTTCACAGGTAAGATAGTAAATGTGCTTATCAAAGAGGATTCCTTTTCCATAGCACTCTGCTTTCACTGTCTTCTTTCTACTTCCACTGTTGGAGTATTGCAGATCATATTTTGACTTTTCATTCAATTAATTAGCCTTTAAAATAACAAAATCATTAAAGAAACTGTTAGGTATATTGTCCTAAAACAAAAGCTGCTCTGTTTTTCTTAATGATATTTTTAGATTTTGCTGAAATTAGGACTGATTTGTTGTATTGATAAATGAAAAACTGCTGCTATTTTTGCATACTCTAAATGTCCTTTCCCCAAATCTAACTATTTTAATTTCTAGCCAAAAGCATGTGCAACATCAGCACAGACAATCCTCAGAAGTTTTTACATGCAATTTTTTTTCAGACTGAAGTAGAAACAATGACAAGAAAGATGGAAAGTCTGCAGAAAGACTACGAGTTACAACTGGAGCAGTATACCCATCTTCTTGATATTAGAGCTGCACGGATCAGAAAACTAGAAGGTATCTTTAAAGTGTATTCTCCACTAATTTTTTTTTTTTTTTGTATTTTATCTCTTGCAAAGTACTGTTGTAAATTTGTTCTCCAGTCGAAACACTTTTCCATTCCTAAAACTGGTAGAGAGGTCAGTTCTTTCACAGAAAGGTATCTATTCCGGTCATTTTTTGTTGACTTAAATGACAGCTACTAATTAAACCAAATCCAACAGAATGTTTTCTATGCTGCAGCTATTGCTGAATAAGAATAAAATCACCAAACTTGTTTTTTTAAAATTAATCATGCTTTTATGGTCAACCTTTTACTCTGCAATACTATCACTACAGAATCACTTTGTGTTACTAAAATCTCCCAAGTCTTGTTGTAATATACTGACATAGTATTTCAACAGGATGAATTTCAAGTATTTTTTTAATGGCTTCACTGTGTAAAAGATGCATAGGAAGCCTCAAATAGGATATCTTACAATCACTGATGTTGAAACGATTTTCACGCTTTGTCTCCCGAGTTGCATCCACTGCATCATGGTTTATGTCCTAGTTCTGTAAGCATGTATTTTGATTTCTTGGAATCATGCAATCCCAGAATGGCTGGGGTTGGAACGCGTCTCGTTGCAAACCCCTGCCAGGGGCAGAACACCTTCCACTCGAAGGCTGCTCGGAGCTCCATCCAACCTGTGTTAACCACTTATTAACCACTTACCACCTGAGGCTGGGAAATGTGAAGGTCTTTGCTGATAGTTCTATCCACTCAAGATTTAACAGATGTTAATAGTCAGATGTATTATTTCTTTATCTGGCAAATTTAGTTCAACCCTACAAAAATATGCGTCTTAAATCTCTGCTACATTTGCATAGTGATACTTATTTTGAATATTGCATAAGACTTCTGAATTTTTGCTTTTTAACTCCCTTATAACTTGATAACAACCAATAGGGGCCTGTGTCTATGTATACTGAGGCAGCTCCACTGAGGAAATACTCCTGATTGTTGTCAGTGTGCTCAGTGGGCATTCAGTGTATGAATTCTTTTTGGTAATGCCTTTACGAAAGTAGCATTGTTAATATAATTGAATTATGCTTTTATCCTTTCTTCTCAGTCATTAATTGTATTTGATTTTTTTAAAAAGACAATCATATTATTGCTTTGTTTTATCTGTTGCAGCCCAACTAAGAGATATTGTCTATGATACAAAACCACTTAAGTCCAGACCAGAAGTGTTGCCAAGTGATCCAGTGGATGGATTTGTTGAAACTGCCCATTTAGAAAGAGGAGAGAACCTTTTTGAAATTCATATCAGCAAAGTGATCTTCTCGTCTGAAGCTGTACACACTTTTGGTGACTGGGAACCTGCAACCTTTTGTACTTATGCATTCTATGACTTTGAACTTCAGATAACCCCCATAGTTCATGGGAACACCCCATCATATGACTTCACTTCTCAGTTTCTTGTGCAGTCTGATGACAGCTTCTTTCACTATGTACAAGAAAACAGCATCACGCTTGAGGTTCATCGTGCGTATGGCATAGACTATGAAACAATTGCTTCTTGTCAACTTAAGTTCCATGAAATCTTGGAAAACGATGGCAGGATCTACAACACAGCAAATTTAATTGGTAGTTAATATATCACAAAATATTCTGTTTGATTATATATCACTATGTTGCAAGTGATAAATAATGTGTATTTGACCAAAAATGAACTTATGCATTACTATTTCAAAAGAAAAAAAAAGCGCGTTTGTTTACAATAATGCTATTTTCTGTTGGATGTGCAGCATGTTCTTGTGATTCTGCCAACAGTTGTGGAAAGCTGGGATGGGTGCAATTTTGCTCCTAATGGCTTATAGCCACACAGGGTAAGAGGGAAAAAGCCCAGAGCAGGAGGCACCCCAACTTGGCCCGTATCAAACACCAAAGCTTTATATCTGGCCCGAATGTCATAAGTATATCCTCTCATTCTTTATCAACAAACAAAGAAAGAAAGGGTGTAATCTAAACTGGTAAGACAAAGGTCACCATATAATAGTGAAAAAGATACAAATCATGGTGATTACGGTTAATAATATTTCATATAGTAGCATAATCTAGGGCAGTGTTTATTTATATTTAGTGCATTATTTTAGGCACATTTATATTCATTCAGGCACATATATATACATTTATATTAAAATAATTTTAAGATATCCTGGACAAGACACTTCTAAGAAGTATTGGATGTTCTGCGCTGCTTGCTTTTTCTTTTAGAAACGTTTTGTCAGATCAGCATATTCAGTGACCTCTTAGCTGTCCACTGTTGCAGAGAATCTGGTTTAATAAGGCATTATAAAGTGGTGCTTTTGCCAGTAATTTAAATTGCATACTGCTTTTTGGGACACTTCTAACTGTTAACATACAAAACTGTCCTAACCTTTACTTGCCTTAACGAGATAAAAATACTGAACTTTGGCTTGACTCTCTAGTATATATATGTGTGAAAAAATGGTCATATTTTGATTTTGGATCATACAGAGGGAGCCTGAGTTGTTTCTGTTTCTATCATGAACTACAGATCTCACATCACGAGCACTGTCACAATGCATAGGCACAGTCTTTAATTTGTGGCTGTTCTATTCTATAAATCTTTTTTTGTGGTTTTTCCTAGCTTTTGACTAACCTTAATGTTGAAAAGAAAATTAATGCAATCTCTTATTTCTTCCCCAGGAAAAACAGGACACATTCAAAATTATGGTACCATAGAATACTGGATCAGGTTACAAGTTCCTACGGACCAAGCTATTATTCCCTACAGACAGAGGTCAAAGGCTCTGGGATATATAACACCCAGTTTTAGGGAACATGAACAACCATCCCAGGTATGTTTGGGTCTGTACTTGACAGAGAGAATTGCTTCATGGAGAAGAGCAGCTTCAGGGTGACCTAATAGCAGCCTTCCAGTACCTGAGGGAGCCTAAAAGAAAGATGGAGAGAGGCTTTTTACAAGGGCATAGGACAAGGGTGAATGACTTCAAACTCGAATAAAGTAGGTTTAGATTAGAAGGCAGAAATTCTTCATACAATCATAGAACAAGCTGAGTTAGAATGCATCCATCAGAATCATTGAGTCTGACTCCTGGCGCTGCACAGACACCCCAACAAATGCTCCTGGAGCTCTGGCAGCCTTGGGGCCATGACCATTCCCTGGGGAGCCTGTTCAGTGCCCGACCACACTCTCTGTGGAGAGAACCTGTTCCTGATATCCAGCCTATCCCTCTCCTGACACAGCTCCAGCTGTTCCCTTGGCTGGCGCAGGTTGCCCAGAAAAGTGTCCAATCCCTGGAAGTGTCCAAGGCCAGGTTGGACAGGGACTGGAGTGCCTGGTTTAGTGGAAGGTATCCCTGCCCATGGCAGGGGATTTGGGACTAAATCTTAAATTCCCTTCCAATCCAGGCCATTCTGTGATAGTTTTGATAAAATAAACTGTTCAGTTGTTTTCTTTTTAAGTTCAAATAGCTTAGGTCAAGTCTTGATACGTTCAGAGTGCAGTAAAGTTAAAGATTCTTGAACTGGGAAATACGTTAGCAGTTTTTCATATAAAGAGATCAAGAACCAGTTGAATTATACCTTGCCTAAAGAGGCAAAGTCTTAAACTTAGTTACTTGTTTTTACTCAAATTGTCACTAGAACATTTGACATTATTGTATTTCATTTTCTTGAGCTGTAGGTGACAGATGTTTTACTGTCATACTCATGAATGTTAAACCAACTAGATGTCGGATCAGTAGAATGGGTGAAGCAGTTGTTCAAAAAGGTCTTGAAGTTCTTAACGTTGGAGTATTGTGAGACTGAGATTCCTTCACACTGGGTTTTTTTACTGGGTTTTTTCGCTGGATATTGAAGAGAATTTTGACAATATAATTCACTGTACAATCACATTTAAATAAGGGTCACAGAAAAAGAAGAGGCTTTCAGACATCTTTAACAGTTGTTTAAGAAATAAAAGCAAACAGGTTGAAACGTATAAATTAAAATACTAGAGTTTTTAGTGAGCGCTTTTTTTTACCTAAGCTGCTTAAAATACTCTATGTCTATGTACTCTATGTAACTCTAATGTTTTACATTATTCCAAAATGTAAATTTATACTAAAATCTCAATTGGTTCCATGTTGTAATCTGAGAAGTATGTTGTGTATGAATTCTGCTAAATCATGTCCTTTTAGAATTTAATTTAGTGCCAATAGATTTGGCTTTGAAAAAAATTTTGGTTCCTCATAATTTACTGTAAAATAAGATGGTAATAAATGATCTTCAATATATTTGTTTATTGCAGACACCACCACTCAAAATGAAGCAGCGTTCAGCTCAAGCACACAAGAGAGTCTCTTTTCTGGATCTTAGTACAATACAGATGGCAGTAAGTTCTAAGTATTTTTGTCATGCATGTTGAAGCATGAAAGGCTACTTACGGCTCAGTATGGGCAATTTGTAGAACTAATAATCAAGAACAGTGGATTATTTTAGCAGCACAGTACTGGGATGTCCCAGGCAATGACTGATAGCATAGTACTGCATATAGGTGAGAGACGCAATGCAGGGATATTTGTGTGACTCCCTCAGAACTGCTTGATATCCTCCACAGTTTACAAGCTTCAATTTGCATTGGCTTACAGCAGGTTCTAACAGGACCAATCAGCTCTCTCTGCACTGTGTTTCTCAGCTCTCTGCATTATTCAAGTGTCTTTCTACAGTGTACCACTTGCACCACATATAAATGGCTCTACAGAAATCAGCTTGATCCAAACAGATCCTGAGTCTTGGGCTAATGAGATACACAATTTGACACAGTTCAGAGTCACCTCTAAAATGAAGTTTATCAGCTGAGATTGCACGCATTCTGAAAATGATTATACTTCTGAACTTGGGATATGCTGGCATTTGTACATCCTTCCAGAGTCTATGAGAGTCTGCATGAAACTAATTCAAGTGTATTTGCTACATTGTGTAAATTTTCATCTGAAATAATTTGCGTTCAGAGAACTAAGAACAGGCTGTGTTTAGTCTTTTAATTAAATCCAGTATGTAAAGGTAGGTTCTTCAACAGGTAATTACAAAAGGTTATTATTATATATTATATATAATTATAATATTAATAATACTGCATTAATTAAAAACTAGTTGTGGATTTTATTTCCTTTCGTAAATTACTTGATTTGATTTATTTTTTGAAAGGTTAACATCAATTTTCAGTTAACAGGTTCTGTTACTGTTTAGTTTACTATGACTAGAACTTTGTTGAGAGCTATACAGTATAGACTGGAAATAAGAATTGAGTTGATCTGTTGCATTTATTAACTTTAAAAAACAAAAAGTCAAATGTTGGGGAATATAATCTTTTGAGAGCTTAGATATGAAAAACTGAAATGTTAGCCAGATAGTTACACGCACAAAATATCTTCAGCTGTCCAAACAAAAACTTCTCAAAGTTTGGCTATTTTTCACAAACTAAGATTTTCTAAGTGAGGCAGCTACTTGGTCTCCATGAGAAGTCTTTGTTGCTCAGTTAGCAGCTCCTCTAGCTGTTTAAAAAATCTAAGCTAACTGTCTGGTTAGAGACAAAGGTACGGTTAGGCCTAAATAATGAAACAGCTGGGCCTTCTCTGATATCTAAGTCTTGTGATGAAATGGCAAGAGAGTGTCCATGCAAGAAAAACAGAAGTTCGACAGATTAAAATGGGAAGTCTGTTTCATTTTTCCGTTCGTTTTCCGAATAGCAGAGAATCTAGTTCTTAATAAAAGTTCTTATCAACGTAATACATGCCAAAGTAAACAGCTCTTCTCAGAAAAGGAGACTCACTAAAAAGTGGAATGAATGGCTTGACTCACCCAAACCGCTTGTAAGAATTGTCCAGCCTCATATGTAGAAGCTATAACAGAGGCTAGAACCAGTTATGTTAACGCAGGGAGGCGAAGGAGGACGTCGTTTCCTGTCCAAATGCTTCTCCACCAGTAAATTTATACCTACTTTGTATACTAATTGTCTACTATATATTAAAGGCTTCCACTTACTTTATTCCTAACTTAGGGCTCTGTATTTGAAAATAATACGGAAGTACATTAATATTTAAGAAGCAATTCCATGGGGTTCACTACAATTACAGTAATGACTCAACTATGGATTTGAAATAGTAACATTCATATCAAAATCAATTCACACGCACACAGGTAAAATTATGTGCAGGCCTGTGTGTGTAAATTTAGCTATCAAAAGTTCTTGGGTTCAGTGAAATACTTGCATCAAACCCCTTTGCGTTTCCCAGCTAGCAAGGCTTGCACCTCGAAGAATGTGAAGATGTGTGGTATCAGCCCGGGCCTTGCTGCCAGTGACAGTCTTTCAGGTATCGCAAACTTGAGGGTTTGCAAGCTCTGAGAGGCTCCGCTCGGAGCGGGCAGTGTAGTGGAGCCACTGCTGTCCAGGAGAGCTCAAAGGGTCTCAGGACTGCTGTTTATAGGGTTGCAAGATGATTGATCTTGGTCAGCAGTTTCCCTCCTGGCCAAAACCCAAGTCAGTCACTCCTGGTCTTTTTTCCCCAACGTGCAGCAGCAATAATACCATTACACTTGGGCTACAATTCAGGTAAATGGTTTACCAAGGCTGAAAGGGACAGTTGCTTATCCTTTGTTTCCCACCTTGGTTGGGCAGCTGATGTTTCTGACTGTTCCCACTTCTACCATGACAGAGCTGCTGGTACGATCTGGCGGTGCCTCACGGTTTAACTGGTAGGATCAAGAGACACTTCACTACTCAGCTGGTTCTGTCAAGGCTTATAAGGCATGTCTGAGATCACAGAGCAGAACTGAGGATGATGTATTTGTGGGTGATGTGGGAGGGATGCACCACCACAATATGTAGCATTTCAAGGAGAAAAATGTATTACATATTGTAATTTGTATTGGCCCAATTGGTTGTGAAAGTAAATTGTGGCAGATTGGCAGACTCTAGTTTCTAGTGGTATAATGCTATATTTAATCACTGGCTCTTATCTTCCTTTTACTTTTCTACTTCAAAGCTCATCTGGGGCTTTGATTGAGAAAAGTCTCTCCCTGACCACATCAGGTGGTATTGGTCAATTAGAGTAATCAAAAAATGTTCTCTTTGAAGCTTTCATCCACAAAGTGTAACTCTGTCACTGAAGGAAATTAAGAAAAATGGCCAAACATTGTGTAAAACACAGTGGTTGTGACACATCTATAGAAAGGAGGAACATAAGACACATAAAGTCGGTTTTCTATGACTTGAAAACTTCTAGAATAACTTTGATTTGCAAAACAAGGCTCTAATCTGCTTGGTAACATTGCTTAGCTTTGTGTGGCTCCAAATGTGTTAGAATAGAAATAATTCTTCAGGTCCAGTTTTGGAGAACTCAGATGTTCTGTGGACAGCTGAAAGTTTTTTCATGGATTCTGAAGGTGGGAAGTGAAGCACCAGCATCTCTGTGAAAAATTCAGTCCTAGAGGAGAATTGTTGGATAATAAATAATGCGCAGGCAATAAAGCACTGCAAATTGTCATGCGAGGTGCCTTGTCTCTAATGCAGTATCCACTGATGAGGTATTATTCTGTGTAATAGAACTCAAAGAGAAAGAAAAGAATAAGGTTACTTCAGAATACGTTGTGCACTAAAGATATTTTGCCTTAGATGACAGGCTTGTACTGTGTAGCAAAGCGGATTCTTTTTTTATATTGTATTAGTTTGCTTTTGAGACAGAAAATACTGTATCATTTAAGTTAGAATTGTTAACCGAATACGGTGGTGGTGGTGTTTTCTGTGTATTTTGGTGTTTTTTGACTGAGTCTTGTAGAACTTGTAGAAAAAGATGAAATATAAATTAATCTGGAAATCAAACAGGCTATATATATGTTGACAGGTACAAAACGATTATATTAGTTACATTCTCACAAATACAGTTAGGTAAATGTCTTTCTGCTGTATATCAATTTTATGTTACAGCAGTTGACACTTTCTCATTGTTTCCTGCACTGCATAAGCAATACAGTTGTTTAAAGGCTCTGGATAATGAACGTGAGCCATAACTCTTCAAGTTTTGAACTTTAATAACTTCTGCTATTCAAGGAGTGTTATAAATACAGTAAGTTTATCTTTTTCTGTATCATGTGGTACAGGAGGCTAAACAGCTATCAGGTGACATGGTGAAGGAGATGGCTGAAGAAATTCAACAGGAAAAGGAAGAGCTCTCTCATCTGTCAGAGGAGCAGTTGGCTGACCAAACATTGATTACTTCTAGAGATGAGACAGAAATAATTGAAGAATTGGAACCAGAAGGTAGAATTCATTGTTATTAATAAGTAGCTGTATTTTCTGAGAAAAAATCTGTCTCTTTTCATTTTCATAAGTGTTCCTTACTAGTTGTGGAAGCTGCCTCATTATGAGAAACTTCATGACAGAAATTATATTCTGGTGTACTTTACAGCTGAAGCTAGGTGGTGGATAACATGCGTTTTCTTCCCAAATGGAAACCGTATTGTAATCGATTGCAAAAATCTGATATATGACTTAGAATAATAAAATATTAAAGGAAACCTGGCTTCTATTTTAAATGTCTTTATACTCTCCCTTAGAACTATGCTGTTCCAAAGACTATTTTAATGAATATGCTCCTTTTGTCTGGGGATAATAGCCAGTGCTGATATCAGAAATCCTTTCAGACAGTGAGAGGGCTAGTATGCCATATCACATCTTTGACAAAAAGTTGTTAGATTTATTTAAAGATTATAAAAGCCACGTCATCATGTTCCACCTCTGAGCCTAAGCTGTTTATTATGGCAATAACCAAGTCCATGATACCAAGTTTAAAATAAAAGCAGAAGCAGAATGCTAAAATTTTATGTTTAGTTGTTTGCAGCTTTTGCAAAAGAATTCATTAGAAAGATTGGAAAAACTTGCTGAATGTCGATGTTGAATACCAGTTGTCTTTATAATTTGCTTCATGGAAGAAAATGCTCTAGAATGTTCCAGAAAATAATGCACCTGCATACAGGACTACTTTTTTTACAAAAAAAAAAAAATGGTGCATTCTTCTTTTACATATGCATGGTATTAAAGGAAGTCAGAGGAAATCCACAAATTCAGGCCATATTCTTAAAAAAAGCTAACAGTTGTGCATTACAAGACTTACTCTCTTTGCCAGCTTGCATCTGGAAAACCTTACTATTTTTTTAACAAACCAGAAAAATTACAGATTAGATGACTCTAGAGGTCATTGATTCACAGTGTTAATCTTCTTGAAGGAAGAGAATATTTACCTGGTACTTACTCTTTTTATATTAGAAAAGGAAATTTATTGCTATCAGATTTCTTATTAAGTCTTAGCTGGTGTACAATATAGCAGGGATTACCTGCATTGATTTTTTTTTTTTTTTTTTTTTTTTTAGCTCAAGAAGATCATCAAGAGGATGATGCTGTTGAATCAATAAAAACTGACAGTGATGACTGTATTATTTCAAGTCCAGTATCCACAAATATTAAACAGCTGAGTCAGAGTATACATGGCAATTATTTGGTAAGAGTAAGAAAAATATTTCAAGCCAAATGTCCTCTAAGTGTAGCTTTGCTATATCTAACATATACAGTTTTCAATGAAGCTGTACCTGTATGGTATCAAATCTCTTGACTTAGTCTTAAAACCAGCAATTCAGGACTTGAAGTCATATATGCAAAATAGCACAGCATAATATAAATTTGGAAAATTTCCTTTGAACAGTATTTCACTAGGATAGTTCTCAAAAAATTTAATATTTCACACTTTTAGATCTAACATTGACTGAACAATCTTAACCATAAAACTAGTACTTAAAATAAACTGCTTTTAGAGTTCTGCAGTGTGATATCCTAGAGGCAGTTTTATTTTTTAAAGTGCTCTTTTCAAGGCTATGTGATATCTTACAAAATAACTAGCAACAAGAAACACGTATGAGGAAATACTGCTCCTTTTGTTTTAAGCTGTAGAAAGTACATCTTAAAGAAGCTACATGCTTTCAGCTCCAGTAGGTTTGTAGAAATGCTGTCACTTACATGTTCTTCAGAAAGATACAGAAGGTACTTTTGAAGATTGTGTTATTTATATGTAAAATGTTAAAAAATTTTCACCTGTAATTTTGAGAACTAAAATGGATACTAATATTAAGTCAAACTATAATACAGTTGCGCTATGCCTTTCTACTCATCCTGTATTTTATTTTATCAGAATGATTTAAGAACAATTCTGAGAGGATTTTGTATGTAGATTCATTTCAGGTTCATCAATTTCTACATCCCTCCCTCAATCTGTTCTTCTGTAACAATGTGCATGTTTGTGAATGGCAGATAAAACCAGTAAAAGCTATACACTATTAAGGCAACATGTTTGATAAAAGTTGGACTTTAAAAATACGCGTTACTTTACTTGAATTCTTGGGTTAATTATGGAATACAGCAAGTCAAAATTGCTATTGAATTCTTCTTTTTAAATTTGTTTAAGATCAAAAATCACTGCCTTTTATCTTTTGAGATTATTATCCTGCTGGTAATCAAATACTATAAATGAGTTCCGTGATTTTTAGAGATCATTGTGCTAATTATCCTATAAATCTGAGTTGTATGCCAGACTGTTTAAATAATTCAAGATCATACTGGGGTTTTGTTGTATGTTGCAAATTAGACAGTTCATGGTTATTTCTTACATATATTGATCATAAGGTGTATCTAACAGATTTTCCAGTATCAAGCTGTACCAGTTGCTTCTTTATTTTTTCTTCTTGTCTATGATGTATGACTGATCATAGAATACTTCATTTGGTTTCATTTCATTTATAAATTTAAATATGAAAAGCATATTCAAATTGAAGACCATCACTTTAGTGACATTCAGTAGCCGTTTGACTTACTAGATTTTAGGAAAAGTATTTGCTGAAGCCATGTACCTGTATTAGTAGAGACAGAATGGTGTGGAATTTTTTCTGTCATCCTAGTAAAATTTCCATGAAACTGCTGAATAGTGAAAGAATCTTACTGAGATATTGATCCAGATGTGGATTTTTAGTTAAAGTGTCATAGGATACATAATAAAAGGAAAAGTCTTTTGAAAGGAGGGGGTAAAATTGCATCATCAAATACTTAAAGGACTTGACGGCAATGGAAATTGTTCTGTATGGTGGATATTTCTACAATAGGGTACGCATGCTTTTCATTTTTATTAATTTTATAATTTGTTCAGTAAAATGTAAGCTATTTCCATACTAAATAAGAACATTGACTTGAAGTTCTGACTGAATATAGAAAGCTAATCTTTTGAATGTGATTTAATACTTCAAGTGATTTAAGTTTAGAAATAAAAATTGTCAAAATATTTCCATATAGAAGAAATATTTTTAATAAAGTTTTGAAAAGAAAGTAAAATATTGAAAAGAAGTAAGTAAAAAAATTTCTACATTTCTGTATCCAGTGTGTTCTGTTTTCTCTTTGAAGAATGTCATTGAATGCTCATCTACATATTCCAGTTTTGAAACCATACTGGTTTTTCTTTCTTCTTTCTTCCCAGAGTAACTTCAGGAAATATTTGTGACTCTTTCTCTTGAGTCTGACATGCCCATTTAAATAAAACTTATTAAAATTTATCTGTACACAAATACTCCAGACTTTGCAGAACAGTATGAAACAGTTTCACGTAAGGAACAGAAAAATGTAATTTCAGTTAAAGATAATAAGAAAAGGTTCTGGTGAAGAACAATTGGGATATTACTTTTATTACTACATGTTAAAATTAACTTTTAAAGGTGTGTTTGATTTACCTAGGAAAGTTCACGATATGAAGTTGAATTCTTTACAAATACTTTATTACTTTACATGCCTAGCAATTTTGTGATTTGATGGATTTTTATTGAACTGTTTGTAGTATAGTCTGCAGTGGGTAGTAACAATTCTCTTTTATTTGGAAAACTTTGGTATCTTGTATTACTGAAAGTATTTTAAGCAGTTACAGGATCACTTTGCTGTGAAGGTAAAAATGATGACAGCTGAAATTTGTGATTCAAATAGCATTTTTACATAAAGATAACCAGCAGACTATGACTACTGCAAAAATATTTTAAACATTGAATGGAAATCAAATCTTTTGCAACAACAGTCTTAGCTAGAAACCCTGGAGCTTTAAATTCTCATTTTGTATATGTCAGTCAGTTTCAATCGTATAAAAAGGCTGATGATTTACATATATGTATGTATGTTTGTGTTAACACTTAAAGAAACAAAAAATAATTTGTATTACGTTTGTTTTGTTTTTAAATAGGAAGCTGAAAAAATCCGGATTAAAATTACATCACTCGGTCTTAGTGAGTCACGAATTACATCAGATGAAACAATACAGCAACTGTTTGTAGAATGCAGATTAAACAATTTCCTTGCAGAGGAGACCCCACTGTCACTTCCAAAACCAACAGGTGGTCAGAGGATTCACTATAACTATAGCACTAGTAAGTCTGATGTATTCCTGAGCAGGCTTGGTTCTTCTCTTAAATAACATAACACCACTACTTGCAAGTATTCAGTGTTCCTTTAATGACAGCTTTTTAATAGGGGAACTGATTCATCCATGTTTGATACTAATACATTGCCAATTACTTCATAATACTTAATATTTATACTTCCACTACTAGCATACATAGAACTATTGTAATAATTTATAATTCTCTTGTTAATTACTTTCCCAGCTATCTCATTGTATTTCAGTTATTCATTAACTTTTTCTTCCTGGTAAAGTTTTATTTCATTTAAGATTCATGAATGCCTGAGTGCTTCAGTCTTTGACTTTTAGCTGAGCATATTCTGGAGTGGGTGAATCAGTTTGCTGTTTGTGACAAACCATTAATACAGACATTCAAATTAAGCATTCTTCTTAAAATAATTTTGTAAAAGTGGCTTTGCAGAAATGGTGTCTCAGTCAGATCTCTAAAATTGCTGCCATCTACAAACCTGATTTTAGAATGCAATTTGTCAAAGAATTCACTCATTTACATCATCCTCTTACTCAAACTATTGGATTGTTCTGTGTGTAGCTGAAAACTGAAATGAATTGGAAATGTCACATCTACCACTGCTATGCTGGCATTGCCCACTTCAGAGGGAATACAGATGACAGATTTTCACCAGTCCATTGGTCTGGAGATTTCTTGTATTGAAATACTGTGGCAGGAAAGGAGGATTAAATTACTGAGGCTGTCAAAAAGGATGAGCACTTTGCCATACATTCCCATTATCTCTAGCTTCTTTAGTGGAAGAAAATACAGTAAATCACTTCAAATACAAAGCAATAAAGACCCTTGGCTTTTAAAGTCATGGCTGCTATTGCTGTTAATAGAAAGTGACAGCTCTGTGACATGCTTAGATGCTGCTTGTATCTTTTTTGGCAGTGTTCATGTAAACCTGCCAGTGACACACCATTAGGTCACATGATTCTAACATTGGATTCTAACACTGTTTTTCTGTAGAAAAGAAGAGGAAATAAATGCTTGTCTTTGTTCTTTTCTTTGTGCTCTTTCTTCTAATAGGTGAAAAACAATTGATAACCAATTACATTAATTTATTCGCTTTGCAGTGATAAACGTGGATAAGGAAGATAATCATGCAGAAAGAGAGTACCTCAAATCAATTCTTCTAAAGCCAGATCTACCTGCTGACAGGTACAGATTAATGCTGAGAACCCCTAATATAGATCTTTGTAAATAATGCTTGTGGTTTGCCTTTTTGTCTTTACTAACAAGGTAACCCTAAGTAGTTAATGCATAACTAACAAGAAAAAAAAGAATTGTTTCAGCTAGAAATGATGCCTGCATTCTGATGTGGCAGCTGGTCTTATTTCTTCTCTGAGGAGGTGCATATGGAATGGAATATTGCAACCTCATCTAATATGTTTGTGTTTGTTTAGTGCTGTGGTTTAATTGGGGGGAGGTTGTGTTGTTGCTGGGTTGTTTTAACAACTTTGTTCTACAAAAGAGAGATTCTAGATCCTATCATCATTAGTCTCGAAGTAATGAATTTGAAAAGCACGTTATCTGTGCGATGGTAGAATAGTACATTTGTTCCTTTCTGAATTCAGAATACTAAAAGGAGTCTTAATAACTGCAGAAAGTGTTCCTTGGCCCCAGAATTTGAAAAAATAAAAATTAAAAAAAACCACTGTATATATATATGGATGTAGCAGACATCTATTATATGAATACATATGAGAAAAATTATAAATTAGACTTGTTCAATTTCATAGTAATAATTTTGTTCTTATTCACTTTTTTTCATTGAGATAGCATGTGCATTACTTGGGGAGAATGAATTACATACTTTTATTATGTTTCTTCTTGAATGTCAATCTTCATTGAAATGGAACAACTATTAATTTAAAGATCCATTTAATTCACAGAAGAGTAGGACACCTGCTGATTGCATTTGAAGTGTCAGAGTCATTTGTAAATCTTATTCACAAATCACTGATTCACTCCGAGTAAGAGAGAGTGATCACTCTTCATTCCACTTCCCTTATTTTGCCATCTGTATTAGGAAGGTTGCTAAACATGTTCTACTAAAGCATGTTCTACTAAGATTTAACAATAATGAGGATAAAATACTCCTTTTTTTTTTCTGACAGATAATTCAGTTGCTAAAGAAATTTCCCTGTCCAACCATCCAGGACCACTCTGGCAGTCACACTTCACCACCTGAGCTGGGACTGAGGTCCCTTTGCAGCTACACCCAACACACTATCCCAGTCAGACCAGTTCCCCTCACCAGCTCCAGCCCAGGTTTCCAGTCGCTGAGTCTGAGAGGTCCCAATCCTTAAAAAAATTTAATTTTGGTGCAGTAATTAAACAAGACAATAACAGGTCAAGTTGGAGCCTCTGAGGAGGAACCCTGAACAAAGGAACCCCTGGGCTTTTGTACCCTGACGGGACAGTCTGAGGGTCATCATCTCCTGCCATGTCCCCGAGTGTCCCGCACCTGGCTGTACCCAAAGTCTGGGGTTTATTGGCTCCTGCTGTGTCTCTGGGTGTCCCTCCCCTGAGTGGGCCACAGGTCCCTGGGCCCTTTGTTTTGCTAATGGATGGCAGTTCACAGCCTCTTGCCTTGGGCTGGGCTCCTCCAGTGCTCAATCTGCAGCTGCTCCTGAGCCACCTGCACTGGATGGATCCCTCAACACCGTGAAAGAAAACAGCTGGTCTGTGTGCTGCAATTTCCCCTATAAATACTTAGATATCTATACTAAATATTTCACAAACCGGAGGTAAAATTAAGGTAAAAAGCAGTGAGCTTTTTCTCAGAACAGAAGCATTTGTCTCTTACGTGTGCCATCATGTCACTACTGTCCCCTGTGTTACTAAGTAGGTTGTTTCCTGCAGTTATCAGAATGTCTGGTTTGGCTTGTGCTGAAATTTCAGTTCTGTATTGAATAAATAGGAAGGCAGAAGCTCATCAGTAGTCCAGTTTCCCATTTTATTGTAGCAAGAGGACCACCAAGAAACAAAATTTGTGGAAAGATTCTGCCCATACACCAAATGTTTCCACCTCTGTGCATTTTAAACTTGTAAAATAGTGTGGTTTTTCCTTTTTTATGGTTTGTAATTTGATTTTTGACCCTTTTTGAAGGCAAAATACCTTTGTGTGTGTGTGTTTAGCCTAAAATTTACAGTGGTCAGTGATCCCCCAGAAGATGAACAGGATCTTGAATGCGAGGATATTGGGTTTGCTTATGTCAGTTTAAAAGAGATATTCCAGAAGCAAAGAGATATCATTGAGCAAGATATTGATGGTGAGTTTTAAAGATCACTTTCTTGTAAACTTCTGTAGCCTAAAATTTGTTGAATTTCTACTTTGCTTTGCAGGCTTTGCTGTGCAAGTAATTGTTTGACATTGTTTCAGTAAGAAATTCTTTAATACTAACTAATAACTTCCACATTGTTTGCAGAAGTCTGCAAAAATTATCTATTACTGTTATTCCTTAAAGTCTGTTTTAAAAAAAACCCCAAACCAAACAGCATTCTCACCTCATAGTAATTAGTTTATAAAACCTAAGAACTTTCAAGCCATGTCCACTACTATAATTCTCTCTTTTCTACAACATACTTCCCACTGTCATAATTCCCATTTGATAAGATTGATTAGTTATGTAAACATAATTTTTGAAAGTCACTTTTCAAAAAACTCTTAAAATTCCTAATCACCATCTGAGAGAATTATTAGGACCAGAAGGACTGGGTTTTATTACAAGTTATTGTAAGCTAATCATTACCATGTAATGACAACTACTTCAGTATTGTGAGGAGCATTTCTTCCCCTAATCATCAGACATTTAAACTAATTTTTAATTTATGTTAATTATATCTATGAAAATTATAATAATAGCTAGAAATAATTCTATTCTTTTTCCATTCTGCACTTCTCCCCTTTCCTGCATATGCTGTACAGTTTTTTGGGGTTTTTTATTGCATCCATAACATATAAACTTGGATATTTTCTGAAAACTAAGATGTTTCAGAGAATTTAAATTAATTTTATGTTAATATGTCAGATCATGGTAAAAGAATATATCTGTATATTTTCTTGGATTAAGTCATTGTAAAAGGATCAGTTCTTAAGATCTGGACACAGATGTCAATTAAATGTAGGAGCATAATAAACAGAATTCCTAAGTCATGTACACGTTCTCTGAGTTGGATATTGGTTTAAGGAAAAATAATAAACCTAGATACAGGGAAGTTCATAGGACACTGCCGCATGAAGATAAAGTCATTCTTAAGTTAGATAACATAAACTTCCTTTATTCTTTTTGAGGATTGCAACCATATATCTTTTTCATATTTTGTTCCTTTCATTGCTGATGATGTCAACATGGTTTATGTGAAATTTGAAGCACTTAAGTGAATGGCTAAGCAAGAAGATGAATGAAAAATATTATAGTAAAAACATCTAACAGTCTGTCTCAGAGATAATAGGACAGTATAAAAAGTGAGACAATAGAATGTGTTATCTTCAGATATAATTAATTACAATTATCCTGTTCTTTTTTTAAGTAAAAAGGATACAGTCCCCTGAAGTCTGCTCTTGAAATTGACAGTTCACTGAGTGATTTGTTGAGGCTCATTTGGACCCATCCATCATACACAGTGCAGAAAATGCATTAATTGGTGTATTTTTACTTAAAACTACTCCTATATATGTAAATATGTCTTTAATAGAATTTGGAACATCTTTATTTACATCTTGTGAAAAATAATTCTTTTATATAGGTAATTAATATATCAACACCTTCCTTTTTAGATTAATTCAACACTAATATTTACTGATGTACATTCTGGTTCTAAGAGTGGTTAATTTCCAGTAGCCTGAGGACCTGAACTGGAAGATTGGTTATTTATTTATTTATTTATTTCTCCCTTTTTTTTAGCATATGCTAGGTGCCCTTTAATCTGCCAAACACTAAGGAAAATCATCAAAACAAAAGTGAAATCTTAAGTTAAATAGCTAATGCTGTTTTCTGATGTTGCCTTTCTAGTTTTCGATTCACAAGATGCCGGTTCAGTAATCGGAAAGCTCACAGTGACAGTGGAGGCCCTCCATGCACTGCGTTCAGTCCATGAGGAATGCAAAAATGTCTAGGAGGCAGGAAAAGGACATTTGCCTACAGAAGTTCTTGCTCCCAGTGTAAAGATATACTTGATGGTTCATCAAAAATGAGATATTTGTCATTCTTACAGTATATTTAATGTAAAACGTATATGAAAAAGATGCTTGATGTGCAGGTGTAAAGTTCTGTACACTTTTCGGTCTGTTTTCTTATTTTTAAGGTCCTTGCTGAAATCATACTTCAAGCTCTCAACACCTGATAGTATCACAGTCTAACTTAGTTATAACAAAGTTTGGTTTCAAATGAAAGCTGCTTGTAAATTATCAGATACCAGTTCAGGGTATTTTGTCTAAAGAAATAAGTGATGGTGAACCTTCAAACAGAAATGCTTGTTGATTCTTACTAAGAGTAGTTCTGTCACAATACTCTGTCAGAATACGATCATTCATGTTAGAAGTGACTTCAGGTAGTTTTTAGTCCAGTCACTGCAGGATTAGGTATTATGTTAGGCCATGTTGCTCAGGGCTGTATCCAGCCTGGTCTGAAAACCTCCACGGATTGGGGGGCTGCTTAACTTCTCTGCACAACTTGTTCCAATGCCTGACTGTTCTCATAGTGAAAAAAAGGAGATGCATTTCTACACATTACTTCAATCCAAATTGAAGCCAAAACTAGATCTAAGCACGTGGAGAAGCTTTTGCACTTAATGCACCATCTAATAATTTGGGTTTTTTTAATTCTAGGGATGGGCATGTTTGTAGTTTGTTTCAGCCATTTAACATTTTGCACAGAAATAAAAATAATGAAGCATTTTATTGTTGATTTTCGTGCTTTGCAATATGCCGTCAAATTTTCATCCAGTTTTGTGAAGCAGTTGACAAAAAATAGTTGTTATTGTTAACAATGCGGTTTGCTCAGGTAATGTTTCTGTAGATTTCAGTGGTAAACAATTTGTTATGGTTTATTCCTGGGTTCGGGGTTTTTTTATATTAAGCTTAGATTATTTTAAGAGTAAGGATAGCTGCAACAGTGCAAGACAGGTCTTGCACACAGTCTAGCAATTATTTGTTTCACATTTTTCTGGATTTGGAAAATAATCTATTTTCTATTTAGACAAACTCATTCTTGTTAAATGCAGAAATATATCCGTATGTATTAAAGTCACAAGAACTGAACCATCCTTGAAAAAATGTTGGAAAAATGTGGTCCTTCTACTACTACCAGAAAAAACAAATCAATAAACTCTTTTGCTTGTTATAAATCAGTGGTTATTCTGATCACCTGCTCATAAGTACAAACAGCTACACAAGCTGATAGCCTTTGACTTCAGTGGTAATGAACAGCCAAACTTCACCTTAACATGAGGAAGAACTTCTGTACAGTGAGGGTGGCAGAGCACTGGGACAGCTTCCCAGGGAGGTTGTGGAGCCTCCCTCTCTGGAGACACTCAAGACGAAGACCTACCTGGACACATTCCTGTGTCGCCTCCAGGTGACCCTGCCTTGGTGGGGTGATTGGACTAGATGATCTCCAGAGGTCCTGTCCAACCACCAACCAACTATTCTGTGAATATATTTCTAATCAATGCCTTTTATTGAGGATAAGTAAAGGTGTGAGGTTGATGTAGCTGGGTCTGTGGAATGTGCAGCTACTTAAAGGGCCAGTGCGAGTACAGTGGAGCCAGCCAGACTCCTTTCAGTTGTGGCAGAGAGTGTAGAAGGGACACAAAAGCCAGACCTTGCAGACTCAGTGGGCTCTGGTTGGGTTTTGGGGAGAACTTGTTCCCCAGTGGGTTGGTGTGCTGGGAGGGGACGGGAAGGGGGACAGCGTGGTGGGTGCAGGTCCAGCTGGCTCGATGACCCTTCCGACTCGTATTTTATGTTTCTGTGCATAGCACATTTCAAAAATGCGATGAATCTTGAACATTCCTTCTTTAATAAGATTCAAACAGGAAAGATGAAAGCAAATATAATAATAAAAAATATCCAGTATTAATGTGTCTTTTTCTTGGCTTTGTGTTTTCTGCAGTTTTGGTCATGCTGTCTTTGTCTCCTTTTATTATCTTCAGTACTAGTGTCATTGTCACAACTTTGCCATTTTCTCTTTCTTTCTTTCATCCCACTCGCTGCACTTCACAGTCACTTGGATGTGGCCAATTCAGGAGAACTCTGTGCAGTCTTAAATTGTGCAGTTTGATTCTGATAGGGAGGAAAATGTTAAATCTGAAGGCATTGGTGGAGTCATCTGCTAATACGGAAATTGTTAACCTATTGGACTCTGTACTGTGTACTGCTATGCTAAAACATGGTACATTTAGAGAACTAGAAACTTAAGTTGTTAACACGGTGAAGGGGAAATTTTAAAGAATTTTGCATGCATTATGACTTACACAATTAAAAGACTGACAAACTATAAAATAACAGAATGTTTGAGAATAAAGCTAGTATAGTTCAGAAAAGCAGACAAATTTTTCATGGCAAAGTTAGAACAGAGACATAATCTGATTTAAGATTAAATTGCCAGTTAGTCCCCACATAAGGTAAACAAACACGGTATTCCTTTCATTTCCTCATCTCTATTTTGATAAATATTTGTAACTGCAGTGCCTATTAGTAATGTACAGGCATGCACATCTGCAAGTTCCTCAAACCTGGTTTAACCAACTTTAAAGTCAATGTGGAACAAAGCATTCCAACAAGGAGCTTGAAAGATTCCCAAGTGAGCAACCTGCCAAGGTGAGATAGATCTGTGAAGGCACACTGGTAATGAGATCACTTTCTGCTGAAGCTTCAACAAACTATCATGTGAGA
This sequence comes from Corvus hawaiiensis, assembly GCF_020740725.1. Taxonomy (NCBI): domain Eukaryota; kingdom Metazoa; phylum Chordata; class Aves; order Passeriformes; family Corvidae; genus Corvus; species Corvus hawaiiensis. The sequence goes on along the minus strand of NC_063226.1, from coordinate 23,099,809 downwards.
CACACTGCAATACCATCTTCTCTGGCAAGCAGAAAAGGGGATGAAGTTGGTTGTGTGTGCTGGTCTGAGTCTGGCTGCACTGTATATGTCTATTGCTTTGTTACTGAGGAGTAGGTTTATCAGCAAGCACAGATGGGAAGGTGGTGCACTTGAGCTTTCCAAAGGGAGTAGAGGAGACGGGAAAGTTGGTACAAGCACCAGCTCTTCTCAGGGCACAGCCTGGGAAGATGGGAGGGCAGGCCCCCCACCCCATCCATGCAACAGGGTCGATTCTCTCCATTTTCCTGCTCAGATTGCAGCCAATAAGGGTAACTGATCAAGACTGCCCCCCTTCTGTAGTTCTAAGGGCTAAGGGCTAAGTCCAGAGTCAGACTGGGTGAGCAGGACTGTCCACAGTTGGTACCTCACATTAAAGGCTGGGTTTCTTCAGTCCTACCAGTCCACAGACTCAGCAAATTCAGAAGCTTCATTATGTGTTTTGGGGAGTAGGTTTGATGCACAAGTTTCCACCTGAAGAGACCAGTTTCCTTGCTTTGTGGAATATCTCAGACAGAGGAGATAAGGGCAAAAATGGTCCAGTGCACCAGAGTCTTGTAGAGGGGGAGTGAAGTGTGAGTTCTTGTCATCTACTGCTGTGAAAGTAAATCATGAAGGAGAGACCTACACGGGCACGTGAAGGTTCAGGCCAGAAACCCTCAGACTGTCGTGTCCCAAACTTGGGCAGTGGTGACTGATTGAATTTTAGGGGTTTTTTTTTTTGCACATTTCAAACTTCTGCTGGGCATTTCTGAATTGAGAAGAAGAATTGAGAGGTTTCCCCAATGGAATTAGCTGTATGTAAAGAAGCTGTTGCTTGCGTGGTTGTAGTCCAATGAGGTCAACTTGTCCCACCATTTGGAACACAGTGCAGGAGAGAGCTTTGTAGACTTTAGCATTTTTAGCTTCCTTATGCTATATATAGCACAGGACATTCTTGCAGGAAGAAAATAGTTTGGTTTGGTAGATCTTGTTATCAGAGGACCCTGAAGTGTCCTAATATTGTGCTTATAGCACATTTAGAGACATGAAGTAAGCACTGGTTTTTGCAGAAATGCAAAATGCATTCAGCTTCCTAAAACTGCTCCCAAATTTTTAACTTTTAACACAAACTCACCACCTCTTGAAAACCAGGGTGATCATGAAGTAAACTGTTGTTCACTGGCAAAGGAGTAAAAGGAAATGGAGAATTTCCAGAAGGCTCTTGATGCCTAAAGGAAAAACAAGCAAATGTACAAAGGCTGGATGTCCACCACATACTGCTTATCAGAGTGCTGAGATTTAACTCTTGGGCTGTAATGGGAATATCCAAGAGGACAAGTGAGATATTAACAACAACACTTACATGAAAAAAAAAGAACAGAGGAAATATACCCAAACTTAATTAATGACCAATCCTCATATGTGCACACACAAAAGGATACTAGATCTCACCATGGGAGTTCAGCTTAAATACTGAATCTGGGGTGTTCAGACTTCCATTATAACAGGTTTATAACTCTGCATTCAGATGTACATGACAGCTGTTTGTGCTTATACACACAAAAAATGCAGGTGTAAACTCGCTGAGGGTTAAAAAAAGGCTCTCTGTTGTAAGATTTTTTTTTCCCCCAATGACTGAAAACATTGTTAGTGCAAAACCCATGGTTCAGGATGCTCTCATGGTCCTGAATACTGCAGAAACAAATAAAGAATGGAAAATTGAAGCTGACTAAACATCTGGCAAGCTAAACAACCAAACATTAAAAGCAACTGCAGCCTGTTGCAAGCCCTCAGTAAGGATGCAATGACAAGATGCTGTTTTAATGAAAAACCTCAAAATTGCTCTACCAGATCAACTCACTTTCTTAATAAGATTTTTTTTAAATTATAATCATAAGGTTCATTCACAGGTGATCTTTGTTACCTGTCTGCAGGAGAATCTAAGTCAATATGGTTTTCAAAACCATGCGTACAGCTGTCTAGTTCTGGTGAGTGAGAAGTCCCTGTAAATAAGACAAGAGTACAAGAGTGTAATGACTATTCAGTTATGACAATTCAATTAACAAGTTAAAAACCACAGAAAGTGTTTAGTGTCATCTGTAGTGTGCTAGTAGATCTCAGGCAGTATACAAAGGGTGTCATTTTATGCCAGATGATAATCAAGAGCATCATTTTACAGCTTGAAAATGTTCATTTCTCATTTATTCACTTACAGAAGCACAAATCAGGGCTGTTGAAGTAATCAAGAACAGCATCTTTGTCATCCCATTACAGACACAGGAGATGCTCCTGATTTTAGGAACCTCAGATATTCTGCTTAAACCCAGCAACTGCTCTGTTTGAAGGAAGAAGTGGCACAGTCCTAAGGAAGAAGTGGCACAGCAGGAACACGAGTCCTTAATGTCTGGGTAGCAAATGCTGCCTGTTCGTTGGCTTGCTTGGAGGTTTAGTTCCATATACATAAAATGAAGAATATGAGTTTGAATTCAATATATTCTTTGAACTACAATCCTTTCCCTTTAAAACAACAGCTCTGATAAAGCTGTGACTTTAGTCTAAAAATGATCCAAGAGCTCAATGGTGGCTGGCCTTACTGAATCAACTTTTCCTGTCAGACTACAAGGTAAAGTTATACCCCAATTCCTAAATGTAATCTGGCATGAAAACCTGGATTGCTGTTTTCCATACAGCGGTGTCTGACACAACTTTCAAGTTATGCTGTTCTGAACCAATCTATTGTATTCTTTTAGCAAACAAAAAACCACAAGGACTAAATCCTTCCCTCTGCAAAAGCCACAGGAAGTCTTTGTTTCTTAACAAAACCAACAAATTTTTCCAACTACAAATTGTTATCTTTGTAAAAGACTGTAGGATTCAAAACCGTTCTTTAAAAAGTTTAAAAATTTACACTTAAACTTTACCATTGGGACTATGAAACATACCCTTCCAATACTGCACAGTAATTGGTCTTCCATACAAACGGATTCCATCCAGTAGAGCTTTTGCATAAGGCACTGATACTTTGTGTTTAAAGCAGACATATCCAAAAGACTTAGGTTTTCCTTCTTTGTCCTCACAAATCATCACTTTGGTTAATGGTCCAGCCTGAAAGAAACTTCTATTACTTAGCAGAGACTGACGTTTCATTGTGTTTTGAGTATTTCATGATGATTTCTCTTTTGCTAAAGGTAAGTTTCTTACTTTGAAAATGTCTCTCCACGTTCCCAAAGCTCAAATTCTGAGCCTTCTACAAACAAAAATCAGCTCCACAAATCTTAAAAGGGAACCAAGCATCAGTTGATGTTTAGTCTTTCATGATCAGAATTTTTATTATTTTTAGAATACCATGCCATATTAATTAGCTTCCCAAAGGGGAAGACTAATTTACTGACTCCATAGCAAAAGTTACCTTCCAGTTCATCAATAAGATAATATCTTAGAAGTAGCAGTAGATACATGCTCATCATTTGATGGGGAGGGGTGGAGTGGGGGAAGAGCTAGAGGTCAGAGGTGCATGTTTAGGACTATGCCATAGCAGAATATTGAACTGGATACTTTCCAAGACAGGGCAAGACTACAATGAGAAGCATAGGCTGCTGCACCAAAAGGGAAACCTGAGTGAAAACAAGCTAAAACGAGGAGAAAAGACAAGTTACTGGGATGACCTAAAGACCCAGATCAAAGCTGGCAGTTGGATGACTGCTGCAGATTATGCAGAAGAATAATGCAAAACTGTGTTCTAAGAGCATCTTTATCACTTTTGCATTTTGTACTTTATTACTCATGTCCTCTAGGAAGATAAACTTTCTTAAGCTTACATTTACAGTTATAGAGCAGACTACTATTCAGCCTAGAAAACAGGTAGGAATTAAGCTCAGGCTTGAAACAGGTCCAACTACTTTGTGTTTCTACACTGTGACTGAAGGGTCGGGGTTTGAAGGGACTTCTGGAGAGCACGTTGCCCAACTCTCCTAACTAAACATCCCATTGGTGGAATATTTCTTCTCGAGCATTAGAACAGCATTTCGATATACAAAGGTACCAGTTCGCTACCTGCAGGAAGAGCTCGTAGAGGATCTCCTCTCTAACCCGGCTCTCCAAGTTCCCCACGAGTAGGGTCTGCTCCGCCGCCTCGGACCTCCCCGGCGACGACATAAAGCCTGCGGGAGCACTGCCGGGAGTGCGAGAAGAGCGTCCCAGCTGCTGGGAAGCTGCGCTCCGGGGCACGCTGTGAGGGGCCGAGCCCGGCTAGTGGCAACACTGGAACGCGGGCGGGTGGGTGCCGCGTCTGTTTGCGTGTGACACCACCCACAGCATCTCTTTGTAACACCGTACTTAATCGTTTGGTGTGTAGTAATGATGGTAAATACAAACATGAGGGTTTTTTCTTCTATTTTTGCCACTGAATCTTAAGTCCTGGCAGGACTGACTGGTGCAAAACAAACCGACCAACCCTGAAAAACAATCCACCTCCCCAAACTTGTATTCACAAGTGTGTTCACACGATCCACTCCTGCCATTAACATTGCAATGAGTCCTCACTGTAGAAGAGGCTGCAAACAGAGCAAGTGCTCAGCTCAGGAGCAAAGAGGGAGGGTTTTATCAGGTGGAACTGCATGCCAAACATACAGAAAACCTCTTTCTGCACTATGTTACTGTGTTGGCTTGAACAGCAGAAGTGATTTTATACTATGGAGCATCGAAACCATGGACTGACGTAATCTCTGCAATAAACTGCTGGAATTGTCCAGTCACAGCTGGGCAAATGAACAGAGACTTTTGCCTCTGATGAGCTTCCAGTGGCAGCAGGTCACAGGCAGAAAGCTGGGGAAAAAGCCAAAGCTTTTTTTTTTACCCAAAGCCCCGGCTGCAGGAGCAGCCCCTGGGTAGGGGAGCACTGAGCTCACGGCACAACGAGAATTCCTGATCCAAGCTTTTTCCCGTAGAAACACCAGATCAATCACTATCACTACTGTGATTATTTTCACACAGACCACTGTTATTGCAATAATATCCATAAACAAGTATCAAATTTCCCTCAAAAGAAAATGAGATACCAGTAAAACCTTCATGCAACAGTCTTCGTTATCTTCAGATGGCTTTGGAAGGGTAATACTTCTATATTCTACATCTCAGTGCACAACAGACTTTTTCAAACGAAGGCTCAGACCAACAAACCCTGATTTCTGCCAGCAGACAAGTTCCTTAGAGCATTCCTTCATCAAGGAATACGGACAGTGAATATATTTCAATTCATGTCTCAGGTCCATTCCTTAGCAGTCACTAAGGAAATTAACTTCAAAATAATCTGCAACCATTGTAAAATCACTTCGGCACAAACCTATCTGTCTCTACGTTTATGACCATCGAGACAGAGAGAGCAGGAGAATGACAGGACTGAAGCAGAGCAATGGGGACAGATTGGAAAAAAAAATTTAAAAAAGACAGCAACAGGCAGCAGGCCAGAGCAACAAGAGAAAACAAGAGGAAGAACAGACCAATATAGAAACCAGGCGAGGGACAAAGTGGGATACCGTGAAAGAAAGAAGGACAGGGAGTGGGACACTGGGATAGAGACAATGAGAGCAACAGAGAATGACAGAGATATGAAGAACAAGAAAAAACAGGGCCAGAGGGGTGAAGTAATAAATATCAGGGTCAGGAAACAGCAAAAGGATGAGAGAGAGTAATAAATGAACAGGAAAATGGAAAGGGAAAGTGAGATCCAGAACTGAAAACACAGCAACAGTTAGCAAAACAAATGGATAGAGAGAGAAACAAAAGGAAGGAGGGAAACAGGTAGGAAGGCAGGGACACACTGCAGTACACAGAGGTACAGAGAGGAAAAAAATGCCAAAGAACAGGCCAGATAAATTGTGAGAGGAAAAGAGGCAGATTCAACTCAGAACAAATCGATGGAAAAGGAAAAAACAGCTGTAAGCTGCAGAAGAGAGACAGAGTATGAAAAAAGGAAAGGGAACTGGTGTGAGACAGAAGCACAGAGAGAAAAAGGAAAGGGAATGTGGTAGGAAGAGGAAGCAAGACAAAACAGAGACAAGAGAAGAGATATAGGGAAGCAAAAGAAAATAATCACAGCAGCATGCAAAAAAAAAAGGGGGGCCAGGAGAGAAACAAAGAGACCCTGAGACACACAAGAGGGGAGACAAGGGCCCAAGGGACCTTGGACTCACCTCAGCTCTGACTCTTGGCACTGCCGGGAAAATTTGCCTGTTCAGATGCTTCTTTCCCCTTCTCACCCAGAGAAGCAGGCTCTCACTTGCCTGCAGAGGGAGGTGGGTACCAGCCGGATGGCCTTCAATTTTTATTTCCTTGCCTTTTTATGGCCTCTCCAGGCTCTACCACAGCAGCTCCTGTCTGAGCCAGTAATTGCTCATCCTGTCCCTCTTCAGCTCACGCCCTGGAGGGAGCAAGGCCGGTACTAATGTTGGAAACTATATAAAGTTAAATTTTTTTTTTTTTGTAACTTCTGTCAATTTAGTTCGCCTTTGCCCCGGGGGAAGGGAATTGAAGTTTCTTTTCAGGGGACTGGTTCACCAGGCAAGGTCTGATGAGCAACAGACTGGGAGTAGCACAAAAGATAACAACCACTAACGATCATTAACGAACATCAATTCCAGACATCACCCCTGGCATGATGGAAGACACCTGGTCTGGGAAAAGAGAGGTAAGAATGAGGACCTAATTAGCATCTAAGGCAAAGAAATTCATGTCCAATAGGAAACCAAATACTAAGAACTGTGCAACTTGGGACCAATGAACATTGGACCAATGAACATTGAACCAATGAATTGCTATGGGTTTTGACTGTATAAAATATGTGAAAAATCTAGTAAAGGACTATGTGTCATAGAATGATATTCTCTGCACAATGCAGTCAATGCGTGGATGAAATTATTTCTGTTGCTCATCCTGGCCAGAACCACATCCTGGCCAAAATAAAGTAATGCCTTGATTCTCTAACACTAAAAATGTTGGAGAGGTTGGGGTTTTTTATTGTTTTTCCCGCAATTTCGGTGACACTAATGACCCACACAAGCCCGAAGTGAGTACAGTCACTGACATCCCCCAGGGATGCTTCGGAGAAGAGTGGACACTTTCATGCTCAGCCCGGCCTCTGGCAGAGGGAAAGAAGCAGCAGCGACTGTTATTACTGTAGATCCCTTGCACGAATCCCACCTTCTGCAGGGGCTTCTGGGGACACTTCGACGGGCAACCTGCCGCCGTCACGACAGGGCTGAGGGTGGCCAGTGGGCACAGGGCAGGTTTCAGGGGGGATGCTGGAGCTGGGGCAGCGGCACAGGGCGAGCAGGGCCGGTGGAGACTCAGGAGAGTTCTGGTGACACAGAGAGGCGCCCAGCCCGGGGATGTGGCCGCTTACTCCCGGGCCGGGAGCCGGGGTGGGTGGGCTGCAGCTTCTACCCCGCCATCCCGGGCGGCCCCGAGGCGGCAATTCCGCACCCGCTGAGACTCTCAGTCATCTCACCGCTGCCGCGACCTCATCCCTCACCCACCGCCGAGCCACGCGCCCGGTGCTCAGCCACGCCGCTCCCGAGCACCGCGCGGGCACCAGGCCCGGCAGCGGCTCCCAGGGGCACTCAAAAGCTGGGCGGCGGTACCGGCGCCGAAATTCCGCGCTTTGCACTCCGAGTGCCACCGCCATCGTGCCCGTGGGACAGCAGCGGCGTGTCCTTACCGGGAGGCGGCTCAGACCACGGCCCCGCATAGCCGGCCCCGTGCGCACACGCGGGTTTAGCCGTCCACTTGCAGCTCGGCATTTTGGCCAGCGGGTTGCAGCAGGGAGATCCCGCTCCACCTTTTTCGGTCAACGCGCATTGGCGGCTTTCTTGGCTGCAGGAGCAGCTACGGACCAGACGGCGGCACCCGCCAGCGCGGCTCGGCGGGGTCCCGGCCCGGGAAGTCCCGCGGGGCCGCCTGGAGGGGGGGCAGGGAGCGGGGGGTCACAGCCGACGAGCAGGGAAAGGACACAGACGGAGGACGGGAGATGCACGGGAAACACCAGGATATGACATACACCAGTTCCAGCCGGGATAATGCTCAGCAGACATTTCATTTGGGATAACCCACACGAAGCAACTCAGTCTGGCTAACTGACCCACACTGGATAATCCACAGCAATGCCCACCCCCAAACTGCAAATATTTCACCCCAAATTTTCCCAACTGATTTTGTTGTCATTTTGGAGGTTTTTTGCTAGTATAAAAATTGGGTTTTACTTTCCCAAATATTCAATTTGGCAATTTTCTGAAGCTTTTTCACAACATAAAACCTAAGTGATTTTTGCTTTTGGCTCTGTGTGTGAAAATGCGGGGCTTTTAGCTTTCTGGCTGCTCACATCTGTGCATCACAGGACAGCCCAAGTGCCAGTGCCCGCTGCCAGCACCATGAAAATCCTTGGGGATGCTGCTGCTCTGAGCCTGCACACCCGCCACAGGGAGCAGCACAGGGACACTTGAGGGATGGGAGCATGGGCAGTGCCACAGGCATTCAGCTTTCCCTGAGAGTGTAACGTCAGAATACAGCTGGCTGCAGACACTTTCATGAGACTCGTCTACGTTTCACCATGGACACCTGATGAAGCCAATAAAAGATGCCAGTTTTCCAATCGTGCACATCTGTGCCCCATCCATCTTGGAAGACAGGTGCTCACAAGGCTGATGCAGGCAAGCAGAGTGGGACAGCCTCCAGGGCTCCTCTTCCCCAGGCCAAGCAGAGCAGAGGTTGCGAGTAGAGCTTTTGCCCTCAGCCTCTTTTATGCCTCCATCACTCCAGCTCCTCCATTGGCATTGCTCCATAGTGCCCACACCCACCAGGACCTGGTGGCCCCAGCCTGCACACTATGCCCAGGCACAGCCTCCCCTTCCCTACAGTGTTGCCTGCACCCTTGCTGGCACAGCCTAGTTGTGGGACTGCCCTTGCTGACTGGGCATAATGCCCACACCTGCCCACCTCGCCCTCCACAGCCACTCCCACAGCCACAACTGGTCCCCAGCTCTCTGGCTCCTGCAGGGCATCAGCCCATCGCCAGGCTGGTGGTGCTCAGTATCCCCAGTAGCCCATTCCCCTCTCACCTAATCCTGGCTGTCAGCGTGATCACTTGCACCCTCTACCTCCACAGAAGACACTGAAGAGCAGCCCCTGAGAGATCTCCTCACTGCGTGGCCATCAGCCAGGCTTGGACACTGAATGCCAGCACCCTTGAAGCCAGCACAGCTGGGGCAATCCCTCAAGCTGATCTGGCACCACTGGCTACAGGAGAGCCCAGCTAGCTCTCCCCAGATCCCTGCCCCTCCTGCACATTCAGGAGCATTCGTGCCAACACCTTCCCAGGGACAGAGCAGTCTGAAGGCTTTCCCACCCTTCCTCCTTGCCTTTCTGGAATACAGCTGTGGCAGTTGGTCAGATTGATGCGAGTGTCCCCAGAGAAGCAGGACCTTCTGAAGAGCAGGGCCTGGCACTAGCAGCATGGCTCCCCCCCTAGCCCTCAGGATGCTCCCCAGCCAGTCAGAGCCATGTAGTAAATGGTTTAATTAACAACACACTGACAGCACCAGAGCCAGCATGAGCTGGACTTTATCCGCTGCTTTGCTTGGCTGCCAGTCTCTTGTCTCTCTCTTCAGCAATGGTCAGGCGGATGCCCTTTCCACGGGGCAAGGAGATCCATGGCTTGTTGCCCTGCAGCAAGGGAGAAGAAACCACTTCACACCAGGAAACCCAGATAGCAACAGAGCTCTCCCTCTAAGGGGGAAAGCAGCAGAAGCCCACCCCTGCTCATGCTGGGCCAGGTACACATGGTGGTGGCACTGGCCCAGCAGAGGCCTCTAAGGAAGGTGCCAAGGATGCAAAGGTCTACAGCTGCCTTTCAGTCACATCCTTGAAGAATGCACTTCAGCCAAAACCAAAACACCGCCCCCCTCCAATCTGGACCCGTCAGGGATGGCAAAACAGCAGAGGCTTTTCGGGGGGCACTCTGAGTCAGAGCAGCTGCCCAGATCACACCAAGGTCTGAGCACTGCTCAGCCCCCAGCTCCCAGGTTTCAGGGCTGCTTATCGAAAACATCTGCATTCCTCAATTTGCAAATGCTTCTTCCCCTTCCCAGAGCAGGCAGAAATACAGGGAATCAGAACTGAGGCCAGCTCTGAAGCTCCACTGTGTGGAAAGACAGCTGCCTAAGGAAACACTAAGGCTCTTTGCCACAGCCAGCAGGCCCTCACAAGAGGAGAGAACCCCCCACCTGGTGCCCCCACGGCCTTACTTTGCCTATAACGAAGATGTTGGAGAGCCTGGTGGCAAAGCTGTTGCCGTTGGCGTCCTTCACATGAACCACGTCAAACGACCCGGGGTGCCTCTCCCGGTTGGTGATCACCCCAATTCGGCCCAAGTTGGCACCGCCAGTCACCATGCACAGGTTACCTGAGTAAGGGAATACAGGTGTGACAAGAGCTGGCACCAGGTGCTGTGGTGAAGTCCTTCCACTCGGGCTTTTTGCCCATACCAAACATTCCCATTCCAGCTCACAGCTCTGTGACTGAAACCTTCTCTCACCACCAAGAGATAAGCCCAACCACCTCCCCACCAGCTCGCTGCTTCTGCCCGGTGCCTCAGAACTGCCAAGTCCCGACTGCCAAATGCTTCCCACTGCTAGGACACAGGAGGAATCCCCTGCTCCACCTGCAGGTGGACATGCTCCTGGGAAACAAACCCATTCCCAAGGTTGACACCACTGCCTCTCTATTCAGTGCAAATATGCTTAGCATTTAACTTCCATACTGCTCTCCACAGTGGGGAAGGGTACAGTGTTTTAATGGGATGCAAGACCTACCTGTGTCAAACTTGATGAAATCTGTGATCTTGCCTGTCTCCAGGTCAATCTGGACCGTATCATTCACCTTGATGAGGGGGTCTGGATAGCGGATAGTGCGGGCATCATGAGTGACCAAGTGAGGGATTCCTTTGGTGCCCACAAAGATCTTCCTCACCTTGCACAGCTTGTACTGCAAACAAAACCCAACACCTCTCAGCTAAGGCAGTGAGCAATGCCATGGACTAGGGAACAGAGCCACCAGTCACAGCAGAACACCGAGACACGCAGGGCTCACAGTATGAGCCCAGGCAGTGACTTGCCCAACTCCCTGCCTCGGTAAATGACTTTTGAACAGCTGCCATGCAGCTTTGCTACAGCCCCACCAGAAAACACCTTTGCTGTGGGAGCAGCAGCCCACTTTGGGCTTCAGCCTCCCCACAAACACTGGTTGCACTTTCACAAGAAAGTCTTTACCAGGGCAGTTCCTTTATTATTCCCGGACGCCCGTGGGCACACAACAGAGCGAGACGGCTGCATTTCTCCAGGACCCAAGAGATACCCATACTCTCCAGGGCATTGATTTCCCTCCTGCCTGTCACCCTATCTCCCTCATAGCCTCTCTGGACCTCACAGACCAACACAGAGTACTTAGAGAAGCACATCACAATGAGAACAGAAGTCCCAAACCACAGTGAAGAGCTGGCTCCAGCACAGCCAAGTCTGCCATCCACACAGCCACGTGCCTGCACAGCCTGCCCTAAGGAAGGAGATGCAAAGCAGAGCGTGGCCTCGCAGCTCAGGCACAACATGCCTGGGTTAAGGAAACGCAGGAGGAAGTTGCTCCCCAGCATTCAGGGTGAGACGGCAGTTTTGTTGTCCTGGGAAGAAGTTCAAGGCTTCATGGAAAAAGTTCAAGGTTCCATGTTTCTGGTCACTGTTAGCTGGCAAAGCCAAGACTCTTCTCCACCCCATCTCCAGCACCAGACAGTACACCTACACCCATCTGTGAATTACTTTCATGTCACCAAGGAACTGCTCCCCGACACAGGCTTCGCCACAACCCCGAATGCCCCAGCCGCAAGTGCAGCATGGCCTCAACTGTCACGGAAGAGAGAGACATCAGCTCTCATTCAGGAGATGCCGAAGAGGAAACACTGACCCAGCCAAACCCAACTGGACCCATGCTTACACCACCCCGAAGCTGCTCACCTTGGCCTCCTCAGGTGTGATGCGGTGCACAGCAAACCGGCCCTTGGTATCATACACCAGGCGGAAATGCTCACCTGTCTTCTCAATGCTGATGACATCTGATTGCAGACAGGGAAATACAACAGCAGCTGTTATCAGCTCATTACCCAAGACCCTAACTTGGCATCAAGGTTACGTTTAAAAATAACCAGGCACTGCTGAACAACACTTAGGGTGTGATTGATGAGGTTGGGATCTACCCTTGACCACAGGCTCACATCTTTTGCTGTGACAGACTGCAAATCAGAAAAAACTGCTGAAGGCTGGAATCTGAACAGCAACTTACCCACGTCAAGCAGGCGCTTACAGGCTACAGGCATCTGGCTTTGGTATTCACTGCTGTGCACAATTCCAAACTAAATAACAACTGCTTATACGTATCTTTTTTTCAACTCCAGAAGGGAAACCTTGCCCCTCAAATAATGCCAACCCCACAAAACACTCCCCTGACAGTGTAGAAGAGCTGCCTAAGGAACTGCCCCAACCCTACTCACCCATGAAGCCTGCAGGGTAGGTGATGTCGGTGCGGACTTTGCCATCTATTTTGATGAACCTCTGCATGCAGATCTTCTTGACCTCATCTCCTGTCAGAGCATACTTCAGCCGGTTTCGCAGGAAGATGATGAGGGGAAGGCACTCCCTCAGCTTGTGTGGGCCTGTTGATGGGCGGGGTGCCTGTGGACAGAAGCCTTCTGCTGGAGGCTCAAGCAGCATCAACTGCCCCAGAGAAGGAAACTATGGCGCCAACAGTGCCCGCAAGAGCATGCAAGGGCAGCAGCACAAAGTGCAGCTGCCACGCAGGCAGCGACCGGCTGCAGCTCTCCGTTCTTGGTATTCACAGCAGTTTCCCCCATCTCTTGCCAGCCTCACAAAACTGCCCCCAACAAAGCACAACCATCCATCTCAACCCAGAGCTGGAAAAGCACAGTAAGCAGCTCAAACGAGAACAGCCAATGACCCCGTCACATCCTCTGCAAACGGGGGAAAACGAACGCTGTTCGTAAGGACCCCCATGTTAAACAAACACCTCCTGCTCTGTCCAACTACCCCTGTTCACCTCCGCACAGTACCCGAACACTTCCCCTGATGTGACTGCGGCTGCCACGAGCAGCCCGGCCCCGGCCCCTCCTCCGATCCCGGCTTCAACCCCAAACCCAAGCCCGACCCCAGCTTCGACCCCAACCCAGGCCCGCACTCACAAAGACGCCCGTCAGCTTGTCCAGCATCCAGTGCTTGGGTGCAGCCACGCGCTTCAGATGCTTCTTGGGGCCGCGGGCCTACAGGAAGGGGTGTATTACGGGCCGCCGTCAGGCCCGGTCCCCCCCAGCCATCCCTCCCCGGCTCCCTCAGACTCCCGCCCCTCGGACCCTGGCGCCGGGCTCCCTCCCGCGCTTCTCGCCCCGGGGGGGTCGGCCAAAGCCCGCGGTGAGCGGGGGATGGCGGCGGATGGCGGCGGGGAGCGGCGGCGCCGCGCTCTCACCATGGCTGCGCTCTGCCGAGAAAGGGCTGGTGCTTCCGGCCCGCCGCGGATGGACAACGCGTGGCGGCGGAGACGTGCGTCGCCCCCTGGCGGCCCGGAGGCCCAGGGCCGTCCGCGAAGTGACGGGGCGATCGGGAGGGTTTGTCCCTTCCTCGCGGCCCCGAGGGGGACGCTCCGCTCCGGGACACCGCGCTCAGGAACTCCCTGCTCCTAGCCAGGTCACTGTGTCCATGGTCATCGCTGGTCACCGCTGATGGCGTGGGACAGCCCGCCACGTTGTGCCCCTGTAGTTTGGGAGAGCGTGTGAGTGTCGGAAGCCGATCCAGGGGTAACACCTGTACCGGGACACTGCCCTCCCCCTGCCACGGCCCCTCCCGGGGTAGAGCTGGGACCCCACGCAAAAAGCCCCCAAACCTGACGCCGGGCCTTAGCGTCCACTCCTGAGGGCAGTTCGGGGGTCAAGTGGTCCCAGGGAGGCCGACGTGTCCCTGCAGTGCTCCAGAGTCCCCGGAGCAATCCCAGGTCCCCGTACCCTGCCAGGCAGCCCAGTGAGTGCAGCAGCCCCACGCCTAGCACATCCCCACGACAGCGCTCCCGCAGCAGGGTGTGGCTGGGACAGAGGTCCCATTCCCGAGGGTGACACTGTCACCGAAAACACCGGGATAAATGAAAGGCTCTGGTTTTAGATTAGAGAGCAGCGTTACTTATTCACAGTGCTGGGTGCATAGGGGGAGCTCCACCTATGATATATGCACACTTTCAAAACTTTTCACTATTTTAACACTTTAGCAAAGAAATTAATGTTCATTGGCTATAAAGTACATCAGTCTCGTCATTAACTAGCTCGTTAATTTTTAATCTTCTATTAGTTATTGATTTCTTGCTTCTCATGCTAGTTAGTCTACATTTTCAGTCTTGTTATTATCTTATTATCCTTTTCCGAGATAAGACAATTGCTGAATTGTCTTGGTTCGTTTCTTCTTTATCGCTGGGTTCTGCAAAATGTCCTTGTAGTCGATAAATTCTGCATTCCGTGCAGCAATATATCTCTCCCAGGCTTAGTCCAATGAAGCATATCAAGGTTGGTTTAGCAAAATTTAAAAGTTTCAGTAATTTTCCCGACCTGTGTTCCCACAATAGCAGCTTATGACAAGCCTTGTTAAGTGCTTGGCTGCGGTGGCAAATTACACTGTTTATGATTGATTAAAACAATTCATTAGAAATTTTAATTTAAAAAGTTACTAGGATAGTTACATAATTTTCAACACACGGATGGGAACACCGTAAGCCGAGAGGACGCACTGGAGCTGCTGGGCGCCGACCCGCCTTCCACCCAAAGCCGCTTCACACAATGTCCTTCGCCGAAAGAAACAAGGAAAGGAGCACAGCCGACGGAACAACGGTCCCTCCCGATTTTACTATACCGCAGCTTGAGACCCTCGCCTGCCGGCCCCACCGCGACGCCTGCGCGTTTTAGGGCAGGCAGCGCGGTCCCAGCTCCTCCTCCCGCCCCTCCCCACACTCGGCCGGGTTCCGAGCGTTTCCTGCGCCCGCAGCGCCGCTACCTGCGGCAGCCGGGACGCTGCTCCCCGGTGGGTGAGGTAGGAGCCCCCCGCCCCAGCCGCGCCCCAGCCGCTCTCCAGCCTCAGTAGCCGGCCGGCAGGGCCGTCGGGGAGTCCAACTCGTGGTGACCGAGCCAGGGCTCCGACAGGTCGTCCGCCCTGTCGAGGCCAAGCTCCACCACCAGTGCCCTGAACACCTTGTCACCGGGTCCGAGTCGATGAGGCTGGGACCGGCGGCCTGGAGGGGGCGGCTCCCTGCGCCCCGCGGCTGCGTCCCCAAGCCCCAGGCGAGTGGTGAGCCGGGCTCCGGGGTCTCCCCGCGGCGCGGTTCTGGACGTGGAGCTTCTGCAGGCGCAAGCTGGCCAGGAGGTTGGGACCCGCTGCGGGGCCACAGAGGCGGGGAGCGGGCGGAGTCCCCACCGCCGGCATCTCTCCGGCCCCGAAGGGGTAGCACAGGATCGCAATCACCATGGAGGTCCTTCGTGCCCCGGGGAGGGGACTGTAAACAGCTCATCTCCGGCGTCTACGGGGACATGGCAGCGCTCAGAGGGGCGTGGGCTGGCCCGGGCGGGTGGGGTCCGGCGAGGTACCCAGACGGGGAGGGAACTGGAGCGGCGCCCCGGCTACCCTCGTGCTTGCCTGGGCGGCAAGGGGAGGCATCCCACTCTGGCTGGGGGATGCGGGGATTTCCACCCAAGAGGCACCTCACCTAAAGCCACAACACTTGACACTTGTGGGGTTTCCTATTGTTTATTTTCCCAGCTGTGTTCCTGAAACAGCTCCCACAGCTCACAGGGCAGTCTGCCTGGTGTAGGGACAGAGCACATGGGGCCCTGAGGTAGGTCAGAGGCAGCAGCTTCTCTGCTCTCTCATTCCTCACTTTTTCCGTGGATGGAAAGTCCCCAAGCCTGACAGCTCCCCCAGGCACTGGGATCCTTTGCTGTGGCAGTGGCAGCACCAGCCTCCTGCCAGCAGTCAGCACACAAGACTGGTCACACCACACCACATCAGGCACCAGGGGTACATTGAAGCAGGCAAGGGGTCAGGAGTCATGGGAACCACATCCTGTTGAACTATCTCCACGCCAGATTTCCTGTTGTTTCAATTGGCAGTGAAAAACAAGAGAGACAAACAAAGCCAAGGCCAGGCTGGGAACCCCTTCGTCTTGCTGTTTCTTCCAGCGTAATCTAATTAAAGCCACAGGAAATATGCTTTCCCACAGTGACTGGACATCTTTAAAAAACCCAGCACAATAAAAAGTCCATGGGCCAGGAGAATAAGGGGACAAGGGCAGCAGAGGCCAGGCTCCATGGCCCATGGCACTGGGAGAGATCTGCCCCAGATACCTGTATACCTGTTCCCTTGCTGAGACACCTCATGGCAGCTCTCATGGGGCACCAGAGCATCTGGAAGTTCATCCAAGATCTCCCAGGACAGGAGCTGCCACAATGTCCTGCATCTCCCTCAACACTCTTGAGAGGCTCCCCAGGTTCTGGCCCATCTGCGCAGGATTTCAGGAGCTCACACTGCATGGCTCTGCAGTGGGGGGGTGCTGTGGAAAAGAGCACTGGCAAGGCAGGGTGGGTGGAAGAAGAAGGGAAAGGGCTGGAGGAGTATTTAAAACATTTTATTTTTTAAGAACTCCCAGTTAAAAACACAATGGCTGTGCCTTTCTGTGGATAAGAGACACAACCTGTATGCCTCAGGGTAGCTCTCAGGCTCTACTTCCTGAGTGGGCAGCTCTGAGGCTGTGCCCCTGCCAGGAAGGGAATGCAGCACTGGGCTCCAGCTGGGGAGGGCTCACAGCTCTGAGCAGCCCCTCTCTTAAAACACATTTAAAACCAATTGTGTGAACAAACTGTGGTGTTAAAAAAGGAAAGAGAAAGGAGCAAGGAAGGCTCTGCCAGCACTGGAAGGCTGTGGCTGGAGGGCCCATACTCCTGCCTGGGGAGAGCCACAGTGCTCGTGGCATGCAGCAGCTTTTCTTCTTTAAAGAGAAAAAAAATTAACCAACCAACCAACAGTAATTTCTTCCAAATTTTCCCTGCAGCCACAGATTTCACCAGTTGTTCACATAAATATGCTGTCTTCCCCATAGGAAATGCTCTTGCCTGAGCCTTCCTTTTCTGCTAAACAACGTGCTTCAGATTCCCTGCAAATGAAAGGAAGCAGAAAAGGGTATTTCCACTGATATTTTAGCCTGATGGAGTGACCTGGCAAGGGGTGCCACCCCCATGCATGATGGACTAGGCCACAACATGGGAATTCCAGCTTCAGCACAGATCTCAGTTCCTGCTGACCCCTTGCTCCCTTTGCAGAGGCTGCTGCCCTTGTCCAAGCCAGGCTTTGGAAATTACCACAGGGGGACCCTGCCACTGCTTTCACTATGCTAAATGCTGGTTTGGGATTCGTGGACCAGCATCCGAGACACATGCTCACTCCCTGGTGCCTCGTCCTTCTTTCAGGCTGGATTCACAAACAGGAGTGCACAGCCCTCCTTTCCACCTCTGGAGTGATGCTGTTCCTTCTACCCTCTTGGACAGGTCCCCAAGGATCCTCCCTAGGATTGGTCTGTGCTTGGGAGAGGACACCCACAGGCATCCATGGCCATTGCACTTCCTACCCTACTTCTAACACCAGCACACTGCAACACACACAGATGGAAAAGGGCTGCCAAGCCCCATGTTGCTGTTCTCAGCCCCTCTGGCAGACAGGGACAAGACAGATGGGCAAGGGCATAGAATGAGATTGGCTGGAGCTGGCAGAGCTCAGACAGCTGCCTGTCCTGGACTTGAAAACCTTCGAGTCCTGCCTGCTGGAGACCTGTCCCACTTCCAGATAGCTATTTCCCACAGTCTCCTCCTGGACTAACTGGAAAGACACAGATTGGATGGGTGGTTTGCAAAGGGGATAGGGAAGGAGCTGACTCCCAGGGAGCTCACATAGGGTGGTGATCAATGGTTTTTACATGGTCCTGCAGCCTGTCTCTAGTGGTGTCCCCCAGGGACGGATACTGGGCCCCACATTGCTCAACATCGTAAATGACCTGGATAATGAGATTGAAAGCAACCACAGCACCAAACTGGGTGCTGAGATGAACACGTCAGAAGGGAGAGCCATCTTAGAGAGCTGGACAGGCTGGAAGACTGGACTAAAAAGAACAGTCTTAAGTTTAACAAAGACAAAAGCAAGGTCCTGAACTTGGGGTAGAAGGTGCCCAGTTCAGGCTGGGATCTGTGTGACTGGGAAGCAGCCTTGCGGAAATGGATGTGGGGGTCCTGATAGGCAGCAAGCTGAATGTGATCTAGCAGTGTGCTGCTGCAGCAATGAAGCAAACTGGATCCTGTGCAGCATCTGTAGGAGCATTACTAAGAGAAACAGGATCATCTCATTCCAGGCTGACAAATGGCTGACGAATGATGAGTATCATGTCCAGTTCTGATCCCCACAAATCACAAAAGACATGGACAGAGCAGAGAGGGTCCAAAGGACGACCACAAAGGTGATCAGATGCTGGAGAACCTGCCCAATGAGGAAAGACTCTCCCTGCAGAAGAGAAGGCTTAGGAGGGACTTCATCACAGTAGTCTAGTACTTGAAGCCTACTCTGTAGGCTTCAGAGCACAGAGGCTCTCTCTTCACAAGGAGCCACACGGAGAGGACAAGGGACAACAGGTGTGAGTTACACCAGGGGAGGTTTCACCTTATTTTAAGTATTTTTTACAGTGAGAACAATCAATTACTGGAAGAAACTCCCCAGGGATGTGGTAAAGGCCCCACTGTCAGAAGTTTCAGGATGTGACTGGACAGGTTGCTAGGTAATCTTTGTCTATGCTCCCTTTCCCAAGAAAGCTTGGACCAGATGATCTTCGAAGTCCCTTAGAACTTGGGCTGTTCTATGATTCCAGTAAGGACAAGGCCTCATGCTCCCCTGCCCAGCCAGAGGAAAGGCAATGGCAACTTTTGCTACAGGGACCCATAACTCTGTACCACCAACCCTGAAAATCCCAAGGGATGTGGGAGGCAAATGACACTGTGCGCTAAGGACCAGCCAAGTGAATGTGGTTCATCTTTCCAGTCAGTGAGAAAGACTCCAATGAGCTCTTCTGAGCCCCCCTCTAAAAACACCTGTAAGCCTGAAGCAGGAGTGTTGGCTTGGACAACGCACCTTTGATAGAGCTCAGAATTTCTTGAATTCTCTGTGGCTCATTGCGGTCTGGTCTGCAGCTTGGTGTGATCTCCAACACGTAATCAGGACCGTACTCTGTGAAGAACTGCAGGGAAGAGGAGAGGAGAGTCAGCAGAGAGGTCTCTGAAGGCTGAGGCTAGAAGGAGGGCTCCCCATGGGTATCTGTAAAAAGGCAAAAAACCATTTCTCCATCTAAGGGCCACATGTAGCTTTACTACATCTAGGTGGTACTTCAGCAGTGTCTGTGTCCACCTGGAGTTTTCAACAGCTTCCTAATTCAAGTGATGGGAAGCAGAGCCCAGTGGGGCAGTCAAATGTCTATCCCAATGCTTTATTTGGGAAAGCTATTGACATTCATTTTACACATGGTTACCTGCAAATGGGATTTTTTTATTATTAAATTTCGAGTGCTGCCAATCATATATCCTACCATTCACCTCCTACCTTGCTGAATGCTGCATTGACATGACCGTGAAACACCTAGGAGAGGAAAATCAGTGTGCTGCGAGGATACTGTGTCTCTCCTGGCTAAGTGCTCAGATAGCGTACAGGAAATCTGCAGCACATGGCGTCGATGCGCTAACACAGAATCACAGGTTATTGCCAGCAGTTGTGTCATGATTCTGGCCAGGACAGGGTCAGTTTTTGCAGTAGCTGGGAGGGGGCATGGCCAGGACACAGAGGTTATTCTACACCACCTCATGTCATTGCTGAGGGCAGGGGAAAGGGACTCTCTTCCGGACAGAAGGGATTCCTTCCAGCTGAAACAACATGGCAGAGGGAGCTGTGCAGTGTTGTCAATTGTCAGGGGAGCAGGGGTGTTTCTGTGTGAGTTGTTTCTTTTCTTGCTCCCTCTATCATTACTATTGTTGCTGTTGCTGTTACTGTTCTGTTTCTTATATCACTGCTGTTTAAGTAAGAAATAGTTCTTATTTAAACCATGATATTTACCCTTTGTACCTCCAGTTGGAGGGGGGAGGGGGAGCAGTGCATGCTTTTAACAGGAGCACTAAATTGGAGAATACCATTCCTAAGACAACCTTAATTGGTGCCCAGTATGGGGCACAAACAGTTGAGATAACAACAGATGTGCCCAGAGTGGGTTGGAAACAAATTGGATCTAAGCATTTGCTGGTATTGGGTACAGAGCCACTGGCCAAAATGTTGCTTGGTCTGTTCATGTGGGTGTAGTACGTATGTGTGAGCATATATGTATTCTTTGTGATGATATTTTTCAGAGCAGGGAGAGGGATCAGGATTGCTTTGTTGCTGTACTGTGTGATATCAGTTTATGAAATGATAACAAGGGCAATGAGCATAAACAAAAGGGAACATTCCTGGACTGGTTTCCAGTTTACTTTGAAAGGAGAGTTTTGATATCTACAAGTTGGGGTTTTTTTCATGTATAGTTTTCATGAGAAAGTTTCTGGAGCAACAAGAAACCTAACCACCTTCTGCAGGTTAATTCCTACAGAGGACCCACCCTTTTCACTTCACACACATACCAGTCTTGTTTATAATCTGTTTCTGCGAAAATCTGGTTAAAGGACCATATTTAAGCACGGTGTCTCTTAAAAAGCATCTTGCATCTCTAATCACAGATTCTATAATGATGAATTTCCAGCCTCAATCCACACAGAAACTTTACTTCCTTATGTATACTGATCCATCAGATCCTTAGACATAGGTAAAACCTGAATTCTCCTCTGTAGCCACTGTAGGCTTGAATTACTCTGCATGTGCAGGTTTGTTTGTGTAGGGTTGGTAACACTGATCTGTGGTTTGAGACCTATTATAAACATGGCAGTGTTCAAGGCCAGGCTGGAAAGGGTTTGGAGCAACCTGGTCTAGTGGGAGGTGTCCCTGCCCATGGCTGGGAAGTGGAACTAGATGGCCTTTAAGGTCCCTTCCAACGCAAACCCTTCAGTGATTCAATGATTCCAGCCCACAGTTATTCCACTCAAATTCGGTCTAGATTATGTCCCTCCAAGAAGCTGTCCAGCCTCACTCAAGACTTGAAAAACACCAGCACGGGCACAAAGACAGTACCAGGCCCTATGGCCAAAGCTTCAAAGCTGCACCTGGTCCTTTGTGTAGATAGATGAAAGTAGGGCAAAAATTTAAAGCCCTGAGAAAGGCAAAAGGCACATCCTAAGGAGCTCCTTGAGCAAACCGGTGACTCCCTCTGCTCACCCTCTCTGTAATTATCTGAGATTGGAGTTTATTGGCACGTGAGACCTCTCGCAGAAATCTGCAGACAGCCTCTGTTTTTGGGCACAAGCACCCACCATACTGCTAGGTCAGGGCAGTATTGTTACTAAGTGTCTCCATAAAACAGGACTGAGTGGCAAGGATGCTGTGTGGATTAAACCGAACAACTGTCTCTTCTGCAAGGAGAACGGAAGGTTTTTCAAACCATTACCTCATGATCAGGGATCTCAGAGGACAGTGTTCTCCCAAGGATGACCCCAGTCAAGTATGTCCAGCAGCGAGCTGTGTTGGCAAGGTTGTAACCTCCTGTTTCCAGCAAGAATTGGGATTTTGAGGAGGAAGAGCAGGGAAAGGGAAAAGAGAAAAGGAGATTTAAGTGGAAGGAACAAATCATGGAGCCACTGTGTGCAGGTTACATGAATTAAGCTTAGTTCATCTACTCAAGCCATGCCCAAAATCTGCATTTTGCACCTGCTGGCTACACAAGGCCAGGTCTGAATGACAGTGTATGCAAGAGCAGACTTCTAAAACTGAACCCCAGTTACATCCAGTGTGGCAGAGGCCGGTCCTCCAGCCACCATCTCAGACCCAGGATGAGCTCCCGGCCCCATGCGCTGCACTCTCTCCTGGCAACAAGGAGAGCTGTTCACAAGTAGCATGGAGAGAAGTGCAAGGGCCGCAGCAGAAATGAGGGCTTCCTGCTTTTTAATACCAGCCTTTGACCTATAAAGCAAAATACACATGCCCAGCCATAGGCTGGTGATCTCTTCAGCACTGTCATGCTTGAGAGGACAAATGTGAAACTCATCAGTACCACCTGCAACTGCTTTACAGGGAAATGAGATTTCACAGTCAGTAGGAAATGGTTACCTCCATGGTAACGGACATGAGCCCACAAGGAGAAACCTTAGCTGAAAGCATCCCTGCAAAAGACTTGGGTAAGTTTTTTTCCAGAAAAGAAGACTAGAATGGTAAAGGGAGAAAAGCACTTCGACAAGACAGAGAGACCATATTTTTCAACATTCCCTTCTGTTTGCGTTGGTTGTTGTGGGTTTTTTTCCCTGCTTTTTTTTACTTCTCCCCCAATTTCCACTTCAAATGCTTCCACATGCTGCAGTGGTGGGACACTCCTTTGGTATTTTCACAAGTGACACATAGTTGATCCTCATTTTTTAACAGAAGTTTTGGGTTTTGTCTGAAAGGTGACATCTCCAGCATACTCACACACAAGCCACAGCAGGACTGAACACTCATAACCTTTCCAAAACAAAGGGCATCAGGCGCATCAAATTTTAGCCTTAATATGCTATACCTGATCTCCCCCATCTCAAAAAGGACAACAGCTAGAGCTGATCCAGTTCCAGTCATGGAGCTCAGGGGCTTTCCCTGGCACATGGTGGCTTTTGTTGCTCTGAAATGCTCTGTTAACATAAAGCCTGTCCTGTGCTGTCTCCACTGGATAAGCAGCTGGTTAGGCAGCACAGCAGAGATAAGTCCAGCTTAGCCTTCACTGGGTATCAGAGCCTTGCTGTACCTTGCAGGCAGCCAGGCCTTGTCCCAAGCCCCTGCTTGAATATTAATGAAACCATTCATCATCAGGTGCCCAAGGTAGGTTTGGGAACGTAGTGCTCATTTTTAAAGAGAGGCACCAAAAGGGGCTGATCAGCAGAGATAGGAATCAGAGGTGTCACTGAGAAGTCGGGGTCAGTTTGTTGGCCCCTCCTCTTCTCCAGAGGAGCCATGCAGCTTTTAACTCAAGATCTGAGTCAGGATTGAGACTTGCACCTGCCAGTATCAAGGATTTCAGGTGTGAGGAAACAGTACTGTGCCACAGTGTGTCCTCCTGACACTGCCCAGCAGTCCCCCTGCTAAACCCTTGCCAGTGCTGAGCCCAAGGGCAGGCAGGCACTCGAGGCAGGGTCACAGGAGGACAAACATGTTTCTCTGAGAACAGCAGGATGCACTCACCTCCTCCCAGGACAAGAGTTGCTAGCTGCCACTGCAGGACATACTTGAGACACTTGCCCACTCCCTCAGGTGTCATGTTGAAAGAGCACATGGGGTCTCCAGCAATGGTGTCCGCCCCCAGCTGCAGCACAACTGCATCCGGGTTGAAGGCAGCATACACCTCCTTCAGCACTCTGGGGAGAGGAGGAGCAGTCCAGTTAATGCCAGCACAGCTCAGAGGAATGCTGATGGCATGGCCCTGGTCCCTCAGATCCACCAATGCCTCTCAGGGTTTCTGCATTCTCTGCTTCCACCCAACTCATACTAGTTACACTGCCTCTGCTCCCAGGTAGCCTTCTACCTCCACAGCAAGTTTAGCTCTCAGAGCACTTATCAGAAGGCTGATGAAGGTAAAAGCACCACTGATAACATAGCAGAGGAGGATCTAGTCCTCACCAGTTTAGTGGTAGCACCAAACTCCACATTTAAACTGGCTGCCTTTTGGCTGCAGGACAAGCCAAAGGCTTTTCTGCCCCGTGAAAGTCATGGTGGAAATCAGGGTCTGGCAAAACAACAATCCTGACCTCTCAGACACCTCTCATCAGGACAGGAGAGGAGAGGACAGGAGAAATAGAGGAAGGCTCTGGCTAGGCTCTCACTCTCCTCTCTCGTATGTGGCACTTGAAGCAAAACTATGAGGAAAAGCTCTGTGCAGGGTGTAGTCAGCCTGCAAAAACCTGCATTGGACAAAGCTTCATGCTTCAAGCTCACCATGGTTTTGAGAACTACAGACAATCACCCTCAAACAACAGCTGGATGAGACATCCACAGTCATGCCCGTGACTGCCTCCCAGCCTGGACAGAACTCAAAAGATACCTCAAAGTCTCTTTGCAGAAGCTTTAGCTATGTACAACTTGCAATCTATGGTAGGTTATTATGTCCTTCAGCTGTGAATGCATGCAGCAGGCTCCTCCTGAGTGGGTTCCTGACCTGTCTCAGCCCCTAGAGCTGCCTTTCAGAAGCATGTCCTCCGGCACAAAGACGACTGCTCTGCCCCAGCAGTGGCAAGCACCAACAAGCCAGCAGGAGGCATGGCCCTTGCATGACTGCCCTACTGACCTACAAGTTTAGAGAGGTTTCAGCCCTCAAGTGTCAGAGGTGGACGTGCTACCACGTCCTGCAGCTCCTACACTGAGACTCCTCTCCCCTGGAAAAGAACAAGCCTCGCAGCCCAGTTTTGACATGGGCAACAGCTTGTGAGGTCCACCATCAGCTGAGTGACAGAAGGGACTGCCAGGAGGCAGCTCTGTCACCATCAGATATTCAGCCTGCAGCATTTCATTCTTCCAGCACAGACAGAAGGTGCTAGGAAAACGCTTTCAGCTAAGCCCCAAGCATATATCCCACAGTCAGAATTCAGAGCACTTATCTGAAGAAAAAACATCTAGCCCTAAGTCCACAGCTAAAAAATACTTGTACCTTCTCAGTCTCTCCTTAGATACACACCTGTGGAGGTGTATCTAAGGAGGTAGGCTGACTTGTGGCAGAGACCCCTCCAGACACCCACAAATGTCTCTGTATATTCAGTTTGCTTAAGGATTCAGACAAGACCTCTGAGAACTTACAATCCATGTTCATTGTAATCAAAGGCTGGGACAGGGGAAGGGACAAGCCTTAAGAAAGGACTGTAAGTAAAAATAGTAAGCTGTGTAGTATCTTATTCTCTGAAATCCCATCCGAGTCAGTTGTATCAGAGCAAGAGGGCTTACGATTCACAGATCTGGTAATATTTCTCATCCTGAATGCCATCTTGAATGGGCACGTTCACACTGTAATAGCGACCTTTTCCCAGGCCAACATCTGTCACATCACCGGTGCCTGCACAACAGAAACACCCCAGTTAGGAGGGAAAGCAGAGCAGCAGCAAGAGAGAGACATGTGAGATGTCTCAGAGGCAAGCTGAGAGCCAGGACATTTGACATGCTTATGGAGAAGTCCACTTGCCACCACCAAGAAAGGCGGGGTGGAGGGACCCAGTTCTCTCATTCGCCCAATTCTACCATGCAGCATCAAAGGGGCTCTGCCCAGAGCTCAGCTACAACCAGAAAGGGGGAAATGCCAAACACGTAGCTCCCCCCCTCTTTCCGTCTCCTGGGTCAAGAGGAGAGGCAGCAAGACATGTCGGCTGGACGGCAGGGATGGGACTTGCCTTTACAGAGGCCTCGCCAGTGATGTGTGAACCAAATGAACACAAACCTCACGTGTTCAACTTGCCTGGGAAAAATCCTGGTGAAAATTTGTGCAGAGAAACAGTCATGACTTTCGAGGTGAAACTAAAGGCATCCTCAACTCCTGTTAGGAAAGGGAAAAAAGCTTTCATGCATCATTTACATAAATGACAGAGTGTGAACACACAGAGCTGCTTGATACACACAGGGCATCAAGCAGAGAAGGAGCAGTATGAACAAAGCAGAAATGCAGATGTGGCTCAATAAATCCATCCTCAATGCACAGAGACTGGGGTTCAACTGCAGCAAAGATCACAACTGCAATGAATCTGGCAGGTCTCATGCTAATCAGTACTGAATGGATCTCGATATTTCACATCAGTACCCGTGGCAGCAGCACTTGCTATGCTGCTAGGCCTCGAAGGTGGGAGAGGGATCCGAGCAGGGCTGCCTTGGCCAGAGCTTGGCTCTGATTAGAAGCAGTGCTACTGGGCTCTCTTGCTTTTTCTCAGTGCTGCTGTGGTTCAACGTGCCTTTTCCTTAAGGACATATTAAAATAGTGGGGGTGGAGAGGGAAAAAAGAAGTAACAGGAAACTTAACAGAAACCAAATGCAGGGAGGAAACGGAGCAAAATGAAACACACCATAAAATTTAGAAGAGCAGGAAACATTAAATGGTGTAGAAATAATGCCCCTGAAGGAGAGAGAAGTTTCGGCAAGGCCAGCTCTGGCTCTAGATTTATAGCATCCAGCCTTTTTTTAAAAGCACCATTTACTTCTGGCTGCTTCCCTCTTGCACTGGACCATTAAACAATTAAACCCTGTCAGCAACTGCTCTGCCAGGATGGGAGACTGGGACACATTATCTGTTGCTTTAGGTACAAGACTTCTGCCCAAACTCTCAAGAGAGGTCTGAGGAGCAGCATAGGGCAAGTCTGTGAAGCAGGACAAGGCAGAAATGGATTGAGGCAACTCAACTGAACCGAAAGGAGCCAAAGCCATGGCTGTTGCAGCAAGTAAAGCCCTGCTGTGCAGACAAGCCTTGACTTTTCCCTTTCCTCACTGAGTCTGTGCAGCTGGGCTGTTTGCAGCCTTTGCTGGGCCTTACCATCCCCATGATGCAAATCCAAATCGATATAAAGGACACGGTCAAATCTCTGGCGCAGCCGCAGGATCCCCAAGACAGCATCATTCAGGTAACAGAAGCCAGAAGCTTCATCCCTGTGAAAACAATGTCTGTGACATTGAACATTGCCAATGCAATCAGCAGTGATCCCAGTATTCTCACTCTGACTTTGCAAGTGTCCACCTCACAGGGGCACAGTGGAGCACGAAAATTCATCCAAGGCCCAGCAGTGACCAAGAGGTGGGTCAAGAACCACTCAAAGCATGGCTGGGAAGCACAGACTGCTTGTACCAACTGCTTCTCAGCTCTGGGCTTTCTGGCAGCTGGGTAAGCATCAGTTGGCTCTGCTGCAGAGAGGCCCTGGCCTGTGGGGGGATACCTCTGACTATTGCACTGTTGAACAAACAAAATGGTAGCTTTCTGCACCTGAGACATTTTAAAGAATTTCAGAGCCACTCGACTCAAACCCACTCTCTCTCTGAGGCAAGAGGACAGTCCCCTTGGCCATTTTCCTCTGAGTTCTGGACGGGCACAGACAGGTAGCCACTCCAACCCTGCTGTCTGGGTCACAGCTCCTGGGAAGGTCCTGGCAGTGAAAGGCAAGTCCAAGGCAGTCACAGGATTCTCCTGCTGTTCCAAAGTCTCAGGCTATGAAGGTTAAACCTCTTCCCAAAGTAACTCCCTCTTTCTCTCCCCAGGAAAACACAAATGGGATGTCCCACATGCAGTCCCTCACGATACAGCTCCTGAGCTCAGCCAGGAGAGAGTCCCAGCAGCTAAACAGAGGACACGTGTACCACGGAATGATTTATCCCTGACAAATAATCAGGGGACAGCTTCCTTGCTGGCATCAAAGGAACAAGAAAGTTTCTTGACCCCTACTCCAGCCTCACTCCAAAGTCAAGTCCCCATCACCACTTAGCACCAGTCCACATGCATTCCTAAATCTGCCCTGGACAGCTGATTTAAGGCAAAACTTTATACTTTGCAACAGGAGCGCCCAGATACCTTTTCCACAAATTATATCAGGATCCAGGATGCATGTCTGGGAAATGCCTCTTGACTTCCAGTCACAGCACTCAGCTCATTTGCCCTGACACCTCCTGCTCAGCAACAGCTGGGAATGGTGAGGAGCAAGCTGTGGGTGGCAAAACTGCACTTGCTTTCACTCCCTGCAAGTGCCATAGAGCACCAGTGTTTCCCAGTGACTCTGTTCATTTACAGTGATGATGAGAATGGAGGTGTTAACAGGTATCCTGAGAATCTGACTCAACTGTGATTATGTACTTCTCCCCTCCCTCACAGCCCACAAGGAAGCAAAGTGAACTACACTGTGTCTTGGGCACTCTCTCCATGCTGTAACACACATCTCTGAAACTCAATGCCAAGCAGAGCAGGACACCAATTCAAACAAATGCAGAGCAGTGCCAGAGCTGCAGCTCAGGGCCAGCACTTGGGATTCCCTCGTGCTGCCCTAAATCCACCCAGCAAAGCTCTGAGCGTCACTGCCAGAAGGGAGGGTATGGCTGGCTTGAGAAAAGGCACTTACTCAGCATCTTACCCTCAACCCCAAAGGCATCCTCTGAACTGAGAGCTTCCAAAGTCCCAGGCCATTCCTACCTTTAGGACCCTGGAAAGCAACTAAACCACCAGATAGCAGGTGGCTTTTGACAAAAGGACTGTGTTTTGCTAGGACACAGGTCCTAGCACCAGACACCTGCAGTTTGGTGTCAGTCTGGCTGGACCTTCACACTGGGCTGGGACCTACCCTGAAGCATCACACATCAGCTTACTGGGGTGACTGGGAAGACTCGTTTGGGATCAGTAAGTATTACACGCCTTTTTTTTAAACAGACTCAATTCACAGCAAGCTGCATCTGAAGCCATTTTCAGCCAAGTGCCCACCAGGAAATGGCCTGAGACATTGCTATTGCTGGCACTTGCACACCACCGTTACACCTGAAGAGTTCCTTTGCCAGGTCAGAAAAGTCACCGGAGCAAGACACCTGCACATGCATGTACAAGCTGCCAGGGTTAGACACAGGGCTGATGAGAACTCCTGAGGTTCCCCAGGGACACAGAGCAGCACTGCAAACACCAGTTGGCTGTGGACTAGGAAGGGTGGTGTCTTGTCTACACTGCAGAGAGGTCCCACGTTTTGGGAGATGGGGAGTATAAGTTAAATAAAACATACATCCATGGAAAATGGGACAGAAACAAATTATTTTACCACTACAGGACCACAGGATTCAGGGACAGAACTTTGCTTCCTCTCCTGTTGTGCTGGAAGACCATTACCGATGTTAGAGCTCACGGGAAACAGCCGCCAATGGGGTAACCCAAAGTCAGTCCTGCACCGTTTCAAACCTCTTAAGAAACCCAAAAAGCCACATAAAACAATTTGGACATGTTGCCACATTCCCATTGTGTTCCCAACTGGCAGTGACATCAATTGTTTGTCTCTCCACTGTGCTTCTCCATGGACCCCACAAAATTCATTCTCACTTGAGCTTCTTGAGATAATGATGTATCAAGGAATGACAGGACACCTGGAAGTATACCTGCCCCAGACCTGCTCTGCAGCCCATGACAGCGATAGCACCAGCACTGGGCAGTGACCTGCCTCCTCTCAGGCCTCTGCCCTGCCTTCCGTTTCTTTCCTTTGTATCTCCTGCCTTTCCTCACACCTTGCTTTCTCTTCCAACTGGATCATTGCACCCTAAGGGTTTGCAGGGAAGCTGGGAACTAGGAAGCAGGGTTTAGACACCAGATGAGAAAACACAAGGGAAGAGATTGTTTTCTTACTTCTTTGCATGATGCCACCCTCCAGGCCAGTTAATTGCTACCTTGCACTTGCCGTCCAGCAGGCACTGGGCTGCAGTGATGGTGGCTCCTCCCACAGCTGCCGCATACTCAAAGATCCCTTCAGTGGCTGGACAGTCGTAACCTGCAGGTTAAGAGTCCAGGTAAGAGTCCACGTGTCAAACACAACAGGCCCTTTCCTCCAGGGGAAGCACATTCCTTTTGTTTGAGCCCTCAGGACTGACCCAGGCTGGAGCAGCCTGTTCCTGAAGGACTGATCCCATGGAGGACCCATACTGGAGAAGTTATTGAAAAACTGCTACCCATAGGAAAGACCCACACTGGAAAAGTTCATGGAAGATTGTGTCCTGTGGGAGGGACCCCTCCCATACACAGGGCAAGAGTGAGGACGAAGGAGCAGCAGAGACGTGTGAACTGACCACAACCCCCATCCCCCATCCCCTTACACTGCTTGAGGGGGAAAGTAGAAGAGCTGTGAGTGAAGCTGAGTCTGGGAAGAAAGGTGGATGAGGGGGATGGCGATTTCAGTTTTATCTTGAATTCTCACTATCCTACTCTGTTATTAATTGGCAATAAATTGAATTAATTTCCCTATGTATAGTCTGTTTTGCTGGTGACAGTAACTGGAGAGTCATCTCCTTGTTATTATCTTGACATGATCTTTCCCACTGTATTTTCTCCCCCACCCTATTGAGGGGGAGAAAAAGTAGATCTTGGTGGGCACCTGGCAAAAAATCCCCACCCACACCACAAAAATCAACCCACCACAAAAAGCAATGACCCAAATGTTTTCTTGCACTCAGTTCATTAACAAATGTGTCCTGAACCAACTTCTAAGCTGTGTGCCTGGCTTGCCCAATCTACTGGTCCCTCATACCAATCTCACAAAAAACTACTGTCAGGTCTCTGGCTACTTGACCAGAAAAGCCCTGGCACGGTCACTTACCTCTTCCCTAAAAATGGACATCGACAAAGGAGTCAAGCCTAGGTAAGCTGCAGGTCTATATCTATAATATGATCTTTACCTAGTCGTACATCAGCCTCCCTACAACTGTTGCCCACAAAACATGATACCTGAGCTGCTTGTCTTCCTGCACACAGTGCAGCTTCAGGAATGTAAAGTCTAAGGGACACTCATGAGATCGGCGCAGAATCTGCACCTCTGCCTCAGTTCTGGGTCACTCCTCCCATTCCTGAGACCAAGACAGTGCCCCTAGCTGTCTCCTCTGCTTCACCCGCTGCATTGCTCAGGCTGGCTCAGGTCCAGGAGGGCAAGAGCCCTCCGCTCCAGATGTAAGTCAAGTCACCAGACAGACAGCAGCTGCTCTGGTCTCTGCAGAGCAAGTCACTACAGCTGCAGGCAGCTGTTCACGCATGCCCTCCCCACAGCAGGCTGGCTGCAGCCAGTCCCAGCTCCAGCCCGAGGGCAGTGTCAGAGTCTTTCGTCCTGTTCCAGAGCCTCAGAGCAGCAGCAAAGGGCATCAGCCCCGGTCAGCAAGAGACAGGCCAAGCTGCACAGAGCAGCAGTATGAAGCTAGCTGTATCCTCTGCTGCCACCAGGGAAAGTGCCACCCTGTCAGAAGACTGCTGGGGTTCAGCAACACCCTGTCAAAGAGCATTTCCCTTCAAAACCAAGCCCAGTGTCCCCCGGAGCTCACCCCTCTAACTGCAGCTCCCGCAAAAAGCATCCTGGCCCTGGCACTCAACTAATCTCCTGCTGAAGATGTGCATCCTTACCCAGTCCATACTCCACAGACTCCGGGTGGTCATCATCCCCCTCCTCACTGACCTTCTGCAGGTGCTGCAGGTAAGCATCTGTGTGGAAACTTGCCATTTCCTCCATGGAGGCCACTTTTGGCTTGACTATCCTAGGCAGAGAGGAGGAAGGGAGCATATCAGAGCAAGAGGCTCCAGGGTTCAGCTGGAATGTCCAGCTTTAGCCTTTAACCTAGGAGCCTTCTTTCAGCTGTTACTGTTGTAAAAGCAAACAAAACTCCCTCTTCCCCTTGCACTGGACTGTCACTCAAGTGAGAAAGCCACCCAGCTGAGCTGGACCAGGCCTTGCCCCTGGCTTGGCACTGCCCGTGGTGCCCACCCCAGTGAAGAACACCTGCAGGTGCTGCCTGCATTAATCGTCCCACTTTGCTTCAAGTTTTTTTCCGTTTTTTGCATGTTCTCTCAGTTTGTGCAATCCCCAGCAGATCCAACATTCAGATTACACACAGAGGAACTAACTGAGGGAAATGCCCAGGCCCAGCACAGTGCTGCGGCAGGACCTCAGCTTCGATCAGGAGCTGTGCAACACCTCTTGCATGCTGTGACCTGCACCAAAGCGCAGACTGTCACTGTTCTCAGCAACGTGCACAGCACCTTCCTGGGTCTGGGTGCTTTGCAGTGTGCCTAAGCAAATCCTGCAACACACTGAGCCCTCCCCAAAACTTGGACACTAGGAGCACACACAGACAATGCACCACAGCTCCATTGCTACAGGAAGAACACAGGAAGCTCCCAGCTCCAGGCTGGCCCCGATGCTTCTGACCCCATGCGAGGGCAAACACCCCTTCAGGTCTGCTCCATAATGGTACCTGCAGCCATTTCCCAAGCACACTCTGCCAGAAAAAAAAAAATTGTTTAAAAAAGAGGTCTTAAAAAGACCTTCTGGCCCTGCTGAACTGGAGCATATTGTTTTTAAAGATTTTATTAGATGCTTCACAAGAGGGGCTGAGCTAAGCCTTTCTTTTCTTCCCTTCATATGCCCCAGCGTCAAGAGCCAAATGAGGCAAGAGGTACCTCACTTTTCTGCCCCAGATCTCATATGGTCTTCTCTCCTAAACAGCACGCAGACCTCACAAAAAGTCTCCCAGACAAATGACAACACACCAAACAACACAGTCCCTCTCTGCATCACCACTGACTGATCAGTGGATCTGGAGCAGCACCAAGGCCATCACCCTGCTCAGAGTCCCAAGCATGGGGGTGACACACTCCGTAGAGAAGGCACAGAGGTATATGTGCTCCATCAGACAAGGAGGGTAACCATGAATTACACCTGCCACAACTACTGTAATCGTGTCCGTGTAGCAAACCAAGCATTTTCCTTAAATCCTGGAAATACACACTGTGGGGGCTCCTACAATCACGCCGCCAGCAGGGACATTGTGAAACCTGAAGTTACTCAGCACCTTCCAAACCTTAGTGGAGAACACCCCTTCACAGAAAACGTGAGCACTTACTTCATCTGGTCAAGTAAGCAATACGCTTCAATCAATGAATGCACCATGCTGGCCTAAAGAGAAGAATAAGATTGTGAGAGCAGGAGACAGAAAGCCAGCAACCGATGGTTCAAGGACTCGCAGACGAGGTGTGGCTCAGACTCCTCCCAGCAGCGGCTTTCCCTGCCCGGATCCCAGCTCCGGCCCGTGCCCATGGCGTGCGAAGAGGCCTTCTGGAGTCCCGGGCAGAAGCACAGCCGCGCACGGCTTCCCGGGGAAGGGAAGCGTCACTTCAGTGTCCAAGCCCGCGCTGCCAGGAGCGCTGTGAAGGCACAGACGGGCCCTCCCCGCTCTGACTCCACACTCCTCCCGCCGGGGCCGCCCGTTCCCCCCACTTCCTCCTTTCCTGCCGCCGTGCCGGGCGCCGGCCGCCTCCGCGACCGGGCCTCACCGCTGTGCTCCCCGCGCCCCCTCGCCCCCGCCGCGACGCTAACCCGCTTGGGCACTTTGCAGAGGGAGTCGCAGAGGGCCACGTACTCCGGGCTGTATATGTAGACCGGCGGCGGCACCGCCGCCATCGGAGCCGGCACGGCCGGGACCAGCACCCGCAACACCGCTGGTCCAGGACGCACCAGGACGGGCAGTTCCGGCCCCGCGGCGTGCCGGGAACTGTAGGCCCGCCCCGCCACTATTCTGCCCCCAGCCCGGCCGCGTAAGAAAAGGCAGCCAACTCGTGTTAGAGACATTTTTACTGGGGCTTCCACGCAGCTCGAGGTGATGGTTATTCTCTAAAGATGTCATTAAAAAAGGTCCGTGGCCTGCACGCAGACCCCCACACGGCGCCCGCCCTGCTCAAGGAGCCGCACCTCAGGACGTGCCCGGGCCCCCCGACCCCCGGCAGCTCGGGATAGAGGGAGGCGCCGGGCAGGGGCTCGGGCCCTTCAAGGCTCCTCTGACGGGAGCAGGGGTCACACAGGGAGGGATTAGCTATGCTAGGAAAGATGTGTGCTAATATGCGTGTTAACGTCTTTGAAAGGGGTCTTAATGTTTCTACCCATTTCAAGCCACAGGTTTGTTATAGAACCCAAAGAGTTTGACTCCTGAAACAGAGAAATGGGTCTATACAAGCTGGTTTCTGAACTTTGGGGGAAAATGACAGGTTCAAGGGGGGAATATGTTGTAGGTGACTGGGGAAGGCTGTACCTTCCTAGTACCTCAGCCAACAGGGAAGCGAAGAGGGCAACATGCAGCCGGGAGCTTAGGATAAGTGGAGGCTGTGCTCTCTGAAACCTCAAGAGAGAAAATCCTGCGGGCAGGTGTCCCAGTGGACTCTCTCCCTTTATTTGAATGAAGTTGCAGGACTCCTCTCTCTCCTTTATGGACACTGGCTTTTCATAGTGTGATTTTCCATGTGGCCACATGTACGGAAGAGCTGCTGCCCCAGGAGACCACCTGGCTTTGAGGCCACACCAACCTGGACATCAGAAAACACAGGCACACACGGAAGAAAATATCTGGCTCTGGAGCTAGCCCTATCCACAGCGGAGTGGCCGATTTTTGCCTGGCAGCCACCTCTGCACTCACATACAGCCAGCCCAGGGAGCACCACAGGCAGCATGGGCAGAGCACGGTGCTGGCACACGGCATGGGCACTGTCACCCTGCCAGCTCAAGTTCAGCTGCTGTCCCTCACCCTCTCAGAAGGAGCTCAGGCTGTGACATCCAACCAGCAGAAACCACATCTTCTGTGCTTGCTAGAGTGGACGTGGCCACTCAGACAGAGCTCCCATGAAAACACACAGCCATCCAGGCTGCTGGGTGCAGGGAGTGCCAGAGCCTTTCACTGGGAAGGATGGCAGTGGTGAGAACAGCCACGTTTGGTGCAGCCAAGATCTGCCCACCCTCGGGGCTCAGCTATGAGAGAACATAGAAAGGTTAAGGGGTATAAGGGAGTCTGAGAAAGACTGGTGGAACCAGGCTCTGCCCTCCCTGACAGGAACATGCCACCCCAAAATACACAGGTTCAAGGGGATCCTGTATCCTCCCTTGGCAGGTGAAGACAGTAACTTAAAGAAAAGGAGGGGGTGGAGGCAAACCCCCTCCTTGCCCACCTTGCTTCCCCACATGCCTCTGTAGAGCAGGTACGAAGCTCTCACATGGAAGGCCAGGCAAAGGATGATATGGATGTTAGTCCATCTACACCATAGGTGTTGCCCTGGCTGTGACACCCACAGACCACGTCCACCTCCATGAGAAAGATGGGTTAGAGTTGCAGGTGACTCCTTTCTGAGGATCCAATATGCCACACAGACGGTCCTCTTAGGGGAAGTCTGCTGCCTCCCTGGGGCTGAGATTAAGCACTAGGAAACTTCCCAGCCGGGTTCAGCTTCAGACTGTTACCCACTACTGCTCTTCCAGGCGGGTGGCAATGAAGCTGCAGCACATAGTCCAAGGGCAATCAAAAGAGACTTCAGGGCCTGGGGATGGTTGGTAAGGGATTCTGGAACACAGGTTCTTTGTCCTTCCAGTTGTGGGCAGTGACGTTGAAAGAGATGGACTCAGTCTTCTGAATACATGGCTTGGTGGCTGATGTCACTGCCACAATTTCAGATTTTTTAATAGTTTTTTAACAAGGCATGCTGGTTTTAGATGAGATCAACCTTTCCCAAAGGGGAAAGGTTGCTCAGAGCTTTGCTCACTGACAGCTGTAAACCAGGCTTGGAAGGGGACATGGATGGTATCAGGCTGGCCTGTGACAAGCTGTGGGACATTGCAAGGTCAGAGGGTTCAAGTGAGGGGTCTTGGCCTGTTGCTCGATGTGCTGAGTATACTGGAGCACACGTGAAGTCTTAGGGAGGGAAAGCCAAAAGGGAACCCCACTTCCTCCACCATTTTGTGGAGTGTGTGCCTGATCCTCATCAGTCCAACCACACCATCCTGAGTGGGGGCTGAGCTGCAGGATAGATCAGAGCAGGGATCCACTGTGTCCCCACCCCTCTCTATGCCAGGCTGTGGGAGATGGCACAGAGGCCAGAGATGAGCATTAAAAGCATGGCTCTGATTGCACAGGTAATACCAAGCAGCCAGCTCAGAGCTGCTTCACAGAGCATATGAGAGCTCAAGAACCTGTGACTTGGCCACTAGCACCCCTGCCCGGGATAGAGCAGATGGCACAGAGGGGCTGCCACTGGCATGTCCCAGCCAGCCAGAAGCCTTGTACTACAGCTTGGAGGTAAACGGGATCCTGGCTACCACAACCTCCCCAGCTCCGCACACAGGACCCCCAGGGGGAGGGGAGGGGGGGGTGAGGGGCTGCCTGCTTCCAAGCAGCACAGCTGTGGCTGGGCTGGACCATATTGATTTTGAATGTACTGGGAGAAAGGCTTATGCACCATCCGCTATTCCTCTAGCAAAGCTTTTCCAATAGTAGCAGGAAGAACAAGTACACTAGTATAAATCCTGCAGATTTGCAATACAAAGCAGCGTGGAAGAGGTCAAAAACTGCAAACCTGCTGGAGGCAGGGAGAGTGTGAGCTGGTCAGAGAGCATTGTAATGCTGAGCACACAGGTCTGGTCAGGGGAGCCCTTTCCAAGTCCTTCAGACAGAGGTCTTTTTGGAGGTGATGGCTCAGGAGGAGTCATGCAGACAGAACCTTCTAACACAAGCATGCTTCAAAGCTCAGCCTTTTCCTTGCTCCAAAGGCCACACACAGGCACAGGTCAGTTTAGGACACATGCCTCCTGTGGAGCTCCTCATAGGGCCTCTCACCCACCAAGAGGCCAGGGCTGGGAGGAGAGATGGTGACAGAGGCTGCCTCGCAAACTAACCTAGTAACTAAACTAACCATCTTTACAAGCTGTATGAAACAACCTTCCCAGAGCACCTGCAACCCAGTGAGGAACTGCAAGAGCTACTGCATGGAACAGCCATCTGTGGGCAGAAAGTCATACACGTACAAGGCCACCGACTTGGACAGGTAGGTCATGGTGCCAAACCGGCCGCTTGGTGCACTGTCATACAGCAGGCTGCAGATGCCTGTCGAAGGATCCCTCTCCAGCATGTGCTCATCAGCGCCCAGGGCTTTCTGGATTTTAGACAGGGAAGGAGAAAGGCATCATTAGGAAGAAGGGCAATCCCCTATCAGCTTCTATCTGAAGCACCCTTTGTTGCACTCAGAGTGTGACACGTTGATGGTGAGCAGTGGGAGGAAGACACTACAGCTTTGCTGTCCCCCATCAACACAATGGGGACAACAGGCAGGGCTCTCCAAGTGGGTGAGCCCTGCATAGCTGTGTGGAATGTAGCCAGCAGCCCTGGGTGAGGCCTGGCCCCTACCTGCTCCTCATAGAAGAGGTCATTGGCTATGTGCAAGATCTTTTCCACAGCTATGATGCCACCAATGGTGTGCACCTCCACATCCACCAGCATGGTGAGCACTAAGATAGCTTCCACCAGCAGCTGCCTGTATTCTGGCTGGGGCACACGGTTGAGGACAGACTCCACATGCACAGCAAACTTCATTTCCCCTGGGGTCATCTGTGAGGAGGGAGAAAGAAGTGTACCTAGAGCACTGTATCACCTGCTCAACTCCTGAGCTATGCTGGGCAATCACCCAGGGTAACCAGCACACAACAACCCATGTGCCCCACTCCCCATTCACATGAACCTCCTACCTCTCTGGTTGTTGAGGAGGGAAGAACAAAGCCCTCCACAGAGAGGCCATGGCACTGCAGAACAAGAAGGAGATCATAGTTATGGTTTGGATAACCATGCTAAGATATGCAGGTCCAGCCCACAAACTTGCTCCCACTTGAACACTGGTGCATGCTGCACCCCAGCTCCCCCTCCTGACTCCACATAGCATCACTCCTTTCCCATCCATTCAGTGTCAGCCAGAGCCCCCCTGCATGGGGCTCTGCTCCCTGGCTCACCATGCTGAGGATGGGCTGTGCCCAGAGCACCTTCAACTGTGGCTCTAGCCATGCCCCTGTCTGCCTGATGCGTGAGCAGACCCCAGCTCCCCTATGCAAGATACATGCTGAGGTAAGTCCTACAAGACTACAAGTGCAGGTCTTCCACAGCTTTCCAAGGTCAGCTGCAGGCCTTGTAATGAAGCACAGATCTAAACATCAGGGACCAGCCCTGAGAGTCTAAGTCCCTGTGGCAAGGCTGGTGCCTGGGACCAGAGGCTCACATACATGGAGAGGCACCAGCTGATGTCTAGCTCACCTTCTGCAGGACCTTCCAGACTTTCTGGTAGAAGCCCACAGGGACACGGTTAAGGGCCCCATCCAGCCGCCGCCTCCGCTGCCACTGGCCCTGCCGGCTGTCCTTACTGCCCTGGTCTTCCAGCATGCTTGAAAAGGAGCCCTTGCCCAGCAGCTCTGTGTGCCCAGCAGACTGGGCAGACAAAACAAGAACCAGAGAGACTGCTGCAAAGTTAAATATCCCTCAGGAATGCAGCCTGCTGCTGCTCAAGAGTTTGTAGTTCTCCAGCCTCATTCCCAAGACAGAGCTGCCACCCCTGCCCCCAGCAAAGCCCACCTTACAGCCCCAGCTCCCTGCAGCACCCCCCCAAAGCACAGCTCCTTCCTGCAGCCACAAACAGGACAGACCCCATGTGTGCAGCCAACAAACACAGGTTACCAGAGAGGACTTGAGGTCGGTGTCCCCGGACTGCAAACTGAGGGGCTGAAAGAGAAAGGGAGAGATGAAAATCAGACCATGCCAGAGCAGGGCAGTGGTCACAGCAAACAGCACCAGCATCACAGGTCAGGGTCAGGTCACAGGGCAGTTATCCCAGGGCCAGGGTGAGCTGGAGATGGAGTTTTGAAAGGAAAGCTGCAGAGGGCTGCACATGCCAGGGCCGCAGAAGCAGTGGGTTTGTGCTGGCCTGCACACAGGAATAGGACTGCTACTGCTCTGCTGGCTGCTGGTACAGGCAAGGATTTAGTCTCAAGCAGACAGGAGGACCAGTAGCAAGGTCACTGCCCAGAGACAGCCCTCTGTGATGTCAGGTTTCACACTGCAGCAAGTTGGCCCTAAACCTGCTGCATCAGCCTGGCCCCTGCAAGCTCTGTCTCTTGGACAACAAGACACCTTCTAGAGCTCAGGACTCCTCCTGGACACATGCCAGGCACAAGAGGAGGTCCTTGCCATTTGCAGCTGACCAGAAACCTCCTTCCTCAGAGAAGAAATACCTGGGGAGGCTGCAGGCAGGATTCAGTGAACTGTCCAGCAGAGTCACTACTGGCCATGGCACTGGAAGCATCATGCCATCCTGCTCAGCAGATTTTGTGGGTATAATGGAATGTATTTGAGCACAGCGGCTCCGGAGCACAGCTCCCAGCTGGCTGTAATGGCAGTATGCCCACAGCTCAGGGAAGCCTTTTACCTTCCTAGTCCAAACACAACAGGTCCCACTCAAAGGGGAGCTCCTGAAGGTTGTGGGCAGTGGTCAGCCCTGGGCTGCCACAGCATGTTAAGCCATGCTGACCTCTTCCAGGGAGCCAGCCTCCGTCCCCAACCTGAATACAGCAGCCTCGAGCCTGCTTAGAGGGGAAGCCAACTCATTGCTGCAGCAGCTGAGGGAAGCTCATTGACTTGAGCATGCAGGGAAGCTGCCCTGGTGCATGGCATGAGGGGCAAAAGCTGAGGCTGCAGGACCAGGAGGGCTTCACCTTACTCCCAGGCAGAGACTGCCAACGTTTATCCAATTGCTGCAAGAGAAGAAGGAAATCAAGGTTCTGCTGTTGGAAGATGCCCACCAAGACACTAGCCACACCTGGGACACCACATGGTCCTCCCCACCACTGCACCTTCTCAAGCACCCCTGTGCTCCCCCTGAACTGCTAGAGCAACCCCCACCCACTACCAGGTTCACCCCAATTTTCCCCCGAGGGCAGGACTAGAGACAAAATTAGCTCCTGGAAGCATCTGTGTCTCCCACTCTTCCAGCTGTTCTGCCTGGTCTGTAGCTGGTTTTCACCCACAAGACCTGTTGTAAGTGGCTTCACCTGTTTGATTTCACTTTTCAGCCTGATGAGGCCAGTGTGCTCAGGCCTGGTGGTCCCGACAGCTTCCATGTCACAGATGGAGACAGCAGTGGTGAGCGACGAGTCCACTGAACGCACTGGAGAGGAAGAGAGGTCTAGAGTGGGCAACATCACTCAAGGCGTGGCCATCCCTCATCGCTGTCCAGGCACTGGTACCTTTGCATGCCCTTGCCCCCTAACATGATAGCATCAGAGACCCATGAGCGCAGAACAGAACTGCTTCAATTCAGACCCAACCAGGTCAAGTGCCAAACTAAGCAAAGCTCAAATAGCCATGAGATTCGGGCTTGACCCCAGAAATCACTCAGCACTATCTTTATGAAGAGCAGAGCTTCCTGCTGGACCCCTCCAGTACTGAAGCATCTGTGCTGAACATGGGGGAGAACAGGGACACCCCTCACAGGTAGGAACATGTAGATCTGGCCATGCTCTGCACTCAAGCTTTGCCCCGAGATGCTCTCTGCTGCAAGACTCACCACTCCTTTCCACCCCAAACTCCTTGCCAGAGAGGATGTGGTAGAGAAGGCTCTTCATGTCTGATGGGCTGAGATTCATCAGGTTCTCTGTGGCTTCTCCAGCTGGAGAGAAGAGAACTGTGATTTTGTAGCCTGCCTCACAGTCCTCCTAGGACATTTCTACCCTGCACGCCATTCTGTGAGCAGGGGGAGCGCTGGTACAGGAGCTCATCTGGCAAGGACATACACTAGCTCCAGGTGTTGCCTGCAACATGAGATCTTCCCCATGCCAGCCCGACACATGCTGGGATGGAGACTGCAGTGCAATCACTTGCTTGTGCTGCTCAAGAACAGGTCCAGCTGCAGACACTGGCACTTCCATGCAGGGTCTTGTCCTAGCCTGAGCTGCCCACTTTTAACAGTACTTTTTTCCGGCCAACAGAGCCCAAAGCATCACAACACCTACCCCAGCTACAGTGCTGTCCCTGCCGCATGTACCTGAACAATGCAGGGAGTGTGCCAGCTCTGTTGCCATCACCTGGATGATGAGCCCGATGCGGATGC
Source organism: Corvus hawaiiensis (assembly GCF_020740725.1). Classification (NCBI taxonomy): domain Eukaryota; kingdom Metazoa; phylum Chordata; class Aves; order Passeriformes; family Corvidae; genus Corvus; species Corvus hawaiiensis. The sequence goes on along the minus strand of NC_063226.1, from coordinate 23,058,847 downwards.
GGAACATCTCAGCAAACAGTGCAGGCTGTGTGCGTATGTACATGGCCAAGTACACCATGATCTCCTGGAGGGGCAGAGGCAGATCACCCCATTGCTGCTCACCAGGGCAGACACCCAGCTGTGGGGTCCCCTGACAACCTGGCCCCTCACCTGGGTGAGGATGGACACACTGAGGTTCTTCTCACTGGCTTCATCAATAAGGCGAACAAGTTCCTCATAGGGGATCGGGCTGGGGTGTGAACAAACAGCAGAGCAGGTGAGAGGCAGCAGAGCAAACCCTGCATACTCCCAGTCTGTACAGTCCCAAGAGGAGAGATACAGGCTGGGGACAGCCTCCCAGGGCCACTCCTGCCCATGGACCACAGAGCAGCAGGCTCACATCCAGACACAGCCCAGCATCCTTGGGGAGGGAGAGGTGCCATACTCACGTGGAGATTGTCTTCTCACGTGGCTCTGGGGGCAGCCCGACCGTCAAGTGTTTCTGGCGAGACAGGAGGTCAGTACAGGCCTGGGGACAGAAAGGCAGCCACTGTCAACAGCTGAGGATATGGGGGCTCAGCACAAGGCAGAGGGACACAGACCTGACACAGTCATGGTTCACCTGCTCACTCTGCTGCCTCCTCCCTGACAGACCTCAGCCTGCTAGAGGCTGGCTGTAAAGCTGTTACCTCATCCAGAGCTTCAACCTTCTTCTTGAGGATGCCAGAGATGTAGCGGATCAGGGCCCACTGGCGTGTCTCCCCCACCCGCACATACAGCTCAGTAAGGAGCTCCTTGACAGTGGGGCCTGGCTCACTATCAAGCCCCGTGTGCCACTCAGGTCCCCTGCGAAGGAGGTGCTGGGTTATATTCATCATCTTGCCTGTCACAGCTCCCTGGCAGGCCCTGTGGGCTGTGCCAAACCCCTCTATGCATAGTGAGCCCTCAGGATACAGAGCTCATCCTACTTGAGGATGTGGAGCATGTAAAGGATGTCTGCTTGCTCCTGCAGCGTGGGGCAGATGCGCAGCTGGTCCACCAGTGCCTTGCAGTCCACGTTGCCATCCTCGTCACGGGGCAAGTTCATCTCTGCATAGAGTGCATGGCTCTGGGGGAAGGGAGACCCGTGCTGCTGATGAGCACCACCAGCACCCTGCACCAAAGGACCCATGCATATTCCCCCTCATCAAACAACAAGCCTTCCCCTTGCAGTCCTGCAAGGACACTGGCTCTAGCTGAAAGGATAGCTCAGTCTGGGAGAGACAGAGCTCACCTTGCCATCCAAGTCATGCTGGTGGGGTGAACTCAGCAGCTTGACCGACTGCTGGGATGCCTGGAAGATCCTGCTGGGGACATACATCCCAACATCTAAAAAAAACCAAAGGTTGGCAGAGACATGTCCAGCCCCAATTACCACTACTGTGCCCCAAACTACCTCAGACACTCTGACACAGCTCCCCCAGCAGTCCTTGCAGAGAAGCTGGCTATGGGAGAAGCAGCTCCTGTCTACCCATTCAGACGAACACTGCAGGGAGCTGCCATCCTTTATTGAGTTTCCATGGGGCTGCACAGGCACCAACTCCATGGCCAGGACTAACATGACGGACATATTGTGCCTTTGCCCAGGTAAAGGCTTAGTTCCTCTGCAATCCACAGGAACCCCAGCATCATACAGCTGTGAAAGCTCCCAAAGCACTTCAACCTCATCCCTGGGAAGGTGTGGAGGGTGCTGGAGTTACTCACTCTGGACATGCAGGTCCTTGGCCTTGGATGCCAGGGACATGAGGTCGCGGGTGGTGTGGACAGCAGCCCTGAAGCGGCTCAGCCCTCCCCGCTGGGTGGTGGGGGGAAGGTTTGACTGGGGAGTCGTGTGCTGCAGCAGGTGATCCAAGTACTGAGTAACCTCATCGTAGGTGTCCTCTGGAAGGGAAGGCAGCAGAGCAGGGGTTCAGCCACTTTGAGTCGTGGCACCCAAAAGCCCAGAGAGCTCCCAGCTGTGCCTCAGCAGGGACAAAGCTTTGCTGGCTGCATGAAGGGACAATGTAGGGCCAGTGCTGGCAGCCAGGTGGACTAACAGACAGTGCCAGCAGCCAGGCACACAAAGCACCCCGTTCCTGCATGACTTCTGTCTGGGACACTGCCTGCCCCAAACTGGGGCTCCCTCTGAGTCCCCCCTTGACAAAGGAAGCAATAGGGCTGCAGCACGTTTCTGATCCAAGCCCAAGCAAGGATAGGAGTGTGCCACTCAAACCCTGTGGGAAAACCCTCACACTCCATCCCTCCAGGGAAGAAGTGGGGAGGTACAGCCAGGGGCAGCCTGTCCAAGCAGAGACCACTTACAAGCACCCCAGCACAGCAAGGGCATCTTCCAAGTAGGACTGCAGCAAGGGAGCAAGGCAAGGTGGGTTTTGCAACAGTTATTTCTAAGTAGGAATTACAGGAAGAGTTATGGTTTCTGCCTTGCTCTTTGCCCAGCTTCAAGCAGCTCCCAACACCACATCAGGAGCACCAGAGGCACCACGTGCTAACAGCAGCATGGAAGAGGGTGCTCAAAAGCCAGGTCTCTGCTCAGTCAGGAGGTAAAAGTGAGGGGGTGCCCCTGGGGGGGGGAATTGCCCCAGATAAAACACAGATTTGTCAATGCACTTACAGTGGGCCAGGGCAAAGCTATGCTGCTCTCCAGCTGGCAAACTCGGAGGTGTGTTGGCCCCAGGAGGTGAGCTGCAGACTGCACCTGAAGCAGCATGGCATCCCCTTTCCACCCCTTGAGAGAATGCCTCATGCCAGTGCCTGAAGGCTAGGCTGGAAAAATCCTCTAAGCACCACCCTTGAGAACATTCACCTGCCTGGGTGCAGCATCTGACCATGGGAAAACCTTAAAATGTAGCATCTTTGAGATGCTGTTGAAAGGCCAGGCGGATCCTCTCACTGGAGCTGGGAGGCGAAGCAGACACCTTGGACAAACCCTGATGCAGCCTGTAAGGAGGCTGCAGGCGAAGTGAGAGAAGGGCAAGAAAAATGAACAGAGTCCCAGCAGTGCAGACACTGGCTGCAGGAGCTGCAGAGGTAAAACAGATAGTGGGAAGGCTGATAATGATCAGTGCTAGGTCACATAGGAGATGTCCCCAGGCCTGCTTGCATGGGGGACAGCAAAACTTGTATCCTGCCATGGTCCCAGCACAAGGTGGGGTCCCTCATGCTGTGATGGGCTAAGGCATTCTCAGGTACTCTCTACACAGCAGTAAGACTTCAATTTGGCACTCACTGGAGCAGCTCTGCCCAGGGGAGGGGCAAAGGCTTTGAGAAAAAACCAGATTAATTAGGGACATGGTGGCTCTTCCCCACCACCTTGGTCACTGTGCTATCACCTTCTGCACCGCCATTTCTGCATCAAAGACCCTCTCCCACATCTCCCAAGCGGAAGCAGGCTGCCAACCCTTTATCTCTTCTCCACACAGCAGCTTATGAAGGTCAGAGCCGCTTATTCCAGACAAGGTTGACAGAGGGTCAGATGGCAACAGGGTGAGAACCCAAGCACATGAAGAACACAGCGGTGGATGCTGGCAGGGAGGTTGGGTGTTATGGGTGTAAGGGTGAGTTAGGCATTTGCCAGCCCAAAGCAGTGACTGGCCTGTTCTCCCTTACCATCCTCTGCTACCTGCAAGCCATGCAGCCACTCCTCGGTGTCTAGCTTCTCAAAGCTGTCACTGCTGAGCCTGTAACTCTTGGCAAAGACCTTACCCTCTGGCCCAGGGTCCATAAAACTGAGGTGCGTTCGGCATGATGTTGTCAGGAACTCCGACAATTTACCGGTCTGAATTCTGGGCAAGAGACAGGGAGGTCACATGGAGAGGAAAGGGGAGGTGATACCCTTGGCTTCACAGGCCTTTTGATGGGGAGAGACACGTTCACCAGGAGCATACACACACCGGTGTCTACGTTAGCTGTCTGCAACTCTCTCAGCTACGGGTGGGCATGGAAGGGCTGCCCAAAAGCTATCAGAGGAATCCTGCAGCCATGGGTTTGAGGACATGAAGACCTATCTCCTCTCTTTCATCTCCTCTGTTTGGATCATAGCCCCAGGGCACACTGATAGCCTAGCATACCCCAGTGTATCCTCCCCAGCTTGCTCCCCCACAGCCTATGCTCTGCCTAGCAGGTATCCTCATAACCAGGCTCTTGGAGGCCACCAGCCCTCTCCCTCCTGCACTGCAGGAAGCTGCACTCACCTTGCGCCACCGAAATACCCATCCTGCAGCTTCTGCAGCATCGCCAGCACCGTGGGGTGCACACTGCTGCTGGTTTCATCTGTGTAGAAGAGGCACAGGCAGTCAGGCTCTCACGCTCAAACTTGCTCCCAGCAAGTAAGCCAGGACCAGGTGGGCATTCAGACACCCAAAGCACCATGGCCAGACCCTTACTCTGGGGTACATGGTCAGACTGTGGTACCAAGAGCACCACCCAAAAAGGGAAATTCTGGGCTGTCCAGGCCGGATTCAAGGAAAACCAGGCCAGGATGCCCTCCAGGCTTCACCATGGGCTGAAGCTGACAGTACCAGACAGCAGCACCTAACAGCCCCCTGTTCTGTCTCTGCCTTTCACATGAGGCAGCAGATGAGTGGACTGCTGTTGAGGGCAAGAGGCACCACAGCAAAAAGCATGCTTGAGAAATTAAGGGGATTTCAAATACACAAGGAAAGACAGAAAGGCCTTAAAGCAGAACAAAGTCACCCCCCTGCACCAGGCTCACAGGGAAGCCGTGAGCTGCTGCAGGCAAGCCAGTTCTGCTCTGTGCCTTTGCTCCTGGTTTACTGTTTTCCCCTCTCTGTTGACTAGGAAAGCCTTTAGCAGGTGCTCAGTCAGGGAAGAGTGAAGATGCAGAAAGAGCATCAAGAACACTTGTATACACAAATTGCTTTTTTGGTCTTGCTCCGAAAAGGCCTTCCCACAAGCCTATTTGTCTGGAGCCTCAACTGTATTCAATTCAATTAGTGCCAGCAAACAGCCCTTGAGCTGCAGGCATTAGTGCCTGACAGGCAACCTTGTGAGATGCCGGACCAGCTGCCCTGCCCTGCCTTGTGAGATGCCAGACCACTCAGCGTGGCTCCTCAGAGCAGTAAACTCTTCACAGGACACTACCAGCTACTCCAGCCTCACCAGGTCCCTGTTACTGAGATGGTCACACATCTCCCCACTCCCTCCTGCAGAGCTATTTCCCAGGGCTGCTCTAGTCAAATGCCTTGTGACGCTGGAGTATCTATACCGAGCATGGTGTGGGAGATGGGGAAGGTGATGGTTGGTTGCCCAGTCATCCTCCAGCGGCTGCAGAGGTATGAGAGGTCCGTCCTCAGCATCTCCACAATCATCTTGTTGTCAAGAGCCAGGTAGAACTGCTGCTGGTCTATGAACTGTGAGGACAGCAGGAGACGTGATGGGCCCTTCATGCAGTCACCAGGTTCTTATAGTGCCACCCATGTCTTCCCACAGGCACATGGTCAAGTTGGCCACGCTTGCCCTGAGGGCAGCTCCTTTGCACTGATGGCTCATCCCACCTTACTTGGCAGGTGCTAGTACAGCCTAGCAAGGAACCCTCAACCCCCAGGGCAGCTACTGGCCACTAACAAATATGAGGAGGTAACTAACGCCACAGCTCAGCAGCAGCAGCATCCAGGCCCCACACAGCCAGTCCATGTTGTGCCTCTTCCAAGCAAACATGCGCTCCCCATAGTGCTAGGCTTGCAACACTGCTTGTCCCCTGGACACTGCTTGTCCTCTGGCCTGCCATCAGCCTCCTCCTGGTGTCCTTGTCAGCGTGAGCAGAGATTTTCTTCCAATACTGATCATTAGAAGGCTCAACCTTGCAATATCCACACAGCCAGGACCACTAACTGTGCTGCCTCATGCCACAGAGTTGGACTACTCCACAGTCCCAGGCTCTTCCAAGAGTGCTGGGTCACACCTTAGAATAACCCAGCCACTGAAGAAACATCCTGCCCAGTTTCATAACACAGAATAGCTGGGAATGAGCCTGTGCAATGTCACCCACCTGTGGGGTAAAGGTAAAGATGCTCTTCCTGATTTTGTAGAGCTTGGAGGTCCCAAGGACACCCATATGCCGGTAGGGCCGTCCAGTAAGGCACATCTGCTTGTTGCGGCCTGGGAGGGCAGGAAGAGGAGTTTTTAGTACAAGCCTCCTCATGAAAGGGGCTGCAGCAGCAAGTAGTGCCAGGACTCTTGCTACAAACCAGCAGGGAAGTGCTGGTTTGTGGTTGGGATACCCCAGAACCCTGTGTCAAGCTGGTACAGCTCGAAGGGACAGTAATTCTCTGTCCCCAGACCTGCCCAGAGGGGTAGAGACATGCTGAAACAGCGATACACAGCCTTTCCTGACTTCTGCAGTGTCACACCTCCTGGTCTTTGGGTATGTCAGAAGCTGGAGCAGGGCTAGAGGTGCCCCTCTGCATAGGGCTGGCCCCCCTAAATTGACAGCTCTATCAGCATTCCAATTGCTCCTGGATTACTCCCAAAGCCCAGGATGGTGCAGCAACAGCATCACTCCTTGCTCATCAGCTCTGGCAGCTACCAGGCTGCTCCCCCTGCCCATGTCACACTTGGCCTTTTGGTGGCCTAAATTAGCCGCCAAATTAAATCACAGCAGATCAGATGTCTCCTTTGGCCCACACTAAATCTCTGGCTCCTGCACAACAAACTCCATGCCCGAGGGGTTGCAGCATCAAGGAGCAAGCAAGCATGCAGAAGTGAGCACATCCTCCCGTCACACTCAGCCCTGCCCACCCCCCAGCAACAGCCATACTGCCTGAGCTTCAGGCTCTTTTTGACAGGGACGGCCCAGGGACTTCCTGGGGTCTGGCTGGCCTCCCCCACCCAGATCTGAATACAGGAACAGAAGACAACTCCTGCCCACACCAGGTTCAACCCAAAGGGATCAGAGTCTCTGTCTGTCCCTGGGGTGACTGTGCAACTGCAAGCCAAAGCTCTATCCCTGTCAGAATCATGCTGAACAGCACTGCCTGCCACCTTGTTCCCCTTGGGCATGAGTGGCTTTATCAGGCCTAGAAATGGGCAGCAGGATCCTCATCAGCCAGGCACAGAGCAGGACACGAGTGTCTATGAGCAGGAGTGCCAGGGGTGGGAGAGACCCTTCTGCACCCCTTTTGCTGCAGGAGCAGGGAGTGCAGCTCACCCAGCCGGGCATAGATGTGACTGAGGATGCGAGCAGGCTGCACTCTGATGGGGTAGACGTCCGCCACAGTCTCCACATCAATGCCCTCCTTCTGCAGGATTGCCTTGATTCCCTCTGTTTCGGCCAGGATACACACTGCGGATGGAAAACAGAGGCACAAGGGTGTGATAGCACTGCCCCATGCCTTTGGGGACACATACAAGGCACCACCCCATAGAGAGGAAGCTGTCTGGGGTCCCTTGGGAACCAGCTCCCACTGCACAAGTCTGCCTTGCCCCTCCTAACACTCTATACACACAAGTTTTCCCCACCAAGTGGCAGGAAGACAGTTTTCAACCTCTCTGCAGGGGAGGCTGCAGCACGTGATAGTTCTGTGGGTCAACACAGAATGAAATGGAAGGCCTTGCAACCCATCTTCCACCCACCTTGCCAGAGCTGAGACTGGGCTGTATTGGCAGCAACCCAGTAAGCAGAGCCATCCCAGAGCCACCTCTGCGAATTCTGCACAGCAAGAGTCCCCCCACCTGCCAGGCTTAAGGGTTTGGGACTGGTTCCTTTCCCTCACCTTGGACCACCACATCAGGTTTAGGGACAGTCGCGAAACGGCGGTTGAGGGGATCTATTTCACCGGGAGCTAGAAACCCCTGTGGGAAAAAAAGGTATAAAGAGATTAACATTTTATGGGCAGGATAGAACGGGTGATGCCTATGGACAACCCACCTTTAAGAGGTCCTGGGGGACTTCCCCGTGGTGAGTGGCAGCATTTGCACCTTCACAGCTCAAGACCTGGTCGCACAGCCCTCCCCAGCACTCAGGGTGACCCTACCTCAGCCATCAGACAACCCAGGATGTAGAGGGACTGTCCCCACATGTGTGGCAGCTTGCCCATGGGTATCCTGTCCACAGTGTGTGGGTTCCTGTATTCCTCATCCACCTGGAAGACAAGCCAGGAGGTCAAGAAGGGATCCACAGACACAGGATGCTGAAGGAAGCATTCTCACTGCATCTTGAAGTCCAGCAGTTCAAGGTTTAAAACAAGGCCCCACAACAGCATTTGTCACAGAGGGTCCGAAAGAGCCTGGTTACACGCCTCCTCTCTTCTTATGACTGCCCCCGGCATCCGTGTCAGACAACAGATCAGCTGCTCAGACTATCCCACTAGAACGACTGACATGCCCCAGGAGCTCCCAGAGATGTTTTCTGATACTGGTGAGGAGCTTATCTCCCCTGGATGACCTGGGCATCAGCAGGCCACTGCTCTTACCCCAGTCCCACACAAATCCCCTCACCACTGAACAGGAGCTCAGCACCACCTACTCAGCCCAGGTCTGCTTGTCCTGAGCTCTTGGAGCACTCAGCCTCCAAGCAAGCAGACTATCAGCAAATAACTCTTGCATATGGGAGTAAGAAATGCTTTGGGGGAAAAAAACCAATTTTTATCCAACATGGTTTCATAACAGCTCCAAGCCATCCTTTTCATACATGAGGTTTCCATGCATTACATTTGCCCCTTCACTAACAATTTGGCATAATAAGCACTTAAAACTTAATAGAGACCAGGAGTTTCAGCAGTTGGACTTTCATGATCCTTGTGGGTCCCTTCCAACTCAGAATATCCTGTGATTCTGTAAGACGCTCCTGCTTCCCACCATAGCACAAGATCACTCACCTTATCTGGTGGGACACTGTACAGCTCTGGCAGCAGGTGTACCCCATTCTTCCCCTTGATGAGAACCCCCTCAAGGGCTTCCCGGTACTCCTGCACCTGAGAAGAGAGGAGAGGGAATCTGACACCGATCACGGCTCCCTGCATCCTTCCCCTGCACACTTCTCCTGCCAGGGACTTTTTTTCACCAGCCCAGTAGGTCCTGCCTCTCTTACCTGCTCCATGTTTCCACTGAAAATCCCATCAATCATCAAGTATGCCCAGAAGAGAGGCCACTCACACTCAATGTTCTCAAACAGCTTCAGCTCTGCAGGTTCATAGTAGAGGCGTCTGGGGTCCTGTAAGTGACATCAAAGGAGGTGGTACATAACAGGATCCTCTCAAACTGACAGGGCTTCTCCTCCTCCTGAGACCCCGGCCTCAAATGTCCTCCCAGCCCTCCTCTGTAGATGGCCAAGACAAAGCTGAAATGCAGTTTCAACTGCAGCCTCTGTTTCCTCCATTGGACTACCTGCTCCTGAGACTCCTGCATTGATGATGGAGAGACTTACCCTTCCTGGGGTGTACCTGGTCCCCAGGAGAGCACCCCAGAGCCCCCAGAACACCCCAGATGTTGTGCTGTTGTACAGCAACAACATGACATCCCCTGTGCCATGCTGGGTCCCCTTTGCCTTGCCTGCTCTGCCTGAGCCCCTCAGCATCTGTCTCCTCCAGCATCATCAAGCTGGCCCAGCCAGTTGAGAGGGCTTGGGCTGGTCACACAGGGCCAGAGAAGTCCCTCCAGGGCCCTCCTGCCATGTGGTGCCACTGTGAGCCTGACACAAGGGAAGCTGTCAGGATGAAGAGCTGCCTGCACAGAGTCCTCCCACCTCAGGTCTGTGTGGTGTAGTGCCCTTTCCTCGGCCCTCCCTGCTAACTGCTCTGTCTGCTGCAGAGAAGGGAGAGCGCTGGCCTTAGCAGACTATTCAGGCAGAGAGGACAGAAGATGCAGATGTCTTCTACCTGCACTCCAGCCATAAGCTTCCAAAATCCCACCTGACTCCAGCTAGCTGAATGCCTCTGAAGGCACCGCTGTCCTTTCCATGACTCACAGCTCCCCAGAAGTAAGTAATCCACAACTCTGCATGCTGCCAAAGCTCACAAGCACTGGCAACACTGGACTGGGGATGCTCCTGCTTCTCTCTCGCTCTGGAGCGGGGCAGCCACACACGCTGCCTATTATGGGCAGGTTTTCAGAAGCACAGCTGGTGATGACTTAAGAGCCTCTGAGTATCATTTCCTAGTTCAGTGGTTATCAAATGAGACTGTTGCTTATAAAATTTTCCTGTTTTCTCTCCCCAAAGCAGCAAACTCTCCACTTGCTCCCAGGGCCATTCTGGCAGTACCCAAGCTGACAGCTGGTCTAGGAGAGACAGAAGCAGCTTTGTGACCTCCAGAGCTGTGTGGATGCTAATAAGCTGGTAGAGAGCTTCTTGCAGCTTCTCACAAGCTTCTCACAGCTTTCCTGTGAGAAGCTTCTGTTCTCACGCAGTCTCTCATGAGAAAGCAGTTAGAGAAAAGTAAACTCTTTGCAGCTGCATTATTGTTATGAGAACTGCATATTGTTTTGGGTACATGGAAAAATAATATTTACAGATGGGTGTTATACCGCTCAACCTATCACCTTTAGAGGTGGTGGGTGAATAGGCCAATCATGTAATTTCTTTATTGCGAACCACACTATAAAAGATGAGCTTTCCATTAAATGTGGTCTTAGCTCTGGCTTTGACCATGCTTCTCTGACCTGAACTCATGTCGTTTTCTGCCATCCCTGTGCGCAACAGCGACAGAGCTGCCGTAGATGAGGCCACTGGGTTATGGCTCTGCACAGTCACCTCCCCAGATCTCCAGCCCTCGCTCAGGTGCAGCCCTGGGAGAGCCCACCTGAGCAGGGCTCCCATGCTGAGCACTGGTTCCACCTTCTCCCAGCCTAAGAAAGACACACCACTGGGTTCCAGGATGCAGGCAGAGCCAGCCTCTAGCCGTCTGCTATGGGTGTGGGTAAGACATACCACCTCTGCAATGAGCTCTGGCATTTTGGGAAGCCTTGCCCAGATCCATGACACTGCCTAGGGCTACTCAGGGCTCTTGTATTCCCAAGGGTCCCCAACACAGCCTTTGTGCTGCATCCAGGTGGGCTGCTGCTTGGCAGTCAAGTTCTGCCAGGCAGCAGGGCTGAGGACACACACCTCTTTGGGAGTCCTGTATCCATCCCGGAGGAAGCGGCAGCAGCCATAGCGCCCCTGGAAGGGAGAGAAAGATTTGCTGAGCAGGAGGCACAGTGTGAGATATCTTGTACCTTGAATGCAGAAGCAGGGGCACAGTGTTTCCTTCGGCCAAACATCCCCTCCCTTGCTCACCCAGCGCTCAGGTACCACAATCACAGCCCGGGGCCGCAGCACACAGGGCTGCTTCTCTGCACACCCCTGCCACAGGTCATGCAGACTGGGAGAGGATATGCCCCAGCAACCCACCACTGTACATGTCTTTGGAAAGAAAAGGGCTACAACAGTTTGGACTGCAGCTATCTCCTGGGAACAGTGAGACAAGGGCAGAGATGCTCACCTGCAGCTTGGTGATAATCTCCTGCTTGGTGATTTCCACCAGCTCACTGTCCTCCACAGCAAATGCCGGGTAGGAGATGACAGAGAGCACACTGGCATCCACCTCCTTGGATGTGGAGGCCCTGGGCAGCATTGAGTGGAGGATGGACTGGGCAAAGGGGAAGGAAAGGTTGTTAAGCTGTCAGGCCAGGCATCATTCACACCACAAACCCAGCAGATCACAGTTCCTCTTGCAACAGCATAGCGCCTGCGTGGGTCTCACCTGGCAGTGCTGCACCTCATCCGACAGCACCCGTATCACTGACTGTGGGCCTCCCTTGGCTCCAAAGAGATCCAGCTCATCCAGTGCCTCCAGGGCAGCCTGCAAGCACAGTGAGACCCAAAGAGGCATGTCCTTCACCACGCTGCTCATCTGAAAGAGCTCTCACTCCATGCTAGTTGCTGTGTGTAAAGCACTGCCCAAATTTAAAAGAATTTGAATCCTGTTGTGGCTGCAGAACATCTCTGGTTGAAAGGGACCACAGCTCCAGACATCAAAAGGGCCTGGGACATTTCTGCCACACACCCCCGATGAACTTTTCACTCCCAGTTCAGGCAAAACTCAGGCTAGAAGGGCACAGTTTTATCCCAGTGTACAAGAAGAAGAGTCTTGCTCCCCAGGATCCTATCACTGCGTGGGGCATTGAGACTCAGCAGTTCAACATGCCCAGCCTGTCCTGTCAAAAAGCATCTCAGGGCCACTGGTGCTCCTCACTCCCCCCCAGCCAGCATTTCTTCCCAGCTCACCTTGGCCATGCCGACAGAACTGGCATTCAACTCGGTGATGCCCTGGTTCGTCTTGTCCCCACGCTCCCATATGCCAAAGTCCTGTGAACCAGGCACTGTTTCAGAACACACCCAGCAAGCCTTTGAATCCCACCCATCCATGGTGCTTCCAGAAGGTGCTGGTGTGGCTCAGGGGGAACCCACAGCTGTTCCTAGACACCAGTGCAGTATCTCTACCACTGGAGCACACCCCCCTTCCCCAGCACATGCTACGCACCGCAGTTTTGTAGGCAGCTTCAATGTAGAACACGAGGTTCTGGATAAAGTTGACTTCATCCAAGCTGTGAATTATGTGGAGGCCTGAAGCACAGGGAAGAATTCACATTAGCCACTCCAAGCCCACAAGAGTACCCAGGATGGGGCTGCAGGAACCCAGGGAGGACTCCTCCCCACTGCATGCCTGCCCAATGGGAGCCACGTCCTAGCTGACCCCATCGCCACTCCCACCTCTTATGGCAGCACTAAGGCTTCAGACAAACAGGGGCTTTTGGAGAGATCGACATCAAGGGGCCCAAACCCACCTCAGGTACTGTGAGCACAAGAAAATAGTGGGGATCAGGGAAGCCATTGCAGCAGCTTGGCACCCAGGAAGCTGCACCCAAACTGAGACTCTCGTGAACCTGAAGACCAGCACGCTCAAAGCTGTAATGGCAGCCCCCAGCATTACCTGAGGCCGTCATTTGTGCAAGCATGAGGAGGTAGAGGGAAGTAGCATCCATCTGTAGGTGACCCCATTCGTGGTCTCCTACCACAGTGGCACAGGTGTGGGTGTTATACTTGGCATGCAGGCAGTCCCTGGTGCTCTGACTGTACTTGAAGGCCTCTACTTTGTCCACCTTGAGAAGGGCAAAGAGACACAGGCATTCATTGAACCCTGTCTCCAGACAGCTCCCGAGCCAAGGGCTGCTCCATGCCATGAGTGGAGAATATGGAGTTGTGCCTGGCAGGGCAGAAATTCCACAACCCCTGGGCTGAGCCCCTCCGTGCACCAAGGCAATGAGTGCAGGCTCACATGCCACTGCAGCACAGGACTGCAGCAGTGGAGGGCCCACTGCCACAGCTGCACCATGCAGAGGGAAAAGGGTTACCCCAAACGCCCTCAGGGAGGAGAACTGCAGAGTCCTAGCGCCTGCCAGGCCAAGAGACAGGGAGCAGCTGGCAAAGGCTCCACTGGCCACCAGCCCACAGCTCTGGAACTTCAATCACACCCAGGACAGATGCCCACTCAGAACTTATTTCAAGACTTGCTGGAAGGGGCCTTCCCTCTGCTCATCAGGGAAGGCTGGGGAGGGCTGGCACAGCTAGGACTCTGTGGCATAGCTGGGCATTAGGGAGACCACTTGACACTCAGAGCTGCTCCCCAGCCCCTACCTGTCTCATCATGCACTGGAGCAGCCCCCGCATCAGCTTCACCACGCTCTGCAGGAACAAGGAAAACAGGTTTGTTAATCTCTATAGGAGAAGCCCTGACTCAGGATCAGCTGGCTGCTGACCTTTGTGGGGCTCAGCGTCTGTAATCAGAGCCCCCGCTTACATTTTCACAGCCCCTGGGCAACAGCAATGGGAAGATTTCTTGGTCTGCCAGCAAGGCCAGGCTGCCATGCTGTGCAGCGGGACAGAGGACATGGCTGCAGGACATGGCTCCCCAGCCCTTGAGAGAAGGGCTGTGGCCCCAGATCATCCCAGAGCCAGAGGTCTAGACCCTCTGGTTGGGCTCCAGTGTGGTCTGGGAAGAGCAGGCTCTGACATCCATTCCTACTGCCTCCTGGGTCGGGGGACACCCGTGTCCTTGCCCTCACTGCACTGCCTTTGGGCCCCTGGCCCAGCTGTGCCAAAGGCTGACCAGACCGGGGTGACGGCAGTCCCCGGGTGACACCAGCCCCGCCTCCGGCTCCTGCTCCCTCCTACCTGCTCCAGCTCGTAGGCCTTAGCCTTGTCCTCGTCGCGGTCGGCATTCTTGCGGTAGGCCAGGCCAAGACCCCAGACCGCCAGGATGCTGTACACGTTGTCCCGGACCCAGGCGTCCTGGTGGTCGGCGCTGGCGGGGAGCAGCCCCGTCACCGCGTCCTGCGGAAGGGACACACCGTTCCCACGGAACTGCCTGGCCCAGCGGCCAACGGGGCGCGCCGGGGCCGCGGGTCTGCTCCCCATTCCCGGGCAGGGTCCGCACCTGGTGGCGAAGGATGGTCTGCTGCACCAGGCGCCCGTAGCTGTCCAGACGCACGCCCGAGTTGCTCCGGCTCCTCATGACGCCGGCAGCAGGACCGGGACCGGGACTAGCACTGGCACTGGCGGGGCGGCACGGGTCCTCTCAGAGCCCCCGCCCCGCTCCGCCCCTCCCCTCCCCGCTCCGCCCCGCGGCACAGCCGGGTCCCTGCCGCCGATGGCCATACCCGAGCACCACCGCAGCCCCTGAGCGGCCGCCCCAGCCGCGCTGCCCTGCGCTCCTCGCCGGCGGCGGCCTCGGCCCACGGGGCGCTCACTACCGACTGCGCAGGACCTGCCGCCATGGCGGCTCCGAGGGCGGGGGAGCGGCGGCGTGCGGGGCCGCCTGCCGGGCGAAGGCCGAGCAACGCTGAGTATGGATACGCGGCTACAAGGACGGACACACGGATACAAGGACAGACACACGGACGGACACACAGATACACAGAGGGGCTCACGGACACACACACACGGATATACGGATACAGAGGCAGACGCACGGACACAGGGGCGGACGCGCGGACGCACCTGTGCCGGTGTGGAACGGACACACGGACTGGTGTGGGACCGCAGGGACACACAGATGAGTTCGCGTGTGAGACTGTATAGACACACAGACGGACACACGGATACACATACCAGTGTGGGTCTGTATGGACACACGCACGTATGCTAGATGCATGGACAGACACACAGACACACATGTGGACAGAGGCATGGACACGTCCATAGGTGTGCACGTGCACATAGGGACATGGACATGCACGCATATGCTCACGTACAGGTGTGCACACACCCGCACTGGAACACATGCACAGGCAGACTCGTGTGCACACATACCTCCACACGCACACGTGTACACAGCTGTGCACACACCCTTTGCATTTCCACGTGTCCATAGCACACAGAAATACACACACGCGCGCCTATGTACATCCACAGGTGTGCAAACCTGTACATACCCACAGGTACACTCACCCATAAACACACACAAATAAGCACACACTTCCCATACACATACACAATCATACACGTGCACACACACGCAGGGATACACCTGCAGGCACAGGTGCGGGCAGACACATGGGCATCATACAGATGTGCACCAGCAGCGTTTGGGCACAGTGGGCTCCTGGAGACCGCAGCACCCCTCATCCTGGGGACCCCTTTGGGCAGGTGGGGGCCAAGTGGCATCCAGGGTGTCCAGGGCTGGGAGCGTGCCCAGCTCCATGCCTTTTATCATCAATTGCCCGAATGAGTTAACACCACATGCTTAATGATTGATAGGGATCAGATCTGTGAGCTTGCAAAAAAGGAGAAGACATTCCCCACTCATGACCAAGATATGGCTAACTGGGGACAAGGGGCAGAAGAGGAGCCTGGGGGTCTGTGGTTTCTCACTCTTCCAGGATGGGAAAGAAACTTCAAGGCTAGCAGAAAAAGGGAAGGATTGGAATTGACAGCACCCTGTCCAACAGCAAACACTCACAGGAAAAATAAAAGTGCTGAAACCTCCCCAAGGGACTTAGGCCAGCAATAACAGATGGGGCTAGACCTCAAGCAAGAGGAGACCCTGGCAAGAGCCATGAGCTGTGGAGTGACAGTGCCCCCAAGCTCTGGTGACAAGGATGATGACTGCCACCTATGCCTTGATGCTCAAAGAATGGAAATTTTGCTCCAGCACTGCAAACAGGGCATCATATCCAGCAACAGGCAGGTTTGCTTGCAGACACCTATCCAAAATAGCCCTGGCAGAGAAATGCCTTGGCCATGGTGACAGACAGCCCCAGGAAACCTGTCTCATTGCTCCTCCATGGTCCCCTAGGACTTGCCCCATACAGAGGGATGTAGGGCATCTCTTGTTCCCAGCCCCACGGAGGCAGTTGCCCGCAGCCACATCTGGTCCCCTCTGCACTAGGGCAGGTCTGTGCTCCAGTGGAGGCACTTCTCACAGGTCCCACTTGAACCAGCTGGGATTTACCCCCGCACCCACCTCCTCCAGTGAAAGCCCAAGGGCAGTTGCACTGGGATGCAGCCTATCCCAGGGGGCACCTGCTGCACCCCAGGGACAGTGCAAGAACAGGCCAAGATGGTCTTTAGCAAAATCAATTAATTTATTTATTCACAGTCAAGCAATAAATAGAGGAAAGTCAGGCAGCAGGGGTGCTGAGAGCAGGACTGACTCTTCTGGGAACAGGGACATGCCAGAAGCCCAGCAGAGCCCAAGGCCTGTGTGACAGCAAGAGTGCAAGAAGGCAGAGAGACATCTGCGACGGGAGTCTGATTTCTGGGATAGGACGAGACCTGAGCCCTGCTAGAGGGTAAGCCAAGGAGCTGAAGAACAAGTGTGTCAGAGGAAACAGCAGGCAGAGTCCAGCACAGGCAGCTGCCTTGGCCCCTAGCGCTGGAAGCAGAGATGGCAGCTCAGGTCCCTCCAGTTTTCCATAGCCCTTCCAGAGCAGAACTGCAGGGGAGGAGAGAGGCTTTCTCCCTCCAGCCGAAATTCTCAGCCCGATGAGATGCCTCTGCAGCTGAGACTAGAGAGGGATGGGGTGCGTGTGAGTTGGAAAGGAATGCCACAGGCAGGGTCACATCAGATCATGACACCACCAATGTGTCGAATGCAAGGCACAGAGACACCTGGACTTCTCACCCTCCCTGCCCTGGCTCTACCAGGAGACTCCCAGCCACCTCCTAAGAGCTTTGCACTCCAGTTTAAGGACACAGCTCATCTCTGAGAACATCAGGCCAAGCCCCTCTGCCCACCAAAACCAGGCAGCAGCCATGGGGGCTGCAGGAAGGACAGATGCCACGGGGCAATCACCCCAGCACAGGTTCCCGCCTTTAAAAATCCACAATTTACATAAAACTGTCACTGTAAAACCTCCCCACTGAGCAGCGCTGCATGGGGAGGGGAGATGAGCCAAGTAAGCCGCAGGCAGAGCAAGATAAACTCTAAAGTCCAGATCTGCAGGAAGAGGCAGAGCCCAGAGGTGATGTGCTGGGGCAGTGGAAATTACTGGCAGGTGCAGGACTCTGCAATCATATTCTCATATTCCTTGTACAGTATGCCTCCATTGGGCTCAATCATGAGGACACTGATGGGGCTGTAGCGGTAGGGCACACAGGAGGGCCGGGGCACACTGGCATCCACAAGCCGATGAACAAAGCTCTGTACCACAGCATGGCTGGGCGCATGGTAGTCATCACGGAGCAGGTAGGGACAGGTGCCCTTGCAGTAGCGTGGGTTGTAGCGGTGGGGAGCAATGATCCAGTGGTCCCAGCCCAGCTGTGCAAAGCTGACAGGGAAGGGGCGGAGGGAACAGTCACTCTTCTCCCCTCCCTGCTCCCGCAGGTAGTTGGGCAGGTCACGAGCCAATGTCCCTGTGTCACGCCGGTGTCGGTGGGGCTCTGCTGCTGGAGGTGCCAACCCTGCCTGGGTATCGTTAAGGTAGAGAAGGAGGAAAGGGTGGCTAGGGGCCACCAGGGCATCGTGGCCTCCTGCTCGGCCAGCACGCACACAGACATGCCGCAGGGCCAGGCTCCCCACGCTGCTGTTCCCCAGCACCAGGTAAGGGGTGACGTCAACTTCAGCCCAGCCATGGCGGGGACGGGCAGTAGGGCTGAGCAGCACCCTGGGTGCCTCGCTGGCTGCCACCAGCTCCAGAGCGCAGAGGAGGCGACCATGGGCCAATGACAGACTGGGGAGGTAGACCACAGTGGCTCTGAGGAGGTGCTCGGCCTCTGGCTGGCCCTCCAGGTGGTAGGTGAGGGCCTGCAAGTACCAGCGACCTGCAGGGAAGCAGTGACCGGTACCCCCTCAGCACAGTACAGGAGGCACTGTGCAGCACCCCTTTCTCCCATGGTGCTGCCACAGCCCCACACAGCACACTGGAGCCCTTGACAGCCATATGCCCCAGCATAAGGCAGAAGCTGCAGCAAACAGAAGGCTTGCTAGTGGGGTGAAGGGCAAAGAGAGTCTGTAACATTTCTCATCCTCTGCATGAACACCACTAGCCTGGCACAGCATCAGGCAGGGTGGGAAGGGGAGAAGGGCACACAAGGGCCAGTGATGCATTTGCCCGTCTCACCCCTAGGGCAAAGCCTTGAACTCCTGCCAAGTGGAACCCCATGGCCAAGAGCAAGCAACCCCAGCCAGGACACTGTAGAGAGAGGGAGGAAACAGGCAAGAGACCTCGCCTTCAGAGCTCAAGCTCACCCTGCTAGCTCTGCTAAGCCCTCATACCATCCTTAGTGCCCACCAGCTGCTTACCTGCCCAAGGCTGACCCCCATGGGAACTGGCCCGGACCAGGCGGATGGTGTTGGTGCCCAGGCTGCGGCTGCGGCGGGGTCGGCCTTCGCGGTCAGCGGCACGCCGGTACAGATTCAGCATGTAGCGCAGGGGCTGCCCACTGGCTGGCCCCACTTGCCAGCCTGGGCTGCCTGGCACCCGCGTTTGCAGGGCCTGCAGGAGGGGCAGGGTGGGGACAGCAGGCAGGGAGCCAAGGGGCAGTGGGGACTGGTTTGCAGCCTGGGAAAGGGGCACAACAAGGAGGAGGAGGAGGAAGCTGGTGAAAGGGTAGGGCATAGCCATGATAGGTGAGTGCATGTTTGGGGAGGGAGCAGGTAAATGGGACAAGGTGGGGCTGGCCAGCAGAAGAATTAGGAAGACCTAACCTGCAGTCATGCTTCTCCCCACTTGAGAGGCAGAGCTGATTGTGGGCACCAGCAAAGGGATCCCAGGGTGCTGCCAGCTCCTATCAAACCAGGACAACCACACCAGCTGCTTCAGCTTGACACAGGAACAGAAAGGCGGGGGGATTCTGTATGCAAAAAGGGGCACAATTCCAGACTAAAACCCAGACCAGGAACAAATCTAGCCAGACAGAGCCTGGCTATGGGGGCTGTAGAGGTGCTGGGGTAGGGGAGTGGGGTGAAGTGGGGTGGGAGAACCAGCTCACTCAGCCCACCTGCTCCTGGCCAGCCTCCTCCTACAGGGTAGGAGGTCCCTGCCCAGGCCCGTTTTAAAGGCATGGTCTCAATCAGCTTTTAAAGAGGCGGGAGCGCCCTGGGTCCCAGGGGAATGGGGCCAGAGCCTGAGAGGGTGCTTTCATGCAGTGAGAGTCCCTCCAGCTCCCTCCACTCTGTGCTGCCTCTCCAGCAGTGGCTCAGCACCTTTGTGCCCTTTGCTGCAAGCTGGTCTGCAGTGCCCCAAGCAGGCACAGAGCCTGGGGTTCTGCTCCCCAACAGCCCCGCAGCACAGCCAGGCTGCCCAGTGCCTCACTCTACCCACCTGGCACTAAGGCAGGTGCATGAGCAGAGTGACCCTGAGCCCAGCAGTACCCCACTGTAGGCATCATCCTGTCATCACCATCAGCATGCCCACAACTTTGCCTACCTTGACCAGTTTCCAGGTCTTTCCGCTAGCACCAGCTCAAAGCCCAGAGGCTGCAAGCATGATGCCCACCCTCTTGCTGGCATGGGCCATTTGAGGCACTTTCCATACTGTGGACAGTGACTCCATGGTGCTTGCCTGGGAAAGGGCCTCTGGTGTGGGCAGCTGCAGTCAGTGCCACCTCCAGAGCCCCTGGTGTTGTGCTCAGACCCACAGTACACTGTTGCTCTCCTGCTGGGATGGAAGGGCCCAGGGGGTGGGCACACTGGTTGGGAACCACTGGTGCAGGCATAGGGACATGGGAGAGCTGGCGGGGGTTGTACTGGTGCCTGCTGCCCACCCTTCCTGGTGCCAGCTGGACACAGTGCTAAGGGCTGGGAGGGCTGTGTGGGGGTGTGCATGGTGCTAAATGTGCTGTGGGGCCACGTGATGAGCCAGGGCACAGAGCCCTCTCGCCTGGCCAGGCAGCCCTGGTTACTCATTTGGGAAAGGGCACAAGTGGCAGATGAGCCAGTGAAGGCTGGGAAAAGTCAGGGCATGGCAGCAGCCAGTCATGGGGGGGCGGGGGGGGGGGCATGACAAGGCAGGTGGGAAGGCCATAGGGGAGAGCAGGAGATTCGGGTCAGGGGTGGACATGACAGCAGTGGACCTGTCAAGGCTGTATGGGGGGGTAGGGGGCATGCATCGCTCCTGGGTGGGCTCCAGTTCTACAAACAGCCCAGGTACCACTCCACCCTGCACCCTGTGACACGGGCACAAGAATGTACACATGTACTGGGCTGCCTGCAGCTGGGCTGTGCAGGGCGCAGGCAGAGTTCAAGGCAGGTGCTTGTGGACAGGGACTACCAAGAGAAACTTGAGACCCTTCCAGCACTGGGAATGAACAAGCCTAGAGTGGCTCGCCAGCCTGGCACTGCAAGCTGACCCTCCCGGGCCGTGGCAGGCAACCAGGGGCCGCAGGCGTTGCTTGCAGAGCAGAGCTTTCCAGGCCGGCTGTGCCGTCTGGGATGTCTGGGAAGGAGATGAGTAAGAGTCGTGGCCCCAGGCGGGAAGGGGAGGAGCAGGACTCTCGGGCTCCCCCAGGAATCCGTCCCGATCCACTCCCACCATCCTCGGCTGCCATCAGCCACCTCCTCCCCGTGCCTCAATTTCCCCCAAGCAGCACAGCTGCTCCTCTTGGGCCTAGCAGGGAAAAGACAAAGGTGAAGAACGGCCAAACTGCCATGCACGCCCTGAGGTGCCCGGCAGGATAGGGACAGGGTGGGGGCTGGCATGGCTGGGTCAGACAGGAGCCAGCAGCATGTGCTGGCCTGCAGGCAGTGGAGCTTGAGGCGCCAGTGTGACTGTGCGGTGGGGAGCTGGGGGGGCTGCATCACCCTACTGCCACTGCCTCGCAGCTGCATGAGTGCTGTTGAACTGCTGCCATGCCAGGCTAAGCTGTGCCGAGCTGGCCCTATTGGTGTGGGTCCCTGGTGGCACCATACTGTGCTGAACCAAACTGGGTCATTTTGAGCTGAACTGTGCATGGCCAAGCTAAGTCAAGCCAGGCCAGGCTGTGCTGAGCTGAACTGTGCCAGCCCCGCTTGTCCAAGTCAACCAAGCTGAACTGCACTGAGCAAAACTGGGCCAGGCCAAGTGGAGCTAAGCCAGATGAGGCCCGTGGTTGTTCTGTGCTGTACCAAACTTAGCTTGGCCAGCCCTGTGTCGTGTTGAGCTGAGCTGAGCCAAGCCAGAATGTGCCAACCCAGCTGAACTGCACCGAGGCATGCCAAGCTGAGCCATGCTGGGCCAGTTAACCCATGCTGGCCCCCTTGCCATCCCACACTGAGCTGAGCTGTGCTGTGTCATGCTGCACTGAAGTCTGCCAGCCTTCCATATCATGCCATACTGGACTGAGCTGGACAATTGAAATACGCTGGCTGGGCTGTACCAAGCTGAGCCAAGCAGCTCACTTCAGGTCCCTGGGCTAAAGGATGGCATGCCAAGCTACTGAGTAGAAAGGTGCTGTGCTGTGCCAGTGTGTGCAGAGCCATGCCATGAGCTGTGCTGAGCCAAACCATGCCATGCCGTGCCGTGCCGCGTCGTGCCGTGCCATGCCGAGCCGCCCGCTCGCCGTCCCCCCGCGCCTCATTGGCGGCAGCGGAGCAGTCCCGGTGCGGGCCGGCCCCGCCCCCCACTCGCCCCGCGCCGCTCAGCCCGGGCGGGCGGGGGTGTCATTTCCTCCACAGCTCGGGGCCGGGTCGGGATGGAGCTGTAGCTGTAGCCGCCATGGAGCGGGCCGAGGGCCGGCCCGGCGCCCCCCAGTACGTGCATGTGCAGCTGCAGGGGGGCGCGCCCTGGGGCTTCACGCTGCGCGGCGGGCTAGAGCACGGCGAGCCCCTCATCGTCTCCAAGGTAGGCACCGCCGGCACAGTCCCGCGTGGGCTCCGCAGCACCCCCCCGCGAGGGGCCTCCCGCCCGTGGCGGGACGCGGGATATGGGTGGACACCCGATGCGCGGCGGTGTCGGGGGTGCGGGGAGCCCCGGCCGCGGGGTCGCGTGTCATGGAGCGGCGGGACGGGGGCGGCCACTCGCACCCACGATCCCCGCGACCCTCCACTTAGAGCCGCGGGGAAAAGTGGGAGCGAGAGGGGCGGAGGGACAGCCCGGGCCCGGCGGCAGGAAGAAATTCCTCTGGCACATCCGTTGGGCTGGCGTCGGGGGCGGCCCCACAATTCCCCCCTCACGTCTTTCCCGGTCCCGTCCCACGGACCGTAGCTGGGGGAGGTCAGCCCCTTTTCGTGTACCCATCCGTCGGTGCCCCGCCCATGGGTGCCCCGGGCACCGGCCTCTGCGGGGACATTGAGGGCCACGGTGGGGAACCAGAGTCCGTCCCGTCATGCCCCGGCACCCCTGGAACGCAGGGGCAGGACCGTGCCCGGGACTGGGTTGGCGCTGGGGTACGGTGCCGAGCGGGGCCCGACAGCAGCCGGGAGCGAATGCTCAGGGTGACCGCTGCGGCCCCGACGTCTCGCCACGCAGAGGGTCACCGATTCCCGCAGCCCCCGCCAGCGCATCGCCCCGCGGGGAGACTCGCGGGGAGACCCGCAGGGTGCCGGGCAGCGGCCAAGGGAACCCCAATACCCACCCCTCCGCGGAGCCCGGACGGGGCCCTGTCACCGGGCGATTTGGCCGCCTGCCTGCCCGGTGTCACCGTCCTTCTGAGCCGCGGTGCGGCGGGCCGGGCTGGCGGCCCCGGGGCTGCTCCCTGCCTCGAGCCGGGCTGACTGCACCCCCGGGCCGTTCCACGCCCTCGGCGCGACGCGGGCAGCGCGGTCTGGCTGGGGGAGCTGGAAAAGTGGCTCCGGTCCCAGCCCTGCGCCCTGAGGTGGCACCGCCGGCGGGTGGGGAGCCGGGCGCCGAGGGAGTAACTGCCCGCGTCCCGACTCGCTGCCGGCCCTCGGGGTGGAGGGTCCCCGTGGATCCGCCGGTTGCCGGAGGAGGGGATGGGAGGCGATGGGAGGGCTCGGGGATGTTCCCCACCACTTTTGAGAAGGAGGGTGGCTTGCGGGCCGCGGGGTGTCGGCCCCCGCGCTCCCCCAGACACGCCGCCACCGCGTGTGCTCGGCAGACAAAAGGGGCTTGTTCCAGCGCTCTGTGCATTCAGGGGAGGGTCCCCCGGGGCCATCGCTCCGCCGCTGCGGCCGGCCGAGGTGTGTGCGGAGAGGGGGCGGCCCCCGCTTGTGGCGCGGGGGGCCCGGGCCGGAAAGGGGAAGGGCGTCCCCGCACTTGGTGACAGAGTTTGGCCTCTGAGTCCACTCCGGGCGGGATCCGTTCCTGTGGCAGAGTCCCACGGCAGTGCTCACACTCTAAGCCTTCCATGGGGCTGCGAATGCCCTCTGGCACAGGCTCCCCCAATCCTCCGATCACGTCGGGGGCAAGGAGGGAGGTTGGTGTGGGGCAGAGTGGGCACAGCTCTGGCACTGTTCTGGTTGTGACTTCTAAGACAATTTTCTCCTGAGACATTCCTGTGAGCCATCCGGTACCTGCAATGAGAGCCCAGAGTGAACCCCAGGGATGGTGTTGGGGAAGTGTCCTGGGCTGGCCCAGCCAGGCAGGGCAGCAGGCGGTGGGGTTTGGCTGCCAGTGCTGAGTTCGCTGGTGGCAAAGGCAGAACAAGGGGCTGTTTGTGCCAAATTTAGCTCCTGGCGAGTGATGCCAGGGCTGAGCCTGTCCATCCTGGTGCATGTGATGGCTCAGACGTGGGTGCAGACCTGGTGGTGTCCTGCAGTAGTGGGGACACCTTTCACCTCTGACTCATCCCCATCCCCATGGCCAGCAGGGCTGGGTGGGCACATGGCTGGACAGAGGACTGGGTGAAGGTGCAGCCTGCCTTGCATGCTCTGCTGGTGCCCAGTGGTGGGCAGCAGCATGGGAAGGGGTAAACCCAGGTGTTCCACCGACTACATGGTAGGACTGGGAGCCCTCACAGGCAGTCAGGGTCCCCTGCCAGGAAGGCGGTCCCATGGCTGACTTCTGGGTAGGAGGGCAGCCTGCCTGGACAGGCAGGCACATTGGTCTGTGCCCAGCCTGGGCATGGCATTGTGGTGCTGAGATCCCTGAAAAAATGGGAAAGCTGTCGGTTCTGGGCACAGCTGTGCCAGGCAGGGCCGTGGGGCAGTGGTACACTGGGCAGGAGGCTTGGCTGCCCCGCCTTCCTCCCTCCTAAGGTGACGTGTTGTCTGGGGGTGGTGGAATGCCCCCTGAGCCCTGTCCAGCACTAGGGCTGGAAAGTGGTGCCCAGGGGCACATGCACGATGACTGACCTGCTAGGCCCTGTGTGCTCCCTGGCACTGGGGCCTGGCTGCTGCCCAGGCCGGCCCTGCAGGCACTGTGAGCACAGCTCATTCCTTGGCCAGGCCTGGGAGCAACTGGGCAGGGTGGGTGCTGGAGCCTCAGCATGGGGCTAGGTTAGCTCAGCTCTGTGGGTAGCTGTAGGGTCTTGCCACATCCACGCTGGGCATGGGGCACCCTGGGTCCTGCCCCATGCACCTGCATGCCCTGTGCCACTGCCACCACGCAGCAGTTTCAGTCGCTTGCCAGCCCTGTAGTGTGATAGTCTGGACTTGGCGATCCCTGGCCATTGCAGTGGCAGGATGGTCAGAGATCAGTGCTGGCAATGGGCACTGTGCCTACCCCAGCTGGGCACTGCTCATCCCAGGGCTGCCAGCATTGCACCTACCGGCTAGGGCAGAGGGGATGGCCCAGGGTTTCACATGCTGGCAGCACCATGGCCCTGCTTCCTCTAAGCACAGCAGTACGGAGTGCCAGGTTCATTTTGGCCATGGGTGTCAGGGAGGGTAGGCATGTGCCAGGGCTCAGCACTTCCCCTACTGTTGTGTCCTATGGGCACATAGGGCGGGATGGCATCCTTTGGGCATCGAAATTATCACGGGTGCCCAGACAGGCTCAATGTGGGGTTGGAAGCAGTGGCAGGGGGCTGGCATCCACGCCGGACAAAGGGCCCTTGTGCTGCCTGTGCCTGCGGGGGAATCTGCTGGGATGGGACATTTTTCTTTCTCCCCCCTCCCCGATGCCCTTGCTCAGAAATTCATGTGACCAGAGAAGGGGGAGAGCCTGGCCCCGCAGATCTCTCTGTGGTGCCTGGGGCTCAGGCACCTTCTCCAAAGCCCCTTTCTCCCCTGACACACAGCGGCTGTGGAACATCCCCTGGGATATTCTGGGGGCCGTGCCCCCCTTGACGCCACTCTCTGTCACCCAGGTGGAGGATGGGGGCAAGGCTGCACTGTCCCGCCGGCTGCAGCCGGGTGATGAGCTGGTAAACATCAGTGGGACACCGCTGTACGGATCCCGCCAGGAGGCCCTGATCCTCATCAAGGGCTCCTACCGCACTCTGAAGATGATCGTTCGCAGGTTGGCAGTGCTGTGGAGGGGACACAGGGAGGGCCAGTGGGGTTTTACCTGCCTGAGGGACTGGCAGGAATGTGGAGGTGCCCTTGTCTCCAGCTTGGAGGTGCCCTTTGCTGGGACAGGGTGGGGAGCAGCCCCTTTGCTGCTGTCAGCACTCCCACTGGGTGGGGGTTCCCCAGCCAGCAGAACCAGGGCAGGGCATCGGGCTCGCCACCCCCTTGCTGGGCGGTAGCCTCAAGCGTGGCCGCTCCTCTCCCTTCCTGCCTGCCTGCCTCCTGCCTGCTGGCTTGCCTGGGAAAGGAAGGAGAGGCAGGGCTAGGCCTCGCAGTCCTCCCACCCCCCAAGCCCTCCAACTGCATCCATTCCTATCTGCATCCTGGCTGACTCCAGCTCCAGCAGCACTCAGGGGCAGGGACGGCGCAAGGGCACTGCCCAAGGGGCAGGGGTCCCGCGGGACTGTGCTGGGGCTCAGCATCATCCATGGTGAGTTTGGGGGTTCTGGGAAGTCCCTGTGCTGACTTCGCAGCTTGCCATTCTCCTCGTCTAGTCAGCAGATGCTGTGGCAGCACTGGGCACTTTGGAGGTACAGGAGGTGGCTTCTGACCAGATCTGTGCAGTGGCATGTGCTGGGGGGACTAGAGACTCCTGTGGAGTCTCCTGTGAGGGGTGGGACAGGGACCAGCACAGGACTCTTCCCAGAGACATGATGTGGCTGGTGCTTGCTGCAGATGCTGAGGGACAAATGAACAAGGGGGAAGGTCAGGGTTGCGGGGGAGACGCAGACGTGGCCCCAGTGTTCTTGGTGGAGCCAGTCCAGTCCTGGCAGGGACACTTGCCCTGCTCAAGGCATTGCCTGTGGGCTGTGCAGGGGCCATGTCCTCGGTCCCCTGTTGGTGTGGCAACAGGGATGCTGCAGTCTGGGGAGCCCTGGCCAGTTGGGTGAGCTTCAGGATCCCCGTGCCCAGTGCCAGGTGCTGGCAGGGCTGGACCCTCCTCGCTGCCTTCCCCTTTGGGCGGGCGCTGGCCTGGAGGGGACAGGAAGCCCCATAGGAAGTGACTTCAGCCCCGGTTCCTTGGCCTGGCTTCCTCCCCATTCTTGTCCTTTCCCGCTGTTGCTCTTGGCAGGAGGAGCGTGCCCGTCCTCCGGCCCCATTCCTGGCATGTGGCCAAACTTGCTGAAAGTCGCCCTGACATCCCCACCATGCACTGCCCGGCTGATGCCTTCAGCCTCTCCTGGCCCTCGGGGTGTGATGTCAGGTGAGGCCCTGGGGGCAGTTATGAGGCTGTGCAAGGGGAGGGGGCAGACGGGACACTCTCTTGGGTTGTGGTAGTGGGGGTGGCATAAGTGGTCACATACACCACTTTCGGGCATTGCTCCTCATCCTGCACTACCCTTTCCCCTGGCTGTTTACTCCCGGCTCCCGGCAGGAAGGGGCGGCGGCTCTGCTGGAGACAGCCAGGAGCTGCTTAGTCCCACTGCCCCCGCTGCCAGAGCTGGGAGGTCTTGAGTGGCTGGAGTCACACACACCCTGTGTTCCCTGTGCCTGCTCCCACTGCCAGTGCCAGGGAACCTTGGTGGTGGCCCCAAGCCGGGGGTGGAGGGCAGGTTGGGGCTGTGCTACCCTGTGCTCTGTTGTCCCAGGGAGGGTGTATGTGTGGGGGTGGGCTCCTTGGGATCTCTGCGGAGCTGGATGGAGGGCGGCAGGTGCCTGTAACACTGGCGTGGGGCCAGGCAGCAGCAAGCTGTCCCTGCAGTGGAACCCACTGTCCTGGCACTGCAGCACTGACCGGAGCAGCTCCATCGGGAGCATGGAGAGCCTGGACCATCCCGGCCAGGCCTACTATGAAGGAGACCCCTCACCCGTTGACCAGGGCATGTACCACAGCAAGCGGGACTCGGCCTACAGCTCCTTCTCTGCCAGCTCCATCGCCTCTGACTGCGCCCTCTCTCTCCGTCCTGAAGAGGCCGTGTCCATCGACTCCAGCCTCCAAGGCCCCTGCAAAGCCTCTGACGGGCGCTACCTGACCACAGGGGCTGAGCCATCTGTCAGCCGGCACCCTGAAGCCTGGCGGGCACCTGTGCCCCCCCAGCCCCCTGTCAGGAGGGACAGCCTGCGGCCAGCCCCAGCTGGCAGAGGGGAGAGGCGCCAGGCCTCAGTGTCAGCGGACATGCTGCATGCCAAGGGCCGGTGGATCTCTGACACCTTCCTCTGCCAGCGGGATGGGGAAGTGGAAGTGGTGGGCAGGAGGACACTGGCGTCATACCCCACGAAGGACCGTCTCTCTGCTGACCAGTATTACATGCTGAGCTCCCACCCGGACCGATGCCCGGCTGAGCCACTCCTGGGGGAGAGCATGGAGTCTGATAATCAGCCATACCTGGATGACAGCATGCACCGAGTGCCCGATGCCATGACAGCAGGTGACAACCCTTTGCTGTCCCCTCTCAAGGGCCACATGTCACACCGGCACAGTGCTCCCGAGCAACTGCTGGCCTCCCAGCTCCGCTCCCTCCAGCTGGGCACTGGCAGCGGGCGAGCCTCGCCAGCCCCCAGTGGGCAACGCTGGACCTTGTCCCCACTGCATCCTGAGGGCAGCGGGGGGGGAACCACAGGGGCTGCCCAGGACCCCCCACACTGCCCAGAGCCTTGCTGCCGCGCGCCGCCCTGCCGTTGCTGCCCTGAGCTGCAGCAAGCCTGTGGGCAGGATGGCCAGGGGGCCAGCCCAGCACTCAGCACTGAGGGGCCAGGGGAGGAGGAGAGCCGGGGAGGAGCCCGGCGGGCTGGGGGTCCACCCCACCGCTCTGCTCAGATGCGCCGCCGCAGCGACCGCTTCGCCACCAGCCTGCGCAACGAGATCCAGCGGCGCAAGGCCCAGCTGCAGAAGAGCCGGGGTCCTGGTGCACCTCCACCTGGTGAGGAGCCAGTGGAGGAGACTGAGGAGCCTCCTGAGGGCAGTGTACTGGCAGAGCGACCCCCTGCCCTGCCTGAGTGTCTCAGCCCTGCACCGAGTGAGGACAGCAGGAACGCTGGCCGTTCTGGGGACCGGGGTATCCCCACCCTTGACCCAGTGCCAGCCCCTAAAGGGCCCCCGTCCCTTGAGCGGGTGGCGCCAACAGCCAGGGGCCGCTGGCGCTGGTCCCCAGAGCACAAGCTGCAGCCGCAGCACTCGCCCAGCCCCAGTGAACTGGAGGGATACAGCCAGGCCCCGGCGGCGCGCAGCTCCCCACCACGGGGCAGCGACGAGGCGGTCCTGCTGCCTTTCGCCGACCGCCGCCGGTTCTTTGAGGAGAGCAGCCGACCGGCACCACCCCGGCACAGCAAGCCGCCAGTAGGGAATCCTGGCGCCTTCCAGCCCCATGGCCCTGAGCACCGGGATGTCCGCCGCCTCTCCGTGGACCAGCCCTACAGCCCCGCCTCACCCAGCCGCCCTGGCTCTGCTGGCCCCTATGCTGAGTGCTGCCGGGAGCAGCCCCACTGTTACAAGCCACTGGGGAGGCCGGGGGAGCCAGATTACCTGCGGGGCTTCTCCTACCCCTGTGGGGTTCCCCTGTGCCCTGAGCCCTGCCGCTACTGTGGAGGGGACCTGTGCCCACCACCACTGCCCCGTGGCCACACCTGCCGCTGTCACCCTGTGCCCTGGGTGCGCTGCCCTGACTGCTGCTGCCCGGCCCCCCATCCCGGGCGAGAGGAGAGCGATGCCTGGCCCCCCCAGAGAGCTTTTGTCCCGGTGAGTAACTTGGCCCTGTGGGACTATGCTGGGGAACAGCACTGGCACCCCCTTGCACCCCTGGAATATGACCCTGGGTTGGGGTGCGGAGTACTGTGCCCAGTTTGGCCCTGCAGACCTCCTGCATGCCTTCTGCACCTGAATGGGGATGGGACAGAGGTGCTGAGGAGGGGGATTTCACACTCCCTCCTCCCGCAACCAGGAATTTCCTCAGGATGAGTGGGAACCACCTGCAATAACCAGGAAAGTCAGCCAGTCCATCAGGTGAGCCCATGCCAGGTGCCACGGTGCTAGGATGTGTGTGGGGACTTCCGCCAGGGGGATGTGGGGACTGGCATGATTTTGATTGAGGATGTACAAAGTGCCTCCCATATTGCCTTGGCCATCCTTGGCGTGGTGCTCTTTGAGGCGGGAGGAGGCATGCAGGGCAAGGGAGTGTGAGGAGGTGTCTACAGGTCCCTTACCCTTCCCCAGAGGTCTGGGGCCATCTCCAGGAGGCTGTGCCCAGCGGATGAGCCTGGGCTTCTCCCACCAGTGTGACTGGGTGGCTCGCTGGGGTAAATGAGGCAGGGCATGAAATGGGCCTGAACTGCCAGATGGGTGACTGTGTGCGGGAGGATGGGTGCTTCCTTCTCTTCTAGTGAGCTCTCCAGCTACCCACTGGGTTTCCCAAGGCTTGGCCCATTCCACACCTGCCTTGAGAGCACTGAGCCAGAGTGGCCACCCTGCTACCGGGCCACATCCACACACGACCTCTTGTGGGATAGTGACCGCCTGGCCCACACCACTGAGAGCCCCCTGGATCCGCTGCACCGCCCACTACGGGGCAGAGCCTTCTCTGAGAGCCACCTCAACCTGGAACCTGCCAGCCCCTGGGGCCGTGACCGGAAGGACCATTTCCGTGCCAAGCTGGACCCTCCCAGCATCTCCAAAAAGAAGGGCCCCCCACCTCCCCGCCCACCTCCCCCCAACTGGGAGAAGTACAGGCAACGCCGGGCATCCCAGCACCCACCAGATGGTGCTGGGCATGGCTCTGCCTTCTCTGCTGCCCCAATGCCAATCCGCAGCATTGCTGAGGCAGTGAGGGAGCGGTCACAGAGCCTCACCGGGGAGCGGGAGGGCCAGTCCTGGGGGCACACTGCTCGCCCTCCCGCTCCACCAGGTGCGTGGCCCCGACCTGAGCCCCCCAGATCACTCCGCAGGACTCCTGGGCCTGATGCTACCAACGCTGAGATTTTCAGGCAAGTGCTGCCATGGCATGGGGGTGGGAGTGAGGCTGCAGGCACTGCCGGGACACACGAGGGGGCTTTTGTGGGCCCTTGTACCCTGTGTCAGAGCATCCTAATCCACCCCTTGGAGCACCCTGTGGGGGTATTTTATGTTGTGGGGTGTCCCTGACCTCTTTACCTGGGATGGCCATTGCCTTGAGTGTCCATGTCCCCACGGGTGGGCTGGGGACCTGACATGCCCTGGGTGGATGTTGGCAGGTTGTCAGGAGCTGGGGAGAAGCGGACAAAGATGAAGCAGTCCCGGGAGATGGAGGAGCAGCCCCAAAGGCTCATCCAGAACCAGGAGCAGGGCTGTGCCAGTCCCCGTGGGGTGGGTGAGTGCTCACTGTCCCTGCATTGTGGC
This sequence comes from Corvus hawaiiensis, assembly GCF_020740725.1. Classification (NCBI taxonomy): domain Eukaryota; kingdom Metazoa; phylum Chordata; class Aves; order Passeriformes; family Corvidae; genus Corvus; species Corvus hawaiiensis. The sequence goes on along the minus strand of NC_063226.1, from coordinate 23,027,698 downwards.
CCTGGCCCTGCTCTGCCGGAGGCACTCAAGCCCAGTTCTGGGGCAGTGGAGGGAGTGAGCTGCCAGGGCAGCCGGCCCCACACCCGCTGTATGGACTCTGAGGAACTGCTGTGGGACGTGGCTGTCAGGGACCATTCCCTGGCCAATGTCCTGGCCCCCTTGGCTCCCCCTGGCACCGCCACTGAGGTGATGGGTGAGCTGCTGATGGCAGGGGAGCGACAGGCCTGGCGGAAGTGTCTCCAGCAGGACTGGCATGTGGAGGCTGTGGCACAGGACAGGTAGGGCTGGCATGGCACCGGGCCCCATGCCAAGGGCAGGCTGACACCCCCAGTCCTTATCTCTGTATCTCTGTCTACCCAGGCAAGGTTTTGAGCCCATCTCGCCGCCTCCCAGGAGTGCTGCCAGCTCCAGTTCCTTCCCAGTGCACTACGGTGTTGCAGTGGGCAAAGCTGAGCCACCCAACAAGGTGAAGGTGCTGCCGGAGGTAGTGGAGGGGAGCTTGGAGGATGAGGAGGAGGTGGACCACGAGCTGGTGGAAAAGAAGGTACAGACACTGCTGGGGACAATGCCCTCAAGGTTCCCCACTGCCCTTGCCAAGTGCTCATGGAGACTGGGAGCATTTCTGGATGCTCAGAGGGACTGAGACATCATTGGTTGCTCATGGGAACTGGGGACATCACCAGGCACTCATGGGCACGGGGGTCGTTGCTGGATGCTTGCGGGGACCAGGAACATTGCTATATGCTCACAAGGGGCTGGGACATTGCCAGATGTCTTCAAGGACCAGGGGCATTGTCAGCTGCTTGCGGGACCTGGGAGTCTCACCAGATGCTCACTGGGGACCAGCGGCATCTCCAGATGCTGAGTGCTTGCAGGGACTGGGATGTTCCCAGATGTCCACAGGGGCCGAGGGAATCCATTAAGTGCACAGGGAGTCTGAGACATTGACAGATTCTTGTGGGGACTGGGAATTGCCAGTAGCTCGTGGGAACCAGGGGTACCACAAGGTTCTTGTGTTCTGTGGGTCCCAGCACAGCACCCCTACACCTCTGTGCCAGTCCCCCGATCCCATGGGAAGTGGCCCCAGTTACCCCTGACCCCTTTGCTCTGGCAGCTGCAGCTGATCGAGAGCCTGAGCCGCAAGCTGGTGGTGCTGCAGGAGGCACAACGGGGGCTGCAGGAGGACATTAGTGCCAATGGGGCACTGGGTGAGGATGTGGCTGCCCGCCTGCAAGCCCTCTGCACCCCAGGGGAGTTCGACAAGTACCGCCTCTTCGTGGGCGACCTGGACAAGGTGATCAACCTCCTGCTCTCCCTCTCGGGGCGCCTGGCCCGGGTGGAAACTGCCCTGGGCAGCCTGGGGCCGCACGCCCCTGCTGAGGACAAGGTGAGCATGGGGCAGAGGACCCTCACCCATGAGGTTTTGGGCTGTGGGATGCCCTGCCAATGCCAGCCATCTTCTCCACAGCTGGCCCTGCGGGAGAAGCAGCGGCTGCTGGTGGCACAGCTGGAGGATGCCAAAGAGCTGAAGGAGCACGTGGGGCGGCGGGAGGAGGCAGTGGGTGCCATGGTGGCACGGTACTTGCCTGCTGAGCAGCTCCAGGACTACCAGCACTTCGTCAAGATGAAGTCAGCCCTCATTGCTGAGCAGCGGGAGCTGGAGGAGAAGATCAAGCTGGGCCAGGAGCAGCTCAGGTGCCTGCGTGAGAGCCTTGGCCAGGCCTCCAAGGGCTGCTAGCCCCCTACCCAGCTTCCATCTGGGATCCTGGCTGTGGTCCCAGCTTGCTGCCAAAGTGGATCCAGCCCCTTGTGGGCTCTCCCTGTGTCTGTCCATCTGTCCAGCCCCTGCCTTTTATTTATTTTTCTGATTTACCAAGCAGGGGCAGGGTTGCCAGTCCAGCACAGAGCTGTCATGGGCTCTGTGGCCACTCAGCAGCCTGTGGCCCAGCAAGACTAGATGGATGGATGCTACCACCACCCTCATGGGTCTTTCTGTGCCCATGGGGTCCTTCCAACTTGTCCTGGATACCAGTGCCTATCTTGTATCCGGTGCTGCACCACATGCCTTAAATACCCCCCAGCTACCCTGGGGCATATTCATGCAGCACCTGAAAGGGTTAAATCATGCTCGCCCTCTGTCACGTCTATTTGTCCAGCTCTGTCCATCTGTCCGGTGGGAGCTGAAGGAATTTCAGCCCCAGCATCCTCTTCCTCCCCATTGTGTCAGAAACAATGGCCCTGGCCAGCAGGTTCTTAACCCGCTCCCTGCTGGCTTAGGGACCACAGGGGGCCAAGGTGAGTGCCAGTAGGTGCTGTGCACCCATGTCTTGGGATGGTACCCTGCCAGGGCATGGGGTTCCGGGACCAGTACACTGAGGCCTGCAGCTACCCTCTGTCAACAATGCTGTCGGCATGGAGACAACCGGGCCTCATCCAGCACTCACCTGCAGCTTCTAGCCCAACACCAGGAGTGATTAATAGAGGAAAAACCACATTAAGGACAAAACGGGGCACTTGTCCCCTCCTCTGTGCTGCAACAGCCCCAAATAGCACTTAGATGTCACCCCCCGCCACTGTCCACCTGTCTCCATGGCATGAGCAAGTGCCTTGATACTGATTTTGCACAGGGGTTTAATGCAACCAGCAGGAACTTGGGGCAGGGGGGTAAACGTTTTGGGGAGGCAGGTGGGCTGCAGCGCTTTGGGGTGGCTCCATAGCTGGACCACCCAGCCCCAGGGTGCAGGCAGCAACTATGCCTGCCTGTGTGCCTCAGCAGCAGCCCCCCTGTGTTGCTGCTCCTGCTCTGAGCTACCCTTAGCCTGTTAAACACTACACCCCACACCTGCCTGGCTGTACTGTCAGGTGGTGCCTGGCAGGTGGGGTCCTCAACATTCCCTCTATCTCAGCCACCCCCAGGATCATTGCTAGGACCAAAGATTGCACCCACTGGGGGCCACGCTGCTCTCATGGTGGGGTTCAGCAGGCCTGCACAGGGCCCTGTGCTGGAGGAGCTGCCAGCGCCTGCATGTTACTGTGTGCCATTGTACCTCTCACAGTAAAGCAGCAGGAGCTGCACATCTGTCCCAGTTGTGTCTCGCATGGTTTGTCCCTGGGCCCCAACAAGTGGCACCGGAGCGGAGAGGGGGTAATTGCTCCAGCTGGGATGAAGCAAGCCGTGGCAAGCTCTTGGGAGCTGAATGCCCCCGTGGCACAGGGGGCACCTGAAGTGCAGCTGTAGGCAGGGTGTCTTCTGCGCCCAGTGCTCCTAGGCTGAGTTGAGGCATGGGTCAGTGCCTGGACCCTTCCCCAGGGATGCATGTACGGGTCACAGCACTTGGATAGTGGATGCAGCGTTTTCCCTGGCAATTTGCCAGGGAATCGATGCCAGAGCTTTTGGGGCAGCCCCGGGGAGGGGGTGGCCATTCCCGGGGGGTTGTCGCAGTGCTGGTGCCGAGCCTGTTCCGGGGTGCCCCGATTCACCGCGGTACGGCAGGGTGGTGCCCAGTGCCTTCCTTGGGGACTCCTCTGCTCGCGGTCGCACGGAGCGGCCGGGGCACCCCGCGCTCGCGCCCCCACTGCTCGGGGCAGCGCAAGGGCGGCGGCGGCCGCTGGGTGGCGCCAGTCCCCGGGCGGAGCACGCGCGTGCAGGTGGGTGCGGGAGCGCAGGTGTGCGCGGGCACGCGCGCGGAGGCGGGCAGAGGCGCGCGGCGGCGGGCACGTGCACAGGTGTTGGGACGGGACGCCGGGGGTGCTCCAGTGCGAGTCCGTGCGTTTGAGCACAAGTGCACGGGGCGGGTGTGAGTGTAGGCGAGTGCACAATGGGATACACACGTGCACGCGCATGGGAGCGTGTCAGCGCGTGGCCGGAAGCACGTGGAGGGCGAGCATGTGGCTGCGCAGGGGATACAGGCATAAGCAGGTCAGTGCACGCCAGTGGACACATGTACGCACAAGTGGATGTGTGCACATGCATGTGAGTGCACACAGCTGAACACTTACATAGGTGAATGCATGCACACGCCTGTGAGCACACATGTTCACACAGTTGAACACATGCCATATGCGTGAGCGCGTGTGTGCAGGGCACAGGGAAGGGCACAGCCCCATGCTGCTGCTCACAAGCACTAGTGGTGAGTGACTGCACATGCAAGTGCACACACACACACAGGGGAACTTGTCCTACGTATGATGTGCACATGTGAATGCATGGACGTATGTGTGCACATGCAAGTGAGCAAATGCACACATGGGTGAATGCATGCACATGTGTGTAAGTGTGAATTCATAGGGCTTCTTGTGCAAGCCCTTGCATATGGATAACTGCAGGCACAGGGAAACTGTGCCCCATGACCCATTCAAAACCCCATTGCTCCTCCATCCAGCTCCAGCTGCTGCCAGGTAGGACAGTTGGCCCAAGGCATGGCGGCGTGGCCAGGTTGCTGGGTACTGGGGCCCTCAGTGCTGGATGAGGGCATGGCATGGGGTGTCCTGGGGATCCCTTTGTAGGACCCCAGAGGAGATGCATGCTAGCAGGCCCATCGTAGTATTCAGGGTCCTAAGTCTCCCAGAGGTGCAAAGAGAACCCACAAAGGTGGCGTAGCCCCTGGCCTTGGCGTCTGTCTCCCCATCGTGATGATCTCTCAATTTTACAGATCCCAGATCTGTCCCACAATATGCTATATACCTGAGCTGGGGAAGGATGAGGACATGGCAGGTAGTGATGTTTTAATGAGAGACCCCTGCCACATGTGGGAGATGGGGAATCCTGGAGCATAAAAGTCCAAACCCCATAGTAGGTCCCCCTCACTCCCACAGTCCATTACAGCCCAAAAGGCAAGGCCATGCGTTGGGAAGGGACAAGAGAGCCCTCCCTGTCCCTGGGCTGGGACAGCATGGTCCAGCAGGAAGGGGGGGATATGGGGCTCTGCCAGCATGGAGAGCCCAGAGCAGCAGTGGGTGAGAGATGAGCACAGGGGCCCATGGGACACTGTGGAGTGGAAAGTGAAGCCAGATCCTCTCTCCCTAGACATGGACTGTTTGGCGGCACATCCCCATGTGTGCATGCATGTGTGTGTGCTCCAACACACACTCTGGAGCATGTTCTATGCAGTCACACCTCTGTGGGGGTATCTGCATGCATGCACGCCACAGAATCACAGAAGGGTTTGGGCTTGGAGGGATCTTGGAAGGACATTCTGTCCAACTCCTCCTGCCATGGGCAGTGGTATCTTCCAGGGATGACAGGTTGCTCCAAGCCCTATCCAGCCTGGCACTGAACACTTCCAGAGACAGGCCAGCCACAGCTTCTCTGGGCAACCTGTGCCAGTGCCTCACCACCCCCATGAAAAAGGATTTCCTCTTTCTGTCTAACCCAAACACACCACAGGTCACTTTAAAACTGTTGCCCCTTGTCCTGTCTTGACATGCCCTGTGAAAAACTCTCCTTTTGGAGCCCCCTTGATATATTGAAATGCTACTTTAACGTCTCCCCGGAGCCTTCTTTTCTCCAGGCTGAACAACCCCACATCTCATAGCCTGTCTCCACGGTAGACCCTCAGAGCATCTCTGTGGTCTCCTCTTGACCTGCTCCAACAGCTCTATATCCTTCTTGCGCTGGAGACCCCAGAACTGGAAGTGGCACTCCTGGGCATCTCACCAGAGCAGAGCAGAGCAGATGGGGAGAAGCTCCCTCCCTCATCCTGCTGCCCACCCTGCTGGGGATGCATTCAGGACATGGGTGGCTTTCTGGGCTGCCAGTACATGTTTGTGTGCACGTGGAAGTGTGTGTACAAGTAAGTGTGTGGAGCCATCACGTGCTTGGCTGTGCCTCCATGTGTCACCATATGCCCATATGGTTGCATGGCAAAGGTGCACATGCTCACCTGTGCCTGGAGTGTGCACAAAAATGTGTAAGGCCACAGTGTGAATGCTCACCCATGCCAGCTATGTGCCTGCCTTTGTCCATGTGGGGAATGCACAAATATGTGCACAGTGGCAGTGTATGTGCTCACCCATGCCCACAATGCATCTATGTGGATGCACATGGTGCATGTGCTTTCCCATGCGTGGGGTGTGCAGGCTTGTGCATGTGGTCTGTGACAACACATATCAACACGGAAACCGTGCATGTGCCCACTTGTGCATATGCCTGTGTGGATGGTGTACACACGTGTGTGGCTGTGATGCCTGTGCATGTGCTGGCCCTGCCCACGTGGGTGGTGCACACACAGGTGCACTGCAGTGGTGCATGTGCTCTCCCATGCCCATGCATGGGCCCATGTGAGTGGAGCATCCGTTTGTGCACGGTGGCAGTGCACGTGAACTCCCATGCCTGAGCCGTGCCTGCCCGTGCATGCGTGAGCGTGTGCACACGTATGTGCATGGCGGCGGTGTGTGTGTGCGTGCCCACGCCGGGGCTGTGCGTGCCTGGGTGAGTGCGGGAGTGCGTACACGTATGTGCTCGGTGGTGGTGCGTGAGCACACCCACGCCGGGTGTGCCCGCCGTGCCCGCGTGGGCGGGCAGTGCACACGTGTGTGCACGTGCTCTCCCGTGCCCGCGCGGGTGCCGCACACGGATGCGCGCGGCGGCGCGCGGGTGCCCGCTGTGCCCGCATGCTCGGGGCCGTGCGTGGGCCGCCCGCGCCGCGCAGCAGCGCCCGCCGCGCCGAGCAGGCCGGGGCTTGCGGCAGGGGCAGGGCCGGGGCCGTTGCGGAGGCACGTCCCGGCGGGGCCGGGGGGGCTGCGGACGGCGGGCCGGGGCTGGAGAAAGAGCGACCTTGCACCAGCGGCGGCGGCGGCTCGGGTCGTGCAAGGTGTGTGCGGGGCGGGGGGCGCTCCGCCTTCCGCCGCCTGGGCGTGCTGCGGGATGCTCGGCGGGGATCCGGCACCCGGCAGCCCTGAGGCTGGAGGAGGCAATGCACCTAGGGAGGGGGAGGGTCAGCACGCTGCCCTCACTCTCCTCGTCTACCCTCTCCGCAACGCTTGTTGCTGCGCGGAGAGACGGCACCGCGGTTGCCGGCAGCCGCGGGGAAGGGGGAGGGCGCGGCGGAGCCCGCCCGCGGTAGGTGCGTGGGGCCCGGCACGGCGCCGTGGGGTGTCCCCCGCCACCCCCGGCCCGGGCACGGCAGCCCTGCAGCCGTCCAGGCTCGCTCGTCCAGGTAGGTGCCCCCCCAGTTCCTCCTCAGCCCTCGGGGCCGGCAGGGATGCCGTGGGGAGATGGCTTTCCCCGCATGCGGGAACCTCGCGCTGCCCCCTCCATCCCAGCCCACCCGCAGTCACCTGCTCGGGGCTGGCGACCCACGGGCGCGGGAGGTGCACCCATCCCTCCCCAGTTGCCAGAGCCAGACGGGTGGCGGGGTCCAGCTGCTGCTTTTCATGGGGATCCCTGCGCTGTCCCCGGCCACGCAGGGCAGCCCAGCACCTCGGGGGTGGGCAACAAGGGAAACTAGCACAAGCTGCGGGAAGCGGTTCCACCCCTCTATGCACCAATGTACCAATGCCCGAGCATGGGGCAGCCACAGTCTCCTGTGCCCAAGCCAGGGACAACGTTGGGATGCCAGGTAGGCTGAGGAATAGTTGAGACACTGAAAAAAGGCAAGGAGGAAAAACTTTGCCTGCAAGGATGCCACCCTGAGTGTCATTCCTGGGCGAGGAAGCGCCATCTCCCTTGATTTCCAGGATTGCACCTCCCAGCTGTCAGAGCCCTAGAGGATGAGGGGCCATGCATCCCCCTTCAGGGCTCTTCTTCCACTCCTATGTATCCCTGTCCTCTCAGGGTTGTCACAGGAGGCTGCAGAGCTCTGAGCCAAGCCAGGTGGGAAGATGGCTGAGAAGCTGGTGCCTGGGGACCTGTTCTTGAGGAAGACCCGGGAATCAGTGTCGTCCCTGGACTCGGACAAGCTGGCACCCATCTCACCCGAGGTGGGTGGTGAGGAGTCATCCGACAGCGAGGGCGAGCAGGAGGACAGTTCCCACAAGCTCATCCGGAAGGTTTCCACCTCGGGGCAGATGAGAAGCAAGGTCAGAGGTGTGGGATGCTGGGGGTGAGGGGCTGACTGGGTGTAGGGTCACTGCTGAGAATGGGGCAGGGGAGTGAGTTCACCTTCTCCAGGGTGTAAATCAGTACCAGGTTCTTGCTGCTGACAGACTTGACCCAGACAGAGCTGGGAGGGTTCTGGCCCCCTTTGCCCTGTGGGAGGGCACATAGAAACATGCAAACCCCACAGTGGTAGTGTCAGCATTGGTCCTGTGGGGCTGTGAAGCACGGATTTTATCCCACCATTCAGGAACAGGGTCTCTCCCATACCTGGACAGCCTCCACCACATTGCCTTCGTGCTGCGTTTGTATCCCCTGGGTTACCCTTACCTGTTCCTGGAAGAAGAGGACTCTTTTTGGGAGGTTCTGCCCCATGGATGCTCTGGAGCTGAGATTTAGGGTCATGTCAGTTCTGTAGGCTCCTGGGATCCCACACCCTGCTGCAGGCACTGCGTGTGCAGAGCTTGGTGGGTGGCAAAATGGAACCTGCATCTTTCCTAGTGGCCCAGATACATTTGGCTGTGCCAGCTCCCCTGCGGGCCCCATTCCCACAGATCCAGTCCTCAGTGGTGGTTTGCTGGATGGATGGGAGCACCTTTGAGGTCAGACGTGACACTCATACTTCTTGGCCACTAGCATGAGAGCAGCTGGTGTGTGTGTGGGGGTGTGGGGGTGTGTGTGTGTGTGTGTGACAATTTGCTCAGAAGAAGCTATTTTGATAGTACCTACAAAATATGGGGTGTGGTGCCTTTAGCCAAACAGGAGTGTGTGGTCAGAGGTGTCCCAGGTTGGGACAGTGAAATGCAATACAGGGAGAAATAACCTGAGCCAAATGACCAGGTGGGAAGCAGGGAGAGAAGGAGGTTTGGGGGAGACATTTTGGGGAGGGAGGATGCAGACACAGCGCTGGGAGGATGCTCTGGATGACATGCTGGGCGAGTGGTCCCTTTGCATCCACCTTTCAGCTGCAGGAAGGAGGTGGCAGAGTGAGTCAAGGCAGTGCCTGCAGTGTTGGGTGGCACACGGGGGCTGCTAGAAATCCCCCTGCATCCAGCTTCCAGTGCCAGCCAACCCTTGGTGTGGATTTGGTGGCTGTGCTGCTCCAGGGAGAGGGGAGAGCTCTGAAAACACAGCATGGGAATGCAGTTGTGGGGCAGGGGAGTATCACTGGACTCTGGTGTTGGGTGCTGAGGGCATGAAGGAAGGGGAATGGGGCAGTGTACTGGGTCTGGTGGCAGCTCTGGGGATGCTTGGGGCTGGGGCAGGCTCCCCTTCCACTGGCCCTGGCGTGGCTGTTGTGCCAAGACTGGTGCACTGGCATGACGTGGGCCAGAGGATGCCTGCTCAGGGGTATGGAAATTGCATGCTCCCAACCTGGTACTGTGTGATTTTCCCACTTGGCAGAAGAGATTTCTGGAGCATGGGGTTTTGAGGGGACTCTTACTGAGTCCCTCTGGCTGATCAAGGAACATGCCTCAATTTCCCCTTCTTTGAAGCAGGCTGGCACCAACTCTTCCCTCTCCAGGCTGGCTGCCAGGTGGGTGTAGAGGGCTATGCTGAGTCCAAGATATTGGAGGGGAGGCATGGTGGGAAGCCAGGCCAGTGAGCAGGGTCATGGGGATGCTTAGTTCTGTGTGTGAGCCCTCAGCACCCTTCCAGAAGGGCAGCAGTAGCCACTGGAGTTTGCCATGCAGCACTTGCCATGCTGTGGGGCACATGGACATCACAGGGAGCCATCAATGCCAGGAAATCTGAGAGGAAGGGGCAGATGGCTGGGCTATGCCCATGTCCTACAGCAGCAGCACAGGAACACGAGCATGCTCTGAGCCCCAGCCCAGATGCCAAAGCCCCCCCCCATACCACCAGCAGGTTCTGGCCTCGCTGCTGACAGGCTGCACGTGGGGGAAAGGCTGTTTCCCTGCCTGCCATGGCCGCTGCCCACATCCTGCCTGGCATCAGCAATTAGCCATGCAGGAGGTGATGCTGTGCAGTGTGCCAGAGGAGGCAGGTGGCGTGATGGATGGGCAGGCGGAAATGACATGTCTCGGTTAACAGCCCATGGATGGAGCCGGGGGAGAGGGTGAGAGCTGGAGGGGCCTGAGAGTGAGCTGTGTATGCCTCCCCCGCCACCTCAGTGTTTTCACCTCAGTGTTGGAGTTCAGTGTTTTTCCTGAGGATGCCTTTGCCCTGGTCCAGATGGGCAGGACCACACTTGCCAGCCTGGCTCCTTGTTGGGTGGACTCCTTCCTTCCCTATGGAGATGAGGATTTTTGGATGAGATTGCTGCTGCCACCCAGGTTGGGCTGTCCCTGGCTCACAGCCCTGCCGTGGCGGATGTGCTGCCTGTCACTCCAAGCTACAGCCACAGAGTGTGTGCCGTGGTACGCACCTTCCTGAGCGATCTTGATACCCCTGTCACCCAGGTGGGGCTGGGGTAGGGGGAGGGAACCATTGCCTGCACCCCCAGGGACAGGTACCTAATGAACACAGTTAATAAGGGAGAGTTCAGTGCCAGAGTGGCAGGTCCTGAAACAACCGGTGGTGGGGGGGTCAGGGCACATGGTCCTATTTTGGGTCATATGTGGTGGGTGGGGTGCTGGAGAGGGTCTATAGGAGCCTGCCATTTTGAGGGGCTGGGAAAGGTCCCACCCCACTGTCCATCCACACTGACTGGGGAGACCCTGGTCTCTGGTGATAGAAGCAGGCAGCTTCTCTCATGCCAGGCTGTTGTCCAGCCCCTGGGACAGGAGTAGGTGAGGATCATTTTGCTGAATCCTTCTGATTGTTGCTCCCTAGTCCCAGTGCTTCTGTGCTCCGAATGCCCATGCCCCCATCCCCTCCTCAAGCCTCCACATCAATCATGTCCCCCCACTCCACACCCCCAGCTCGGCTTTTTCCAGGCTGGAACTGTGGACACCCTGAGGGGTGCTTTGTGCCAGCATTGGCGTGGAGGCGGCGAGGTCATTGTGCTCAGTGACAAAAACAGCTGCCAGATGCAGGTGCCCCTGCTGGACTGAAAGGCTACAGGATGGATGGGGTCTTGTTGATGCCCCTCCTCCTCCTCCTCAATGCAGCTGGGGGCTGCCAGTTGCCTGTACCAGCTTTTAGGTGTGCAAGGGCAGCATGGGAGGGGTATGTGATGCTGCTTCCCGGCACTGGTCCCTTTAGGGCTGGGCCTGGAGAGAAGGTGAAGGGGAGAGAGGGGGCACTGGTTCTGGGGTGCACCAACACATTTGAGTTGCTGGGGGTGGTGGGTCATATCCTGCCCATGTGGCTGGGGCGTTCATTTCCCGGCACTGCATCAGCACAGGCTCTCCCAGCAGCTGAGTGGAGGCAGAGAGTGATCCAGCAGCACTGTTTGGTTCAGCGAGTGACAGGTCCTGGGGTAATTGCACCAGAGCTGGGAGGTGGAGGCATCAAGGGGGCCACAGTGGGGTGCATGCCAGGGATCCAGGGCTGCCCGTGGTGTGGGCACAATGTGCATGGCCATGGTGGGCAGGGGCCACCATGGCTTGTCTGCTGTTTGGAAAGGGGGATCGTGTTCCTGAATTCCTGATCTTGAGATGCATCACAGCTGCTTGGTGGGGCTGAGTGACCCACCAGAATCCTCCCATGGGGCTCAGGGGGGTCAGTGGGGTTATTGGCACCCTGGGGAATGAGGGCTCCTTGTCCTTGCTGCAGGCATTGAGCATCCTGCAGGCTCAGGGTGCCCCAGGAATGGAGCAAGCTGTACCTGTGCATACTGGGGTGTTGGGCAGCTGTAGGGAGCCTGGTGAGACAGTGCTGTAGAGCCAGGCTGTGGGCAAGGCTGCCCACTGAGGGCTACATCCTGGCCAAAAGATGAAGAAAGCAAGGTAGAGCTGCTGGGGCCAGGCTTGGAAACCTTTCTCCTGCAGCAGGAGGGTGGACCATGGCTCCTGGGCAGTGCATCCTCCAGACTTGACACTACTAGGACACTGGATCATCTCTCATACAGAGAGAGCCTGGGAGAGCTGGGACTGTTCAGCCTTGAGAAGAGTCTGTAACCAAGGAGTCCCCAGTTTTTGAAAGGGAGGGTGCAGCAAAGAGGGAACCAGGCTCTTCTGGTGATGTCTGCCAGTGGACAGAGATGATAAAATAGGAAATTGCACCTCAACACAAGAAAACACTGTCTGAGACCAAAGAGGCTGGGCTTGCTCTCATTAATCAGGACTTGCCAAGCTGGTGCCTGGGGCGTGAAGATAGCCCCAGAGTCACTAGCCGGATGTTTGTGATGTTTCTCAAGCACTGTGCCCTCTCCCCACTCACTTTTTCCATTATGAGAATGTCGCTCTTGCCCATCAGCTCTTGCCCACCCCTGCTGGGCAGAGTGGGAGGGCACAAGGGGCAGGGGGGAACCAGCACGGGTCGGGCTGATGTAGGATGCCTGCCAGCAGGATGCTTGGGGACCGATGCGGCTGTAGATAGGGAAGCATGACCTCATTTCTAAAAAGCAGCTGCTGGATGATGAGGTGTAGGGGGGGTTGCCTTTCTTCTGGGGGCTCCTTTCCTCATTCCTCTCCTGCTGTTAATTCTCTGTCCCCTTTCAATGACCTTGTGAGCACCATGTGATGGCTTGTCAGGACTGGTGCTGGAATCTCCTTTCAAGCATCTACCCAGCACAGGGAAGGGATATTGTTGTTGGTCCTGCAATGGCAGAAAGGTCCATCCCCTGGGAGCAGCTGAGCCTGTGCGGCTATAACACCCATCAGGCACCGAGCCCCCTGACTGCCCAGTCCCGGAAGAGCTCTGCTGTGTCGCAAAGCCTGATAAGGTTTCCAACTGACTCCAGCCTACAGGGTGCCTAGCAGCTGGTGGAGGCCCTGCAACTGGGCTGTTTGAGGGCTGCCAGCTTTCCTCTGCTGTCCTGGTGCCTGCTGTCTCAGCTGGGGGATGAGCTCTGATACAACTGGACCCCGGCTTGTGCTGAGTGGGCTGCTGCATTTGGAGCAGGAGGGTGGCTGCCTGGAATGATGCTGGTGCAATGCAGGTTGGTGTGTTGACAGGTTATCCTCTTTCTCTTCTCCTCCTACCGGGTGAGGCATCGTGTGGTCACAGGGACAAGTATATCCCTTCAGGAGTGGTGTAGGGTGGCCAGCTCTGTGGGCAGACAGTGTGGTGCTCACCAGCCATATGTGCCGGCATTCCTGTGTACCAACCCTCCTGGCTCTTCTCCAGGTGCTCCTTTGCTGTCCAAGCTGATCCCAGCAGGAGAACCCTCCTGCCCCAGCTGTGGTCAGACCTGGCTGCACAATGGGCTCTTCCCAGGAATGGTAGTGGCAGAGCTGGGAGAGTGGGGTGACAGAACAAAGCAGCATCCTGGGGCTCTGCTTTAGGGCTGAAGGAAGGGCTGGCATTTTGGGTTGTAGCCTGATCTGGAAGAATCCCTGCTGGAGGGTGTTGAGCTCCCCTGGGCTGCACTTCAAGCCCCCCTGCTTGTGCCAAGCACACAGCCAGCCTGTGGCATGATGGCCTCTGGGAACCAGCCCAGTCCTGGCAGGCCACATGTCTGGCCATCCTCCCAGGGCCATTTTTAGCTGTGTCCCCTCTGAGGCTCTGCTGCCACTGCCACTTCAGTTGCATCTGAGCTGGAGGTGGTAGTATGTCTGCAGATGCTGTATGGTTCCATTCTTGCCTTTGCCCTCCTGCCCTGTGCCTCCAGGATCCCCTCAGTGCTGGTACTGAGTCTCCTGGGCTGGAGAGAGCAGGGAAGGACCTTAGGAGGGGGCAGTGGAGTGCTGGGACAGAGCCCCACAGGGGAGTTGGCCTCTGGCTGATTGCTGGTCAGGTTGTATGTGGCTCTGGGTGTACCACCTTGGTTGCTGAGATGGGGCCAGCACTGGCTTTGCTGAGGCTCCCTGCAGTGCTTCCTGGGGCTCTCCAGACAGAAAAGCTGTGGTTGGGGTGAGTGGAGGGGCTTGGGTTTGTTTTGGGGTGTGGGTGGCACACTGTGCTTACAGCTGTGCAGTGACCAGTGCAGAGTTCCCAGCCCAGTGGCCAGGGGCTGCCACTGTCCCCGAAACTCTCCAGGAAGAAGAGGCAGTCCCTGCAGGTGCTCAGCTCCAGCTCTTTTGAGCTCTAGGGTACCTAATTGCCACTTACTATATAGGGGACTATATTATTGTGGTGACCCTGGGGCCCTGGACAGGGCTTCGGGGAGCCAGCACAGCAGGGGTGATGCCATCCTGGCATGGCCTGTCTGCCCTTGCCATCCCCACCCCTTTCCTGTTTGCAAAGGGAAAACACTGGGCTCACTCAGCAATGCTGCTGCAGTGTGGCTTCCCACTGTGTGGCTGGGCCTGCTGCTGGCCTTGGTTATCAGGTGCCTCTCAGGTCTCCTTCTGTTCTTCATTCCAAAGGCAGGGGGTCCAAAACCACGGAGCCATTTGGGAGCTGCTCCCTGCCCCAGCAGGTGGAGCAGGTGCTCCTGGCTGAGACCCATGGTCAAAAAATGAGGCAGGCGGGTGGCTCGCCGCAGTGAGATCCCAAAACAGCCCTCTGGCACCCCAGACTTGTGTGCCTCCCCAGGCAGCATGGGACAGCTGGGCTCCAGGGCTCATTTTGGAGAGGGGACCTGCCTTATTTTTCCCAGGGAGGAGGAAAACACGCTGGCACCAATGGAGCCTGTACCACATGGCATCAAACACCAGGGATGATGGAGCCTGGATGGGCAGCTGCTGACATGAGGAGTTGTGCAGCAAGATGCTGCACATGGCGACGCAGAGGGCTTGGGCTTTGATGCCCAAAGCAGACCTCAAGGGTGCACGTGGGGAGAGGTGTCTCCTGAGCTTCTCTGCACCAATTTTGCCACCCCATGTTTGGATGCTAGGGATTAGTCTGCACTGGTGGAAAACTGAGGCACACTCCCCCCAGCCATGGTACTGGAAGTGTTGTAAAATTCTGATGGGTACTGTGGTGAAGGTGGGGGACTCTGCCTTTCAGGGCAGCTGCATCCTGTCCCTGGAATGGCCAGGACTGTGACATCTTGGGGCTAGGTGATGCCTTTTTGCTGCTGTCTGTCAGGAGCTGCTGCTGGGGATGTTCCAGCTCTGACCCTCCTTTGCAGGATGGGTGCCACCTTCCCGGGCAGCCGTCCTTGCTGTATCCTGCCACCCACGTGGCCCTGGAGCCAGGCAGAGTGCCCATGCCCAGCTGGCTCCAGCCCCTGCTCTGATAGCCCTCATGGCGCCATCATGGACCCGCCTCTTCTTCCTTCTCCTTGTCATCCTGTTCTCCTGCTCCCCCCGTCACAGCTTCCCATGCCACTCCTTGCTGTCACACACTGCCTGTCCTTTGCAGAAACAGCAATGACTGCAGCAAACACAGCATCTGCGCCTGGTGAGTGCAGCCAGGTGTGGTGGATGTGCCGTTTGGGGCCGGATCCCACCTGGTTATGGCAGGACCCTGGCTTGTCCCCGCCTGGTGTGGGACAAGGACTGCTAGGGTGCATGGTTTGTGTGTGGATCTGGGGGTCACAGCTGGACCCCGCTGGAAGGACCCCTCTGCACTCTCACAGCTGAGAAGCCAGGGAAAGGATGCAGTGTGTCCCGGAGTGCTGGCACTGGGGACAACTGGGCTGTTTGAACCTGTACGGACACTCGTAGGCATCGTGGTGGTTGACCACAGCCAAATTCTGCACCAGTCTTGGGATGTGATAAAGGCTTAAAACATCCCTCTTCAAACTCTAAGCTGGAAGAGAGCAGGGAACAACATGATGGGTGCCCCAGGGAGGTTTGGGAGGGCTAGGCATTTGGGGAGTTGAGGCTCAGGGAGCCACACCCCGGGTGTGGTTTTGGCTTCTTTGTGATTTTGAAGACTCCTGCTGTTCCTAGTGCTTTGGCCATCTGGTTCAGAGCCATGGGGCAGTAGATTAAGACTGAGACCTGAGGCTGGTGTGTTTGCAGGCTGGCAGGTGCCTGGGTGCCACCTCTTGCAGCACATGGGTTGGCACAGGATTGCAGAGCCGCAGGGCCATGGTTCTCTCGCTGTGCCCTCGTGCCCAGTGCTAATTTGCCGTTAAATGTGGCTTGTCATCGTGTGCCTGGATTGGATACAACCACTGTGGCAGCTAATTGCAGAGCAGCAGCTGAACGGGGCTGCCGGTGGTGTTTAAAGAAGATACAATCAAAGATGAGGCAGTGCCAGAGCATCTCTGCTGCCCCACTCAGGCTCATAGCCATGTTTCAAACACTAATTAATTGAGTCTTGTAAACACCACTGCGAGGAGGGTAAATATTGGCAGGTGCTGTGTTTCGGGGAGGGCAGAGGACATGCAGCCAGGTTGCAGTGATGTGCTGTGCTGCAGGGGATGCTCTGCCTGCTGCGGGTTACTCTCAGCCCCAGGTTGTCCCCTCCAGGGACTGTGGGGGCCAGGCAGAGCTGGCTGCTCCCTGGCTGTCTGCTCTCCAAACCAGCTGGGGCCATAGTGCCCAGGTAATGCCACTTCCAAGATGCAGTCCTGGTATCTCTGGGGCACTGGTGTCCCCTCAAAGGAAGCTCTCCTGGCCCCAGTTCTGCCCTTGGCTTCTAGGGAGGCTGCAGCAGGGTGAGGATCTCCAGGCACTGCCCTGGGGATGGAGAGGAAGCATCAGCAGTGGAGGCTCTGCACTGCTGGAGACCTGCATCTTCCAGCCCTGCCATGCCCAGCAGCATCTTTCTGTATCACAGGGAGTGCCCAGTGCTCAGGCGATGGTGGGCAGGGAACATAATTTGCCCTGATATATGCAGCAGAGAGTGAGCCCCAGAATGTCCAATCTGCTCCTGGGGACCCAGGGACTGGTATCACAGGGGAAAATGGTGGCTTTGGTGATCCTGGGGTCTACGGGAGCTCAGGACACTGTGGTCTCTGCAGAAGAGCGTAAAGGAGGGGCTGTTGCTGAAGCAGACGAGCTCCTTCCAGAGGTGGAAGAGACGATACTTCAAGCTGCGGGGCAGGACTCTCTATTATGCTAAGGATGCCAAGGTAGGCTGGGGGGTGCTTCCAGCATGCTCAGTCAGGGGGAACCTGAGCCTGCCAGCCCAGGAGGGGACAGAGATCCCTGCCTGGTGGACTGGGACTCTGGTTTCTCCCTCGCAGTCCCTGATCTTTGATGAGGTGGACCTGTCTGATGCCAGTGTGGCCGAGACCAGCACCAAGAACATCAACAACAGTTTCACGGTGAGGGAGGTGTGGGGCTACCAACTGCACCCTGTAGAGATCTCAGCACCTTGTGGAGAGGCACTGCAGACCTCCCTCATCCCCCCAGAGCCGTGGGGCACCCCATAGCATGGTCTCCTGCCGCTGGAAGTGGCACTGGTGTGCCAGAGATTGCTGGGGTCTGTGCCGGGTTCTGGCTGGCCTGGCAGTGGCATTGCGAGAGAACGTGGGGATGGTGGCTGTTGCAGGTGATCACACCATTCCGGAAGCTCATCTTATGTGCGGAGAACCGGAAGGAGATGGAGGACTGGATCACTGCCCTGAAATCTGTTCAGAAGTGGGAGATCCATGAGGTGATGTGGGCAGGGGGCTGCGTGGATCCATATTTCCATGTGGAGTATGTTTCTGTTTGGGTGCCTTTGACTGCCAGACAACAGCTGCTGTCCTTGGCATAGTCCCACAAGGAGGACAGGAGTTGGGCTGGGGGGACTTGAGGGGCCAGGAGGGAGGGAGTGCCAGCTGAGGGTCCCAGGCACTGATGGGGCAGGGCTGTGCCTCCAGGCCACACAGTTCAACATGGAGCACTTCTCGGGCATGCACAACTGGTACGCCTGCTCCCACGCCCGCCCCACCTTCTGCAATGTGTGCCGTGAAGCTCTTCCAGGGGTCACCTCCCATGGCCTCTCCTGTGAAGGTCAGTACTGGGGTCCTGCTGGGAGGTGGGCAGGGGCTGGGATCAGAGCAGGGCAGCTTCTCAAGGCTGGGCCAGAGCAGGTGTGGTGCAGGGTGATGCCCACTGCCTGCCATCCCCAGATGCAGAAGGGTTTGGGACCAGGGCTATGCATGCTGTGGGAACCTTCCCTGCTCCTCACTGCTCCCCTCCATGCAGTCTGCAAGTTCAAGGCACACAAGCGCTGTGCCGTCAGAGCCACAAACAACTGCAAGTGGACAACCCTGGCCTCCATCGGCATTGAAATCATCGAGGATGAGGATGGGGTAAGCAGGGGAGTCCCTGTCAGGGATCCTGGCAGGACAGAGCCACCAGCAGAACTGGCCTCACTGTGCCCAGATCAGGTAGCAGGAAAAAACCGTAGCTGTCCCCTGCACTGTGTGGCCTCTGCGCTTGGCTCTGCAGGGACACAGCTTGGGGACACATCCTCTGACACCCTGTATCAGGATCCCTTTTTGCTGTCCAAGTGGGGCCACCTCCAGACATTTTCTGGGGACATGTCTGTCCTGCCTCGTGTGCTGATGGCTTCAAAGGGCCAGGCGGGCAGGGATGAGAGGACATGGGAGGGGTCCCTGACCTGCCTTGCCCTGCTGTGTGGCACCACCTCCATGGTGCCTGGGAAAGAGGTGGCCTATGACACTGTCCCTCAAGTGTGCAGGATGCCATTGGTGGCTGCCCTTCTCTGCAGGTGGCCATGCCCCATCAGTGGCTGGAGGGGAACTTGCCCGTCAGCGCGCGCTGCGCTGTCTGTGACCGGACCTGTGGCAGTGTCCGGAGGCTGCAGGACTGGCGGTGTCTCTGGTGCAAGGCCATCGTAAGGATGTATCCATTCCTGTCCCCACCCCTCTCCCAGCACAGTCAGCACTGCCCCTCCTATGTGCATCTCTGGGAAAGCTGATGCTGGGGACTTTGGTGCTGCGTCCCCCAGCTTTGCTCATACAGGTGTCCCTGTGTTTCCAGGTTCACAGTGCCTGCAAGGAGCTCCTTGGCAAGAGGTGCCCCCTGGGCCAGTACAAAGTGTCCATCATCCCGCCAACTGCCTTGAACAGCATCGATTCTGATGGTGAGTCTTGGAGAGCACAGGGCTGGTCTGGCAGAGGGGACACGCTGTTTGGGATACGGCTCTGAGCTCTCTGAGCTCCTCTGGAGGCTTTGACTTGTGGCACTGTGCCTGTTTTGTGGGGCAGCAGGAACACTACCATCTGTAGGCTCCAGAGTCAATGCCCCTCCCTTGGTTGAAGGCCGCTCGTGGCCTTGCACTCTGCTCCAGGGCTTGGTGGTATTCTATGGGCTTTGGGGTGGCACTTCTTGCTCGCATGTGACTTTAGTTGCTCCTGCAAGGCCATCTCTTGCAGTGGCTCAGGATACGGTCCCTCTGTGTTGGGATCAGCGGTGCCAGCCCTACACCCCTGAGGTGGACTGTCCTCTGTTGCACCTCAATGGTTCAGCATCTCTCAAGGCAGGATGAAGCTCTTGCTTGGGTTGTTTCCCAGTGTCTGAAGCTCAGCTGTTTTTTGGTAGTGCAGAGCACAGCTTTGCCCTGGCACGGGACACTGCAGTGAGAAGCCATGTGGAGCGTGGGGGGACCCCCTCGGCTGTCTCTTTCTCCTGAGGGGCCCAGCTGGCCTCCGCTGAGCAAAATCTGTTCTTCTCCTCCGGATATTTCTTTCTTCGTTCTTTAATGCTTTTCACCACTCAGCTCAGCCGGTGGTTCATTTGCCTCTCGTTACTCATTGGGATGCTGTCAGGGTAACGCAGCTGCTCCTCAGCTTCAGAGCCGTGGCTGCTGGTGGCTGATCCCTGGCAGCATCTCTGCCCTCTCCCTCTCCAGCAGCCCAGACATCCGTGGCTGTGACTGTTGCCCACCCAATTGGGAGCAGCTCAGCAAGGCCTTAGTCCCCCCCTTGTCCTGCCATGCTGTCCTGCTCCATCATATGGGTACTGCTGGCAGCAAGCTTTTCCGCTGCAGCCCACGCTCTGACTCAGCAGCTCCCAGGGCTTTGTGTTACTGATCTGCTCTGCTCGGCTGGGCTGGGAGTGGAGATGGAGCGGTGGCCAGGCAAGGAGGGGGTGGGCTGTGGGGATGTTTCCCCCATGCTCCTGCTGTGGTGGGGGTGCTGGGGCTCCTGGTTGCAGCCCATGGGGCTCTGAGGGCAATGGCTGTGGGGCTGGTGCCAGTGGCGGTGACAGCTGATGCGGTCCCTGCTGCAGCATTGCTGGGTCTGCCAAGGGAAGGAGCCTGCAGACACCAGCCAGGGGACTGGGATGGCCAAGATGTGCCTGAGGCGGGTGCGGGCTCTGGGCCAGCTGTCAATCCTTCTCTGCCTTGGGCACATTTCTTTCCCCATCTCATTTCTTTCCCCGTCTCATTTCTTTAAAAGCACAGTGCTTTCTCTTCCCTCTGCCCCTCACTATCCCCCGGACATCCCCATCGCTGGCCCTCCTGCCCCAGCACCCCACAGATT
The DNA here is from genome assembly GCF_020740725.1 of Corvus hawaiiensis. NCBI lineage: Eukaryota > Metazoa > Chordata > Aves > Passeriformes > Corvidae > Corvus > Corvus hawaiiensis. The sequence goes on along the minus strand of NC_063226.1, from coordinate 23,007,314 downwards.
GGGCTTGGCACAGATGGAGTGTCCACACTCTGCTCTCCTGAAGTGTCTGTGGGGAGGAGTGAGAACCGGGGCTGACGTGTTTGGGCTTACTGCAGGTTTCTGGAAAGCCACCTGCCCCTCGACCTGCTCCAGTCCTCTCCTGGCCTTTGTCAACTCCAAGAGCGGGGACAACCAGGGTGTCAAGTTTCTGCGCAAATTCAAGCAGTTCCTCAACCCAGCCCAAGTCTTTGACCTCATGAATGGGGGCCCACACCTGGGGTAAGCACCTGCCTGAGCACCCTGGAATTGCCTTGGTGGGACCCCGGTGGGCATTTGGCACAGTGCCCAGTCCCTCTCTCCTTGCCCCCCACCCAGGCTGCGCCTCTTCCAGAAGTTCTCCACCTTCAGAATCCTGGTCTGTGGTGGGGATGGCAGCGTGGGTTGGGTGCTCTCTGAGATCGATGCCCTTGGCCTCCACAAACAGGTGAGTGGGAGTGCTTGGCATTGCTAATGCAGGGTGACACCATCCCCAGCGTTGGCACCCAGCCCAGCTGGGACCCCTCTGTGTGCCCTAGGTGCTGCCGAACAATGGGCATGGCAGGGTTGGGGGTGTCACAGGTGCCTTTGGGGGCTGCTTGAGTCCTCCACTGTCTCTCTCCTGCAGTGTCAGCTGGGTGTCCTGCCACTGGGGACTGGCAATGACCTGGCACGGGTCCTGGGCTGGGGCAGCCTGTGTGACGATGACACTCAGCTGCTGCAGATCCTGGAGAAGCTGGAAAGGGCCACCACCAAGATGCTGGACCGGTGAGCAGGGCACAGAATACATGCCTCTCTGTTCCCCCGTACCTTGGCATCTCCTGGGCAACCTGTCCCAGTTCCTTGCCTGTCCCTGGGCTAGGGGGCCAGAAGATGGCAAGCAGCCATGGTTTCTCCTTGGCAGGTGGAGTGTGCTGACCTATGAGGCTCCCAAGCAGTCCCCCTCAGCCCTGAAGGAGGAGGAAAATGGGGACTCCAACATCCAGGTGGGAACTGTTGGCATTTGAGGGCTTGAGATGGGCAGGGCAGGCTAAAGGAGAGGTTCCTGTTCAAGCTATTAGCCAATTCAGGGGCACACAGGGAGGGATGGCCCAGGAAGAGGTCATGCTGGGGGTCCCTGGGGATTGGGGTACAAAGGGGCTGGTAGTCAGCTGCATGCAATGAAATGAGCCTGGCAGGTCTCAGCCTGGTATGTGCAGTTGGGAGCAGGCAGCAGGTGAGGTAGAGCTAGCCTGCCACTGGCCAGCTGTTTTGGACTCTTCTGTGTGCTTTCCCTTCAGCCCCTTGCCTCAGTTTCCCTCCTGCTGTGACTGACCTCCCCTCTACCCAGCAGTATGGGCATGGCTGCCCTCAGCAGTGGGGAGTGGGCTGAATAAGGGCTGGTCATCCCCAGTCCAAGGCTGGCTCGGCAAAGCTCCATGCCTGAGTGGGGCACATGGCAGGGTGGCAGGGCTCCAACTGTCTCCACCTGTGCCCCCCAGGCCCAGATCTCCCATTACGCTGACTCTGTTGCTTTCCACCTGGCCAAGATCCTGGAGTCGGACAAGCACTCAGTGGTGATCTCCTCTGCCAAGTAAGGAGGGGGCTGTCGATTGGAGTGCCAGAGCCCTCTTGCTGGGCTGGGGCATGTCCCCAGGGGCACTGCACCCCTCTCGACCAGGCTGTCAGCTGCCAACTGTGCTGGTGCCTGGCAGATAACCCTGGTGCTGGCCCTCTGGAGCAGGGGGTGTTATCCCAGCAGTCCCCCTGGCTGGCATCTGTGCCTCGCTGGCCATGCCCCTCTTGACCTCCAGCCACTTCCCTTGGCAGGTTCCTCTGTGGCACTGTCAATGACTTTGTGACCGAAGTTGGGCGGGCTTACAAGAGGGCAACGGAGAACAAGCAGGAGGCTGAGCTGATGGCACGGAAGGTGTGTTGCAGGGGAGCTGGAGGGCTGAGTCAAGCTGGTGGCACAGCCCCTGAGCTGGGGAGGGTCTGCTCCGTGGGCCTATGCTCTTGCTGTGCATGTATTGGGGTGTGCCATGCTTGGGGTGCCCAGGCATGGGGTGTCCAGGTGCTTGGGAGTATCCAGGCACTCATAGTGTCCAGGGAAGTGCCCAGCACTGGTGGGGGGCAGCAGCTTGTGCCAGGTGCTGAGTGGGGTAGGTGTCCCACAGTGCGCCATGCTGAATGAGAAGCTGGACTCGCTGGTGCGGGAGCTGAATGAGGAGGCTCAGGCCATCATGGTCCCTGAAGAGATGGCACAGGCCACTCATGCTGATGTCAAGGACCAGGAGAAAGGTGGCAGCTTCAACCCCAGCCCCATGCCTCGCATCTTCAAATCCAAGGAGCAGCTCATGCTGCGGGCAAACAGCCTGAAGAAAGCCCTGCGGCAAATCATTGAGCAGACAGAGAAAGGTGAGGGGGTGGTGGGAGCTGGCAGCTTCCCTGATGCTGCTGCAGCAACAGCAGCCTGGCAGGGGCTGTGAAGCCACAGTGGGTTGGTGCTGGACCCGTGCCTTTGTTCTCCCCTGGGCTCCTTGGGATGGCAGCAGTGGCCCCAGCCTGGGTCCTTCCTGGCACAAGCCCACAGGGCTGACCTGAGGAGGGGCCACAGGGCTGCCCAGACTCCCTGTCATGCCCCTCTTTGGATCCAGCTGTGGATGAGCAGAACAAGCAGACACAAGCCTATCAGGGCAGTGTGGGCCCCAGCAAGGACAGCTCGGAGGAGCTCAACAAGGAGGAGGAGAAGCTCGGTAAGATGCCAGCAGGGCACATGGCTTTTTGTGGGGGCATGGGCGTGAGTCGTGGGATGGGCTCCGGGTGAGGACCCACGTGGCAGCTACCTCTCTGTCCACCCTGGCCAGGCTCCCGGCGGGTGACGGTGACCTCTGCATCTTCCTCCATCATCCTGGACCGGCCAGACACCTTTGGCAGCTTGCAATTCCCTGAAGACCCCAGCACCCTGTGAGTCAAGTGTTCTGCCTGCCCCAGAGACCATGGCTCACTCTTGTTGCCCATCACAGAGCAGGAGCAGAGCTGGTGCCACACTGCCCCTTTGAGGAGGCTGCTGTGGCAGCCCCTGCCCACCAGTGTGGCATCCCTGGTACCGGGCCCTCCCTGACCAAGCAGTGCCCATGCTGGGGGAGCCTGCCTGTGTGGGATCTCTGGCTGATGCTTGGAGCTTGGGGCTCCCGCCTGCCCAGTGCAGGCAGGTCCTGGCTGTGCCATGGGTGTCCTGCCATGGCAGCTGAGGGAAATGCAGCCATCCCTGCTAGCTTTGGTCAGGCTTCCTAGTGCCAGCTGTTCTGCTCCAGTGGGTGTTACACCCCATCCTCTAGTGCCAACCCAGAGTCACCGATGTGCAGCTACTACTCAACCTGCTTTCCCTGTTTGCTGCTTTCAGCCACTTCTTGGAGAAATGTGTCATGAATAACTACTTTGGCATCGGCCTGGATGCAAAGATCTCCCTGGAGTTCAACAACAAACGCGATGAGCACCCCAAGAAGTGCAGGTTTGCTGGAACCCCACAGGTTTCCCCCAGGAAAAACATGTAGCCCTGGCTCTCCAATGCCTGCCCCAGGAGGGACCATTAAGATGCCAAGGGGGTGACTTGGTGCTACTGTGCTGGGGATCCTTCCTGCAGCAGATTTTGTACCTATACCCAGTACTGGGATGAGCACCCCTTGGTGGCAGGCTGCAAACACCCCAGAAGGGTGAAGACATGAGGGCTTGGTGAGAGTTACTTGCTCTGCACCTGGATAGAGGGACATTGCTATGCTGGCATGGAAGGGTTGAAATCTGGGTGCAACATGCTGCACCTTGGCTTTCCTGGGAGGCAGCAGGAATTGGGGAAACTAAGGTGGGGCCAACAGTCCAGGACTGTTCAGCCCAGTGCCCTGGGAAGGGTGCGGAGCCTGTGACAGGCGGTGGGGAGCCCACAGCCCCTCATCTGTTCCACTTTGCCCCACAGCAGCCGCACCAAGAACATGATGTGGTATGGGGTGCTAGGCACGAAGGAGCTCCTGCAGCGCACCTACAAGAACCTGGAGCAGCGGGTACAGCTGGAGGTACAGGGCTGGGAGAACAGGGACAGGGTGGGAGGGGCAGTAGTACAGCAGCCCCCTAGGCTCAGCCCTCTCTTGCAGTGTGACGGGGTGCCCATCTCACTGCCCAGCCTGCAGGGCATTGCTGTCCTCAACATCCCCAGCTATGCTGGCGGCATCAACTTCTGGGGAGGCACCAAGGAGGACAATGTGAGTGCCAGTACCATGTGATGAGTTGGGTGGCATGACGTCCTTTCCCCAGTCCTAAGAAACCCTAGGGCTGGGGAGTCCCTGCCTTGGGCACACATGGGGGAAAAGCTGGGTCCCAAAATGAACTGATTTTGGAAGTCTCATATGTAGTGGTCCTCTACAGAACTTTGGGGCTCCATCCTTTGATGACAAGAAGCTGGAGGTGGTGGCAGTCTTTGGCAGCATCCAGATGGCCGTGTCACGGGTCATCAACCTCCAGCACCATCGCATCGCACAGGTAGTGACAAGGCACCCTGCAGGACTACAAGTGGTGCCAGAAAGCTTTTGGGGCAGCAGTGGAGCCTGAGGCAGTGCAGCTGTGCTCAGCTTGGCAGCCGTTGATGCCACCCCTGGGCTGTCTGCCCCACAGTGCCGCATGGTGAAGATCACTATCCGGGGGGACGAGGGTGTCCCAGTGCAGGTGGATGGAGAGGCCTGGATCCAGCCACCCGGCATCATCAAAATCCAGCACAAGAACAGAGCCCAGATGCTGACAAGGGACCGGGTGAGCTTGGGGTGCTCAGCAGGACCATGCTGGGACATGGGGAGGTGTGACCGTCTCAGAGGGGCCATGTCTGTCCCCTGCAGGCATTTGAAAGCACCCTCAAGTCTTGGGAGGACAAGCAAAGAGGGGAGAGCTACCGAGCAGCCACACGGCCACGGCTCAGCTCCCAGCAGTCCATGGAGTATCTGACCGAGGAGGAGAGCAGCCTCTTGCAGCAGGTCTCACGGGTCGCTGAGACCCTCATTGCCAGGTCAGACTGCGAAAAGGGGAATGTGGTGGGCACAGGGAAGGGAGAGCTGTGCTGCGGCCATGCAAAGGTGCCTGCCCAGCCCAGGGGAGCCCTGACCTCCAGCCCCTGGCACCTGCAGGATCCATGAGGCAGCCAAGGCCCACAAAGCCGTGGAGCAGGAGCTGGCGCATGCAGTCAATGCCAGCTCCCTGGCACTGAGTGAAGCCCTCTCCCACAAAGCTGCTGGCACCTCAGAGGTGAGCTAGGGGTGGAAGTGTAAGGCAGCCTTTACCCAGGTCCCCTGGGGCCCTGCCGCTCAAGGTACCCCTCTGTACCCCAGTTTCTCAGCAGGAATGTGGCTGTGGAGGTCGTGCTGAGCATCAAGGAGCTGTGGGCTGAGACCAGGGCATTCCTGGAAGGGAAGGCGGTGAGTGGGGGGCTGGAGAGCACCCAAAGTCCCCCAGGGCTGGTACGTCTGGGGGTAGCAGCAGGGTTGGGTATGATCCCTGTCCCCCACAGCTGGACTCGCCGCAGGAGGAGGAGGCACTTCATGGCCCCCTGAGTGTGCTGGGCCAGGAGTTGCAGCGGCTGCTGGACATCCACTGGCTGGGCCCTATTGCCCACCCTGCTGAGGAGGTGGGTGCACAGGGACTGGGGTGTGGCATAGCCCACAGTCTGGCCTCAGGGAGCTGTAGCACCCCACCAAGCCTGGTTTCTTCACAGGAAGGTGCCGGCAGTGCCAACAAGGGCAGCTTTAAGCTTCGTCTCAACATCCCCAAGCCCAGAAAGGAGAAGGACAAGCTGCAGAAGCAGAAGACAAACAGTGCACTCCCAGGTAAAGTGAGCAGTGTGCCAGGGAGAAACAGGTGGTGCAGTCCGTCCTAGAAAGGACTCCCCTGTGCTGACCTATCCCTCAGTCTCCTGTCCTGGGCATGCTGGGGAAGGATCCTCAGGAAGGGGGAACAGGGCAGCGCCTGGCTGCCTTTGTCACCAAGAGCCCCTTACAGCTTACTTTTTCTGATATCAGACGTGCAGAGCTCCCCAACCCCATAACTCCTTGGCAAGGGGGAGAAGGGGGCTGTGGTACAGCTCAGCTTTTTGGGTAAGTCCCTTGTCCATGACTGAGGGTCTGGTTGAGGGGAAGCAGCTCAGGTATTGCATAAGTAAGCCAAGGAGAGGAGAGACCTCTACAGCCTGAGCAGGCTTTGGCCTCTGGCCCTGCTGGAGCCAGGGGTGGGAGGGGGATGCTGGCTGCTGACCACAGGCTGCCTGCCCTGCCTGCATCCCACTGCCTCCACAGGCCCCAGCAGTCCACCACTGTGCTTTTCCTCCCTGCTAGCAGACAAGTGGGGCTCCGAGGAGGTGGCAGCTTGGCTGGAAGCACTCGGTTTAGGGGAATACAGAGAAATTTTCATCCGGCATGACATCCAGGGCTCAGAGTTGATTTTGCTGGAGAGGAGAGACCTGAAGGTACAACCCCCTTGTGCCTCCTCAGGGACCCCCAGCCCCAGGGAGCATAGTGTCCTCCATCCCTCCCCTCCTCTCCCTATCCCTCCTGGTGGCAGGTTGGCCCTATACCTGGGTCTGCAGGGTTGAGCTTGTGCAGCTTGTGCACAGGGGCTGGGAGGCAAGGGAGGGGGGTGGCCTTGGTCCTCCAGCTTGCAAAGCTCCATACACATACAGCAGTATCAACAGAACCCTATCCTCACCTGCATTCAGGCATGGAGATGTGTTTGCAAAAGGACAGAGGGCTTCAAGCAAGTGCTATGCTCCAGCAAGGGAGAGCATGGGGAGCTGGGCTGAGCCTCATCCTCCACCCTGTGGCTTGTCCACTAGCAGGAGCCTAGGGCTGCCCCCTGCAAGTGCATCACCTCCTCTCTCTTTCCTGCAGGACCTGGGGATTACCAAAGTGGGCCACATGAAGAGGATCCTACAGGCCATTAAGGAGCTCAGCAACGTGCCCTAGGCTGGCAGCAGGGCAGCAGCCCAGCCCAGGCACTGGGTGGGTGCTGCCCCCAGGGAACAGGGGTTGGGTAGGGGAACAGGTCCCTGCCCTATATGTATGGAGCCCCCCCCCTCCCCCCGCTTGCCTTGCTTTATCTGTCTGTCCCCAGTGTCCCTGGAGCCACTGCTTCTCCCTCAGCCTGTGGGGCTGTAGACACTGAAACAGAGGTCTAACCCCATAGGTGATATGGTCTGACCACGGGTCTAGCCCTGTCAGGGTCACTATAGGAGCTGGGGCCACCCTCTGTGTGCTCAAGCTGGAGCCAAAGCAAAGTTTCCCCTTCCCCACATGGGTATTTAAGCTGTGTAAATATTTGGAGAGAAGATACTCATTGCTGCTGCTCACATAGTGTCATTACTAAGGGGAAGGTGAGGGTGGGGGGGAGGGCATTGGCAATACCTTTCCAGTCTTCACACCTGAGCTTCCTGCTCCCCATCATGCAACCCATCACCTTGCTCTCACCCTCTGTCTCATCGCAGCGAGGGGAAGTACAGTACTGAGGCTCACAGTCTACAGTGCCAGCATGTATGACAAACACATTTTATTAACAGTTACACATGACTTTTTTTCCCCCCCTCCTCAGTTAAAATTACTATTATTTATGTACATGGTACCACCCTGCTTGAGGGCGCCCCGTTATTTACAGGCTTATTTACAGAGTAGGGCTAGCAGCTAGTGAGTGCCTCCTCGAGCTTGAGCATGTCCATGGGGGTGACTTTGGCAACCTCAAAGAAGACCCTGGAAGGAACATGTTGGCTTAGGGCTCAACCACAGCCCTGACACCCATCCTCCAGGGCTCCCAGATCCCTACAGAACCCCAGGGTGCATGCTGGTGGTGTCACCCCTTGCGGCAGGGACAAGCCTGAGACAGAGCCCCGTGACACTCACCTGTGCGAGTACTTGCTGCGCACAGCATTCAGCTTGTCGTGGGGCTGGTATGTGAGGAGGAAATTCAGCCTCTTCACCAGGGGGTGCAGGTCCTGGGCACTGTACCCACTGTAGTACTCCAGTGTAGGGGTCTGCAAGGGGACAGCGGGGCTAAGCTGTGTCCTCTCAATGACAGGACAGCCATCATCTTCCCTGTCCAGCATCCAAATCTGATCATAGCCCTAGAGCATCACCCCACTCACTGGTCCATTGCCTCCCACACCACTGCCATGCCTCCCAGGGTGCCTCAGCAGGGACAGGGAATTAGGCAGGTACTCACCCAGCCCCCAAGGTTTTTCATGGTAAGTGCCAGCAGCAGGCAGCTGGCAGCCAGCTTCGAGGGGCTCTCGCGGGCATAGTCGTACTCCTGCAGGGTCATCTCGCAGAGGAAGCGGGCCAGTGTCAGTGTCTCCATGGTGGCACGGGCACACTACAGCCAATGGGCAGGGAAAGGCTCAGACTTTTGAGCAATGCTGCTCCCCTTCCCAGCCTTTTTGGGATCTAGAATGCTGCCTCTGGGGCACAAGACAGAGATCCCACGCACCCAGCCTATCACAAACCACCACCCTCAACCCTTTTGAGGGGACCTGGACAGTTTCCTTGCTGCCAACTGGGAGCCTGAAGCTCCAGCAATGCAAGTCACCATCCCATGGAGCCAACAGAAGGGGTGCCTGGAGACACCTGGACACCAGCCCACCCTCCAAATGCACTCACCTTGGCAAAGCGCCGCAGGAAGCGGTAGGGGATGGGGATGTTGATATCGAACTTGAGGGTGCTGAGGATGCTCATCTCCATAGCAATAAGCTCCTCCCGCTTGTAGGCGTCATCGCAGATATAGAGGAAGTCATCCACACATGGTGGACACCGCTCCTGCGGGGGCACAACTGCTCAGCACCCCTGTGGGGGTTCACCCTGGCCCCACTCAGGAGATCCTACCCATCCCACAGGCCCTGTAAGTGTTCATGTGCTGCCAGACTCAGCAAGGACTGTTAACACCACCCTGTGGGACTTGTGTGATGTCCGCACTCCTCCAGCCCTTGGCTTTAACTCCATGCCTGCATGAGGTGAACTAAGGTATCCTGATGGTCTCTGCAGAGCAGAGAAAAGGTGGTACTCCAGTGACACCAGGAGACAGGATTCAGCCCACCATGACTGGATTCGCAGCCCTTGGGACAGGAAGGAGGAACATGACAGACATGCCATCTCAGCAGCTCTCAGCAGTGGCCTGGCCTTCTCCAAAACCCCACAGGGGCAAGAGAGGCACAGCCCCTCTGCCCCTGCACCCCAGGACAGCACACAAAGAGTCACCTCAAATTTGGAGGCAATGAGGATGGCAGTGGAGCCAATGAGCTGCAGCTTCTCCCTCATGCTCACCACCTCCACCAGGTAGTGGTCCACCAGCTTCACAGCCAGGTACAGTGTCTCATGGTTCAGCTCAAAGTTCTCCTGCAAGAATGAGAGCGGGGGTCATAACAGAGTGTCAGACAGAAGTTAGGCCTGCCCAGCCCCACCCAGCTCTCACAGAGGCCAGGGGTGCCCATAGGCCAGGCTCAGAGGGAGGGATATAGGCTCATCCCTAGCCCACACAGGGGGAGGATCAGCTCTGCACTGGGAATGCTTGCAGGAGCCTCTGCCAGCACACTAAGGTCACACGTGCCAAAGGCAGCATGGGGGCTGCTCTGCAGAAAGCTGTGCCCTCTCACCTGCACCTCCACCATCCAGTCCACAAGGATAGCACGCATATCCCCACTGATGTCTGTCTGCTTCTCCATGTAGTCAGGAAGCATGAATTTTTCCTGCCAAAGAGCCAGCTGTCAGGGACAGGGCAAACATCCCCACCCTCAGAACAAGCCCCTTTCCACCCCGTGCAGGCCCCTGCCAGGTGGTCAGAGCCTCTGGGCAGTCAGTGGCCCTGCCTGCAGTTACTCCTTCCCCAGACAGGACTGTCACCCCCTGGACAGGCATCACACACCTCTCTTTCCCGCATGTACTCAAAGATCTCCTTGGCATACTCTGCATTGGCATAGGGGTCACCCAGCTGCTCCTTGTCAATGTCCTCCACTGCTGGTACCTGCTGGCACGGAAGAGGCAGCAATAAGGGGGAGGCCCTGTGGGTGCTGGTCACCTTGTTGGGGCAAGGCTGCTGCCCCTCTGCACCCCCCTTTTCCTACCTGCCCTCATCACCCTGCAGTCCCTGCCCCACTCTTTCCCATGGGAGGATTCTTGAAGGAAGATGGTGGTGTGCTTTACCCCCCCTCCCCAGCTTTCCATCACGCTGGCCAAAGTCTCTCCAAGGTCCAGAGCACTGCCTGGTGCCTCAGTACCACCAGTGGCAGCCACAGACCAGTGCTGTGATGGGCCTGGGGCAATGCTGCAGCCCAGGGTCCCTACCCTCTCCTCAGGAGGCTTTAGTTCCTGCACAGACACCGGCTTCTCTGGCACAGGATTCACTTTGGGCTCTGCAGGAGCTGTTGGGGGAGTTTTCTTCATTGACCTGGGAAGGACAAGAGCATAAATCATTGGCCAAATTTCTTGGCTGAAAGGGGCCTTCCAGAGACTCTTGCTGCTTCAGGAAGGGGCCAAACCACACCTAAAATATACCCACAGACTCTTAGAATCACTAAGGTTGGAAAAGACCGTTAAAGATATTGAGAACAACAGTTCCCCCAGCACTGCCATGCCCACCACTAAACCATGTCCCCAAGAGCCACATCCACATGACTTTTAAATCCTTCCATGGAAGGTAACTCTACAACTGTCCTGGGCAGCCTGTGCCAGGGCTGGACATCCCTTTTGGGGAAGGTTTTGCCTAATAGCCAACCTAATCCTCCCCTGGCACAACCTGATGCCATTTGTAGTAGATATACTATTTCTCCCCTGCATCTGGCAGGGTCTCCATCACCCAAGGGAACCCCCACTACTTGTCCCCATGGGACAAGTTTGCAGCAAACCCTTGCCTCCAGCTACTCACTTTTTTAGGTTGATCTCGTTGTTCTTGGCCACTCCCAAGGCATTATGTGCCTTCTGTGCCTTGGGTGGAGCAACTTTCACAGGCTCCTTTTTCCCTGCCACCACCTGGTTCTTGTGAGCCTGTTTGGGTCAGAACAGGGGGATATAGGGGCTGCACAGTGGAAAACAAGGTATGCCCTGCAGGGAGACCTCTCCTCTTCCTAATGGGCATGGGGCATGCCCCCCCACCATGGGGGGCTCACGGTGGGCACCAGAACTCCCACCCTCACAGAAGCACTCACATTGGTGATGTCCCCAAATGCTGATCTCTTCTTGGGCCCACCCTGGGGTGAGGACGAAGACCTCTTGGCATGACAGCTCTCCTCCTGCAAGAGAGGCTGTTAGAAGACAGTGGTCAGCTGCCCCACAGAAGTGCCCCTACAGCCCTCGCCTGGCTTGGTGCTCACCTTCTCGGGGTCGACATTCTCTGTAGCAGGGCCTACCTTGCCTGCTCGGGACTGCTTGGTAGTCAGCATCTTGGCATTGCGTGGCAACGGCATCCTCTCCCTTGGTCTCTGCGAGCAAGCTGGGGGCAAAGCAGGATGTGATGGGGGCTGCTGCTGGCCTGCCTCCAGGGACACCCGCCCATCTTGGGGCGGAACAGGGGGACTGACCCCTTTCCTGAGCACGGCCGGAGGGTAGTGCCCCAAGACAAGCCCAGGCAAGGGACAAGTCTGGCTAGGAGTCCAGGGAGGAAGGGACATGGACCCCAAAGACCGCCACCAAAAGCACTCTGCTGGGCGAGGTGGGACAGGCAACTCCCAGATTCCTACATCCCAGAGAAGGATGCAAGGGCTTGCACTTCCTCGCAGAGCTCGTGGTCTTGGAGATCTCCACTCCCCTACAACCCTCAGGGTCCCCTGGAGAAGTGGGGAGTCCCAAAGTTACCCTCTCCCCTGCACCCCCCGGAGTTCCCTAGGGGAGCCGGGGGTCTTGGAGGCGCCCACTCCCTTGCACCCTCCAGGGTCCCCACGCCTGCCACCGCCTAGGGGTCCCAGCGCTGCCCACTCCCCCGCAGCCCCCGGAGACCCCACTCACCCATCCCCAGGTCGTCCCCCCCAGTCACCCACGCCCGGGTTGTCCCCTCCCCACTCACCTATGCCCGGCCGCTGTCCCCGCACCTCCGGCCCCGGCGCTTTTGAAAGTAGCAGTTCGGTAGCGGCCGGCCAGCACTGGCCGAGCCTCGTCCAATCAGAGTGCGAGGCGGTGCCAGGCGGTGGCCAATCGGCGGGCGCAGAGGGATGCAGTTGCCAAGGGGCAGGGCGGCAGCGTTTAAAATTCAACGCCGGCGGCCAATGGAAGGGCGGGCATGCGGCAGGGGCGGGGCGAGCGCCGGGCCGAGCGGGCAGTGATTGGTGGGCGTGGGTGCCGTTTAAATCCGTTCCGTGGGGCCCGGAGGGGGTGGCGTGGCGGCCGGGCAGTCGAGTGGGGAGCCTCGGCGTGGCCGGGGGAGCGGCGCCGGCTTTGCTGTCCTTCGGGGCGGGTGGAGCGGCTCTGGGGTCCACTGGGTCCTCTGCCTCCGCCCGCAGCCGAGGCTGTGGGTCCCAGACCTCGGGGCTGCCCTTTCCCAATGGGCTGGGGAGCTCTGGTTTGGGGGACAGGGTGTGCTGGCCGTGCACCTTCCTTGACCCGGTGTCGGGAACAGAGGATTCGGATCGCTTGGAGAATCACAGAACGGTTTGGGTGAGAAGGGACCTTAAGCTCATCCCGTTCCACCCCCTGCCGTGGGGAAGGACACCATCCACTATCCCAGGTTGCTCCAAATCCCGTCCAACCTGGCCTTGGACACTTCCAGGGATCCAGGGGCAGCCACAGCTTCTCTGGGCGCCTGTGCCAGGGCCCCCCCCCCACGCTCACAGGGAAGGTATTTTTCTAGTATCTAGTCTAACCCTGCTTTGACTATCTGAGGTACCACAGGAGCAGTGTTCATGTGGTGTCGTATAGGCATGACTGACCAAGTTCAGGGTGAGGCTCACTGGGACTGCCACAGCGACCAGGACAGGGTCAAAGTTACCAAGGCACATGTCACAGTCACTGTACTATGGGGTTATAGGCAATACCAGCTGCTTACCAAACATCTGCTGAGGGTAAGAGCACTCTGTGTGTATCAAGGACCAGCCTTGAGGGCATTGCGGTTCTTGAGGAGACCCCTGCCATGCAGCCAGGCTCACTCAGGCTGTCAGTTGGCTTGTAGTCAATTTCCATGTGTCAGGAAAGGAGTGCATGAGACTCCTCACACCCACAGCTTGCTTTGTTCCTTGATAAACTAGTCTTGGAAAAGCCACCCACTTTTCATGTGTCAGACACATACATGATCCATGTTCATATACTTGATACTCACTGTATCACTCTGCTCCTTTGTGAGTTTCCAGCGCAGTCCTTTGCTCTCATGCCACCACCATGCAGTAGTCCCGTGCCCTCAGCAACTCTTGGGGGCTTTTCAGAGCCACTGAGCTCTGGCTCAAGTGAAGCCCCCACTGAGGTAAACTCAGCAGAGCTCAGCACTGCAGCAGAGGAAAGCTTCCCCCAGCCACCAGGTTCCCGGAAAAACCTTTCAAATTCCTAAGTTTAACTCAAGAAAATCCTTTCAGATAATTCCACACCCATGTGCTGCTGTTGCGGGTGGAGCTGATGAACCCCTGGCCGAGGAAACACAGCAGTGCCAGCATCTGAGGGGATTTAAACCTGCTGCCCAAGGGCCACATGGGCAGGATCAGGCACATGGCTTGGGCTGTATGCAGGCAGCTCTGCCACATCTCCAGCAGAAAGACCTGGGTCATGGACAGCCAGGAGCAGAATTCTGCTCACAGGTCCAGTGGAGGTTTAAATCTGGGTCCCTTCGGTCCCCAAAACTGGTCAGGGCTGCTGCAGCTCCAGCCCATCTTGTTTCCTCCTGTCATTGCTTCTGTCCCCGGCCTGGGGCCTTCCTGAGGCTTGCTTGCTATTGGGTTGGGATCCTGTGGGATCCTTTCCCTGTGCATGTTAAGGCAGGGCATAGCCCAGCCAAAAATACAAGTTGGGTGCATACTAGCCAGGCAGAGCCAGAACACATCCCACTGCCAATGGAAACCTGGTTATCCTGTGGGGTAAGATCCTCAGCCAAAACTCCCATCCAAGTCTGCCCACGTCTCTGTGGAGGCTGGGATAAGCTGCCTGCTTTGGGACAGCTTCATGTCTGCCTGTCCTGCCCAGGCTTGGCACTGGGAAGCTGGCTTTTCCAGTTTCTGAAGCACTGCCATGCTGGTGCTCCTGGTGAGGCTCTTGGGAATCCCAGGCCTGCTGCAGGGGTGCAAGTCGCACCACACGAGCTGAAATCACCCCGGATGTGGGGGATGTGGGATAAAAGATGAGGAGAGCAACAAGTGCAAAGTGAAGCCATGGGTGTGCAGCAGGATCTGTGCCAGCTGTCCAAGCATTGAGGCAAAACTGTGGTCTCAGTCCTGCCCACAATCTAAGGATGCTGGGGGCCAGTTGGAGGTGAGAGCTCTGCAAGCTCTCCTTGGGCTCTGACATTCCCTCAGCAGCCCCCCAAATCAGGTAGAATGCAGGTCCTTGGCTCCTCCCACTAGACTCTGCTGTCTAGCTCCCACTGGACTCTAGCTGCTAGCTCAAGAGCATCTGTGCCTGATATGTCCCTATTGTGAGGAGAGCTGGGTTTCTGCTTCCATCCAGCCTCTTTCCACAGCACTAAAAAAGCCTGCACTGCCTTTTCGAGCTGGAGCAGACCTCAGCCCCAGCCTGGCTTCCTGGCACTGCAGGACGGCCAAGAAGCCCGTCTGCATGGTATCTGGGGGCCTTTGCTCCAGGATTGCTTACCAGTCAGGAAGCCCCAGGGTCAAGAAGAGCAGCAAGGACAGGGAAGCATCATTCCTCAAACCCAGATGGACTGCTTTTCCCCATTTCCCTTCCCCAGGCTAAAACCTTATCCCTTCCTGTGGTAAAACAGGCCCAACTTGTTACTTCCCATAGCCAAGTGCCAGAAGCACTGGTGGGAGGCAAGATACTTCACTGCCTCTTCCTTTTTCCCTTTTTCATTACTAATGGCCAAGGTCAGGGAGAAATGTGCCCAAGAGCTGTTGCATTTATTTACTGGGAAAAAACACAGCAAGTTAAAACTTGGGGCTCTGCTGCCACTGGGGAAAGTACAAAGGAAAGCACAGAGCAACACGGCGTGGCAGAGCTCCTGAATGGAGAGTGAGAGGCAGTGTCATGCTGAGCTGCCAGTGGCCCCAGCCTGGGGAGTAGCTCCCTTGGCACAGCAGGGCTGCATGGCATGCACTGTGGTGGGGCTGTGCTGGTGATGCCTGCTGTGCTTGCACACCCACTCCACCTGTGTCTCCCTGTGTCCTGGCCATTCCTGCCTCTGCTGCTGGCACAGTGCCTGAGTGCAGGGTGCATTTGCAGCACCAGGAGTGGAAGCCAGTACCCAAGGAAAAATAAGAGCAAACAGCCTTGAAGGGCTCAGGGTGGGCTTGGCACACCTGATGAGGGTTCAACTCTAGAGCCAGATGATGTGAGCTGAGAACAGGGAGGTTAGGTTAGGGTTAGTGGTGTGTCTGTGGCAAAGGAGCCAATGGCCCACGGAGCCGTTACACAGCCCCTCATCACACCCAGGGACTGCATGTCACCCCCAGGCTAGAGTTACCATGCTGGGGGAGCAGTGAGTTGATGGACACGCTGGAGCTGCCATGACCCTGCTGCCTCTTGGGATGTCCAGTCGCCCCAAGGAGCCCAAACTCTTATGTCTGTCTGATATCGGATCCCACTGAGCCTGCATCCCTCTGCTGCTCTCCAGCCATTTTCTTCCAGTTCTTATTTGGTGGCCGATTTGATCTTGTGTATGGCATACGGGCTTGACTCCCTGGGCATCCAGATCTCCTCCCCACTGTGGCCCTGGTGCTCCACTGCTCCCTCCATAGCTGCCGTCAGCTCAGGGCTGAAGATGCTGTCAGTTGCCCGGTAGGTGTGGGTGAGGCGGCGGAAGGAGGAGTCTGAGGAGCTGTCATCAGGGACATCTTCATCCTGCTCATCCCGCAGCTTGGTCCTGCCCAGCTCCGAGCTGCTCCCCAGCTCTGGATCTTTGAGAGCCTCCCCCATCTCCTGGAGGAAGGTCGTTTTGGGGCTGATGATGCACAGCAGCAACATGAGGCCTCCTGAGACTCCACAAAGAAAGTAGAGGGCAACTTTCTCTGGGACACCTGAGGGGAAAAGAAAAGAAAGACACCAAGGTACAAACTGCTCTGCAGCCTGTATCAGTGCCTGCAAAGCCCCTCTGCCAGGCATTTGGGAATAAGAGGGGAGCAGGGAGGGATGCCCTCACCACCCAGGCTGCAGAGGCAGGACAGACCCTGCCCCACTGACCATGGAAGTGTCGCCTAGAGCCTCATCAGCACCCACCAGTCCTGAAATGTGCCTTTCCCCAAAGGAAACCTCCATTGGGATGGGAGTGAGGCAGAGCAGAGGAAAGAATAATCCTTTGGGGGATTAAATGAGTAATTTCCTCTGGCAAGGGAAATTTTTGCCTACAGAGAGGTGGTCTCTATCAGTACCTGCAGACAGGGCAGGAAGGAAAAGACCCAGGGCAGGAAGGAAAAGGGTAATCTGGCCTGTTAGAAGAGGAAGGCCCACAGGCAGGACTGTAGCCACACCATGACTCTTGGTGCTGTGGGATTTTGGGGCTTGTTCAACCTCTGAACTCCTGCCCTACCTGTCCACTCCAAACCCAGCATGGGCCCTACTCCTTTGTGTGCCTGTTGACCCTGCGGGAGAGGTCTGGGATCTGGCTGCCTCTGAGATGAGCCCTGGGTTGAGCTGGGGCCATCCGGGACCCCAGCCACCCCCAGCCTGTCCTGTTCCCCTGACTGCTGCATGAGACCCAGGGAGGGCACGTACCCCAAAGGTGGGCAAAAGCTTCCAGAGAGCTAGTAAAAACCATGCGGTCTTCCTGGAGCCTGGAGAACCTGGGGCCTTTGTACCAGCCACCTGCAGTGACAAGGGGGTGCAGGCTGAGACACGAGGTGCTCTCAGTGCTCCGTGTCCCGGCTGCCTACTCCTGCTTGTCCTTCCCCATACCACACTCCATCCTTCCTGCACAAATGCTCTGCTGCCTGCAGGGATGACCCTGTGTGTCTTCCCCTCCCCTGCTCCAGCAGATGCCACCTCCAGCCCCTCAGACACGGGCACTGACGAAGGGATGGCTTCCACCATGGAACACAGGTGGAAGGTGATAGGCTGGGGCTGGTACCAGGGATGCAGACAGGCCATGGAAGGGCTGGTTCACCCAAGCATGGACATGGTGCCACACTGTTTGTGGTGTAACCTCCCTTCCCCCACATTACCATGCATGTAGTCCGAGAGCAGGAAGGGGTCTGAGGTGTCAGGGCCCACCTCCTCCAGCAGTTGCTTGGGCACTGCAAGGAGAGCACACACCAAGCATCACCACCCTGCTCCTCCCCTGCAGCCCCTGTGTGCCTGGGGAGCCCCATGCCCCTGCCTGCCTGGCATGGGGTGGGCGCAGCAGACACTCCACCAGTGGCCCCTGTGCCCCTGGCTCCGTGGGGAGCTCTCACCACAGGTGTAAGAGACTCGCAGCTGCTTCTTCATGCCGGGGAGGCATGGGTCCCCAAAGGTGGCCTTGTCAGCAGCCACGGTGCAGTTCCCCTTGCGGTGGCACTTCTTGGAGACCCTGCGCAGAGCATCTGGAGCCACACACTCTGCAGAGACATAAGGCATGGACCCATGGGCAGAGCTGCCTACCCCTCCCTGCTGGGCATCAGCCAGCTGAGGCCATGGGACACAGGTACAGCCCAGTGATGGACTTGTGCCATACTCTCTGCATGGTTCCTGTCCCATTTCTTTCTCGAATCATATGCATACCTATATGGGGTCCTCCAGTGTTCAAGGCATCACACTCTGGTTTGCCCCGCAGGAATCGTCCATAACTTGCAGAATAAATGGCCAGGATGGATTTTGGTCGACACTGCAGCCTAAGCTTGTCATTCTCGCACACGGTCTTGACCCGATGGTTCCCTGGGGAGTGACATCACAGAGTGTCCCGATGCATCCTGAATCACCTCTCTTAGGCCGAGGGGAGGGTTGAAAGAGGGCTGCAAGGTACAGGAGTAGCCATGCTCTCCTTCCTGCCCCTTTCTGAGCAGCTGAGGTCAGGAAGAGCCCATGCAGTGTTGCCCAGACTGTGTTCCACCTCACCTGGCTGGCACTTGTAGGAAGCGATGAGATACTTGTGTGTCCCAGGGCATGGGTCTGGCCCAAAGACCTGGCTGTGCACTGAGAACTGGCACCACTGCTGGTCCTGGCACTCAGCCAGCAGCTTCTGGAGAGCAGAGTGGAACAGATGTGAGTTGGGTGAGAAGTCCTGAGGCTGTTCTCACCTCCTGTCCCTCAGTGCTATCACCAGGCTCAGGGAAATGGCCTGTTGCCCCACAGCTGCTCCTGCCCACCCCTGATGCAGACATGCCAATTCCAGTGCCCATTCCTGAACCAATTCCTCCCCTGCACCCACAGTGAGCTGTGTGCCAGCACGTCTGCTACTACCTGTGCTGGCATCCCAGTACCACACCACGCCGCGCGTCCCTAACACCTGTGCAGGTGCGCGCTGACTCTGCCCCGTGCGCTCGCGTCCCCGCGGTCCGTGCAATGTCCCCGCGCGGCCACAAGGTGGGGACAAGGGTTCACCCACGGGCCGGCCGGGCCCCACCGGTGACCGAGGTGGTCGCGGCCGCTCTCCCTCCTGCGTACGCGGCCAGCCCGCGGGTGGCCACGGCGGGCCCTCGGCTCTGGCAGCAGTCTCTGGGTAGCCCGGCCTCGGGTGGCTGTGGGACTCCCTGCCCCTATGTCCCCCTCTTTGTCCCCGCAAGTCCCACAGCAATGGCTCCGCAGTGGAGCAGAGGCTGCCGGCAGCAGGGAGCACTTTACGCCCTTGCTGCCGCCTCGTGACTCAGGCCCGGGGATCCCAGCACCCAAAACGGAGCCCCTTCTCATGTCTCCTTCCCCTCCTCTGTCCCTGTCCCTCCTGCCCAGCTTAGGACTGAGCCTCCCCTTAGTCTTCACTGGCTGCCAGAAGGGAAATTCACTAAGGAAACAGAAGTAATCTCTCTTCCCAGTTGCTGCCTGAACAGAGCTGAGCCTTGTCAGCAGCTCTGCTCTCTGCCCTCCAGACATCCCTGCTCCTTAAGCAGGAGCGGGTATCCCAGCCCTGTGCCAGCATGGCCACCCCACTGTTCACCCAGTATGAACCTGGGCTATACGGACCTGCTCTCACTTTCCAAGCACCTGTGCCAGGCCATACTCTCCATCCTGCAGGGAGGGGAACCCTCTGTGCTTGCAGGGTGGTTCATGGGGCCAGCCTGGTGCCATGCCAGCGTGGTCGAGCTTGGTGCTTGCAGACCTCCTGGGACATGCAGGATCCCAGGAGGGGATGTATGGCTGGAGCTGGAGCAGGACCAGGCAGGAAAGCCCTGCGAGCTCCTTAGCAGGGCACTGGCTCCTCAGCTCTTCTTCCTCTTCTCCAGCTCATTCCCTTTTCCTGCAGGCAGCTGCAGTCACTGGCTTTGCTGCAGGTTTGTCCCAGCCCTAGCAAGGAGCTGGAACAGGGTCTTAGAAAAGCAGCACATGAAACAATGTCCCCATCGAGGGACCCAGGCATCAACTTTGGGGAGGTTCCATCCCTTTTCTTCTGTGAGCCTCTGCTTTCCTACCCTTTCCCTGCACCAGCTGCTGCCATCAAACAGAGCCCCTTTGGTCCGCTTCATTAATCCACTCCCTGGGACCTGCCAGCACAGATGGGGGCTGCTTCTGGCTGGGGAAGAGCCAAGCTCTGTGCTAACCCCAGGGGATGCAGCCACAGGGATGAGCACAGCATCTCGTGGGGTCCTGTCTCACTTCGTGAGCCTAACACCTTGGCTACGGCAAAGCTCCTCTCCCAGAAGCCAGCCCCAGCTTCCAGGGCTTTCTCTGAGCTTGCTGCTTCCTGTGGGATTGCAAGCCAGCTCAGGACACAGCAGTGCCTCCCGCCAGGCTCCACTCTGGGATGTATGGCAGAACATCTCTTCCACCCTTATCTTCCAAATATGGTCTAGGAAAAGGGCCCCACAGTGAATCACAGATGATGCAAAACTGTGAAGAGCTGTTGACTCCCTCAAAGGCAGGGAGGCTCCACAGAGAGACCTCGACAAATTAGAGGACTGGGCAGTCACCAACCATAGGAATTTCAATAAGGAAAAGTGCTGGACTCTGTACCTGGGATGGGGCAACCCTGGGTGTATGGACAAACTGGGGAATTTGATGTTGGAAAGCAGTGCTGCAGCAGGGGCCCTGGGGGTCCTGGTCAACAAAAAGCTGAATATAAGCCAGCAGTACCCTGGCAGCCAGCAGGGACAACCATGTCCTGGGGGGTTCAGCCAGGCCAGGGAGGGGATTGTACAGCTCTGCTCTGCAGTGGGGTGGCCTCACCGTGAATATTGTGTGCAGTTTTGGTCACCACAATATAAGAAAGATATTAAACTATTAGAGAGCATCCAAAGGAGGGCAATAAATATGGTGAAGGGCCTTGAGGGGAAGCCTTATGAGGACTGGCTGAGGACACTTAGTCTGTTCAGCCTGGAGGAGTCTGAGGAGGATCTCATTTCAGTCTACAACTTCCTCGTGAAGGGAAGAGAAGGGGCAGGCACTGATCTCTCCTCTATGGTGACCAATGACAGGACCCAAGGGAATGGGCTGAAGTTGTGTCAGGGCAGGTTTAGGCAGGATATTGGAAAAAGGTTCCTCTCACAGAGGGTGGTTGGGAACGCCCAGCCAGAGAAGGTCTCAGCACCAAGCCTAACAGAGTTCAAGAAGCTTTTTTGAGTCTTTGATTCTGTGATTCTGTAATCCTGATGCTGGTGAAAACCTCCTCAGGGCACAGGGAGGCTGCATTGCCTGCAGTCCCCCAGCCTAAGCAGACAGCTCAGTGATGCGGAGACAGAGGGATGTGCAGCCCGGCCCCTGGGATCCCTCCCTTACCAGGTGGGCAGTGGCAGACGTGCATTCAGTGCTCTCCTGGGAGGCATTGTTGGGGCTGGGGCAGAGGTTGGCGCTGGGCACACGACGCCCATAGAAGGCACCGAGGATGCTGATGGTGGTTTTGCGAGGGCAGACGATGAGAAGCTGCTCTCCATCGCAGGTGTGGGCAGTGTGATTCCTCAGCACCTTGCGCAGGTACCCTGGAAGAGGAAAGCAGGGGAGGCATTGTCCAAAGGAGACATCAGGGCCACGGCAGTGGTGGCACTTGGGCACCCAAGTCCTGGTGGCAGTGAGGATGTCTTGAGATGAGGCACTTATGGGGTGAACAGGATCAGAGCAGGACAGCAGCAGAGAAGATGGGCTTGTAGCAAACCTTGCATACAGCATTGCTGCTGAGAGCCTGGAAAGCAGCACGGAATAGTTGAACTGGTTAGCAACAGGAAGGGAAAGCGGGAGGCAGTACAGCAGGTCAGAGAAGATGGGGAAATCCCATAAGGAGTCATCAAGTGTTTAGAGAAAATCAGGCTTGTTATGGAGCCATGGTGGGGAGAGAACAAGGGTGAGCCAGAGATGGTCCCCCAGTGATGATCCCTGGAGTCAGGGTGAGGCGGATGCGCTCTGTCACAAGTCTGTCACAAGTTGAGCCGTGAGCCGGATGAGAGAAAGGTCCAGGGGCTGCTGCAGGCTCCCACAGCTGGCTGGGTCAGTATGGATGAGCGTGAGCCACAAAGTCATCACCTGAGCCCAGCTGGCCTCAGGTCTCTGCTGAAGAAGCCCAGTGTATTGGTCCAAACCATTCCTGGCCCACAGCCCTTTCAATGGGCGCTGGCTCTTCCCTCCTTGAATTCCCATCACAGAATGCTTCTCTCTTTCAATCCCACCTACTTTGTGTCCCAAACTACTGCCCCTGTTGTTTTCCCTACAGGAAACAGGGGGACAGCAAAGTGGGACTGTCCTGCCTGGCCTCTCCAAGGGCTTAACATGTAGCATTGCCTCCAGTTGGCATTGGCTGTACTGGGTGGGCAAGGAAGCTGTTTTAGTAACAGCTCTTCAAGCTGCTAGGTGCTCTGAGCAGGCACCAGTTGCTGGAGAAGGCCGAGGAAGCAAGAAAAGCTGACAAAATGTAATGTGTAGGCCCTGAATGAAGCCATTTGTGGTTTTGAGTAAAAAAAAAGCAAAGGGAAAGCATAATTTTGAGGCTTGGGAGATGGGGACAGGGCAACATAGGGCTTCCGAGCATATTACAGACCCCAATCCCCAGCTGTAGGGTCTTTGGAGGAACTTGCACCTCAGCCCCAGGCCAATGCTGGGCCCCAGGGCAGGACATGTACCCTGTCCCCCAACTCCCTGTGTGTCAAACTCCCCCAAACCAAGACAAGAAGGTGCGAGCACAAGCTCCCTCCCCTTCTGTGCAAACTGGTGCCAGGCTCAGCAGCACAAAGGGCCCCTTTCACCTTCAGTGCTGCCACTAACCCTTTGGCATCTGCAGTCAGCATCCCTCCCTGGGATGTCAGCGGGTGCAGCTGGGAGCTGCCTCCAGCCCGGAGTAAATCTCTCCCTTGGCATTATCCCTTGCAAGCTGGGATGAGCAAGTGGGTGGCCACAGCATCCCAGAAACAAGCCCTCAATTGCTTCTCTGCATGCTGGAGGAGAAAGGAAAGGAGAGGTAGAGGAGGGTAGATGGCAGTAGACAAAGTATTCTAGCCAGGTCAAAGCTCCAGTGCAATGCAAAGATGCTCTTTGAATGGCACTGTGCTGGACCAGCCCCTTGGGGTGCGGTGCCCACAAAGAGGGGGCAGGACAAACCCTGTCCTGTCCCTCTCCTCTGGTTGCCCCGTATCACTGGATGCTGGGGGCTGTGAGGGGCACAGGACCCTGCCCAGGCTGCCAGCCCCCATCCCCTTCCTCTGCATCTGCTGCAGCAGCCCCACAGCTGCAGCACCAGCCCCACACCTGGCAGCAGTCAGGCTCTCCTGAAGGTTTCAGAGCCACCCCAGCCTTGACTTCTTCCTGGCACTGACTCCAATTCCACCTGCCCATACCCGACACTGCTGGATGTAGGGCTGCTTAAACCCCCCAACTGCTGGGCAGCCCTGGATGCAGAGGGCTCAGCCAAATCCTGGGGATGGTGGGGAACTCAGGGGAGAAATATGAGAAGAAATGGGTTTCCCCAAATCCAGCCTTGAGGCAGGCACCCTGTTCTGCTGTCATGCCAGCTGGCAGCACCAGTGGTTTGTATTTTAAAACTGAGGCTTGAACACTGCAATGGGGGCAGAGGTTTCTTCATCACACTATTTTGGGCCAGTGAGCAGTTGTGAAGATGTTTTTTTGGGTGGAGCCATGTTGAGGAGGCTGTAGGCAGACTTTGTGAGTGATTTGTGCCAGTACAGCTGACTCAGTCTCCGGTGCTGTGGTTGTGCCGTTAGCTCTGCCCAGATGAAATCACATCCTCCTCACCGCAGCCTGCCCTGCAGCATCGGGCTTTCACCCACCTGGGCCCGGCTGAGCAGAGGGGAGGTGTGCATGGCTGTTCCCAGATGATCCCTGGGGAATGGCTGGTGCCCAGCCTGCCTGCACCTGTCCTGTCTGTTCAAAGAGCTGGGGCACAAGGGATCCCAAATTTCTGCCTTGTCTACATCTATAAGGCTCACCAGCATGGCCCTGGGTAGAGCCTCTGACCCTTGCCGTGTCTCGTGGCAGGGAATCTTGCAGCACCCCTACTCACGAGTGGCACTAGCTGGGGCACAGCCACCACCTCCATCCAGGCACCAGGTACAGCTTCAGCCCAACTCTTCCCTCCCCTTCTCAGAACAGGGAAGGCTGGCAGGGCAGCCCTGGGTATTCCTTCAGCTCTACACTCTGCCCAGCACCGAGGACATGAGTGTTGTGGCTGGGGGGTGCTCAGCAAAGCTCAGGAACTGGCTTGATATTTGTTTCTTTACATTTCTGTCTCCAAACTGTCCATGGGAGCACAGCAGAGCTGGGGAGCCACTCTTACGCACACCAGGGCTGTGAGATGTGTGCGGTGTGTTTTCGGAGAACAGCCCTGTGTGGGGATAAAGAAATCCCAAAGTTTTGGGGAAACTCACTCTGGCCTGCCATGGTTTATACCTCACTTGTCCCTACCCCACCAACCTGCTGTCACTTCACCCTCCCATCATACCAGTGCAGTCCTCAGCATCCCCCACCTCCCTGCCTTCACCCTGACTCACCGGACAGCTCCGGGCTGGCCTCCAGACGCACAGTGAAGCAGAGGAAGACCATGGTTACTGCTGGCCGGACCAGTCCGGCCATGGCACAACCGCTGTGTCCCACCCGGCAGCCTGTACCAGCCGGGGCCTTGGCGGCGGGTGGTGCCCGCGGGGCTGGCACTGCAGGGGGACAATGGCTCGCTTCTCTGCCCTGCTGAAGTCCCGAGGCTGGGCGGGCACATGTGCACTCACTCTTAGCCTGCTGCCCGGGGCCAGAGGCTGCTCGGGACAGCTGGGTCACTCTCAGCACAGGAACACTTCTCCCAGGGCACCCTGTTACGAGTGATCTGTGCCTTGGCATCCCATTGCTGGCAGAGAAACTTGCAGCCCCTTCCCTCCCACCTCTTTTCCCCCTAGGCAGAGGAACAAGGCTTGGCAAGGTTTCCAAAGTACTCCCAGCTTTCTCCCAGACATGGTGAGGCAGAAATCCAGATACATATGTGCTGTAATCTCAATCTCAGAAAATGTCCGGCAATTCACTCTGTGAGGAAGAAGGGAAAGGCTCCCTGAACTGCCTCCCAGGCGGTTGTTCTTGCAGAAAAGACAAACACCCTTCCTGCACCCAACACTGTGGGAAGGGACCCCTTTGCTGCCACACTTCTGCCCCACACCCTCTGTGGGGTGAGGTATTGGGCACTCCAGCACTTTGTAAGGAGGGCACCGAGTCATACCATGCCTCCCACCTGCAGGACTTGAATTCCTGCCTGCTGCTTCAGCTGGAGGAAAATGCCATGGACGGGAGCTGCTGGCTCTGCACCCAGCTGAGATCAGCAGAGACAGCAGCAGCTGGCAGTGCCAGGAGCCATCACAGCTCCCAGAGGCTCAGCATTGCCCAGGCAGGGGCAGCTCAGGAGGCTGTGGCAGCAGCAGGGACTGGCACACATCACTTGGGGGTCCACAGCAGGAGCTGAGTGGTGGGTGTCAAGCTCGTGATGAGGGTGCTGTCATGGCCCTGTGGGGCACTCACAGTGCCATCAATACATACCTCTTGATCATGAGAGTGTGAGTCAGTGTCCTGTCCCATTGAGTAGAGTTCCAAGTTCTCCCAAAATTTTGATGGGCAGAAAAAATATGCCCCCCATCTCCCCACCCCTTCAGCCCCCAGTGTTAGCACCACCCTGGGCTGTGTAGCAGGACCAGGAGAAACATCACTGTTGGGGCACCTCCTCCAGGGGTCTGCAAAATCTTTTCCCATCCTAATTGCCTTGGGGGGTGGAATGCTGTCTGATCAGGGTTTGCTTATTTTGGGGAAAGTTGGAGCTTCTCTGAGCCGGAGGGGAGGGAAGGGGGGGAGGGACAGGGACTGAGTCAAGCATTGGGGATCCCCATTTTGTGCAGTGGAACCAGCTATGTGGTCTGGGGGTGCAAGACAGGTCTTGCCTAAGAGTTAAGCCCATGTGTGCTGGGAAAGTGTCTCTGCAGCCAGGGTGATCTGGCAGCAAACAGTTCCCTCCCATCCTGGGGAGGAAAGCAAGCTGTTCATCCTTCCTGTGAAACAGCCCAGTTCCAGGAATGGGGCCCTACTGAAGGTCAGTCCTGAAGACATCCCATCCCACCATCCTGCCAAGCACCGTGCAGTTGGGCGGCTGCCAGGGGCACTCTGGGGTTCCCCACTGCTCCCTGGCATGTTTTAGCATCTTTTATCTCCTGCCTTAGCTGTTTTGCAATCCTTCCTACCCAAGGGCTGTGCCCCAGCTTCAAAAAGTCAGTGACAGGTGCCCAGGCTGCTCCACTCAGCTTCCCTGAGCACTTGCCCTGCACAGCCCAGCTCCTTGCAGCGAGGGGTGCTCAGAGGAGCCCATGCAGGGATCCCCCGAGGGTGGTGGGCTGGGAGAGGAGCTGTACCCTCCCTCCAGGCAGCTGCCTGTCATAATGCAGCCACAGGAGGCAGCGGGAAAGTCAGCCGGGTTCACCCCAAATTGATAAAGAAGCCCTAGGGCACTGGACATTGGCATGAGGGTTGGGAGAGTGGCAAAGGGCCAAGACTGGAGCAGCGGGAGGAGCAACAGGCAAGACACTTCCTCTATAAAGCCCCTGCTCCCAGCTGAGAAGAGATAGCAGCAGTGCTGTGGACACCAGAGGTGTTGGGGATGCCAGCCCACTGCTCAGAGGCACTGGAGGAGCACCTGGGTGGGTGTGATAGACTGGAAGGAGACTCTGCATGTGACCAGATAGACCCATGCTGAGTCATGTCTGAGAGGCCCTGCAGCTTCCTCCCCTTGCTGGCGGGTCCTGGTGCACACCCCATTGCTCCTCCCTTCTTTAAAAGGAAGGAAAGCGTGAGCTCCAGCCCTCTGTGGAGTAAGAGCAGCCGAGAGGCCTAAGCCACCAGCCCTCTGAAAGCCTTCCCCCATCAGAGCTCTGCAGGGGTCAGATCAACTCACCACAAGAGTGTGCAGCCAGTGGTTCCTCCCCACACTGCCGGGATGGACAGTCAGCAGCACACTGCCACCAAGGAGCCTGAGATTGAGCTGTTTGTGAAGGTGGGTCTCGGGGGGGAGGGGGGAGGGGGGCAGTGACTCTTTGGCTCACCCTCACCAAGATCCAGCTGGGTGCAGGTGGTGAAAGTTCATGGGACTCTTCATATTTTGTGAGGCTGGAGATGGGTACCAAAGTCAGTGTCACTCATCACAAAGGCTGGCTAAGCGGTTGCCCAAGTGGGGGGACCACACGGTGGTGTGGGGACTGTGGGGTGTCATGCCCAGCAGATGCCCTGGGCTCCTGATGGTTGTGCACCCCGGAGAAGTAGCACTGCTGGCAGCAGCACGATGAAGGAGTGGGAACACACATGCCTCTCAAAATCCGGATAAGACACGTCCCAGCCTGGGAACAGCAAGCAGGAGGGCTGGGAGCAGCCACTCAGCTTCTGCTGAGAACAGGGTTATGAAACGAGCATGGATGGCTTGGGGAACTGGCGCGGGAGTCCACGCGTGGGCGAGGTGGGGCAGCCTCACAGAGCGGTGTTCGCTGGAAGTGGTTTCTGGTTTTTTCTCTGTTAAGCAATTTTCTGAACACTTTCCTTGGAATATTTTAACACTCAAGTTCAAAATATCTGCAGTGGCCATGGGCGGTGCAAAAAGAGAGGAGACAAAGCTGGTGGCTGGTAACTGTGTCTGCCCACAGCAATGCCAGGGGGGCCCCGGGACGTGCTGTCAAGTGACAATGGCTAGGGGGTGATGCCTCTCTGTGCCACCTCATCGAGGTTTTAAGGATGGTTTCTCTGTAGCCACTCAGGTCCATGGGCTTCATTCCTCTCCTCCTGCAACAGTCCAGTGCCCAAAAGGACTGGGTCAGAAGCCCTGGCTTCCCTGGCACAGGCACCCAGCAGTTCTAGGCACTGAATGCTGCCTTCCTTGGGTAGTAGTTGGACATACATGCTAGAATAGATTATCTGAACCTTCTCAGGAGAGATTTCCCTCATCCCCTTGCCAAAATTCTAGCCACAGCACTTCTTGCTGGACATTGAGCTTGGCTGAGCTGAATCCAGACAAGCGTATTCCTGGTAAAAGTAATCTGAGTCTTGAATTCTCTGCTTAACACTTCTCCCTGGGATGGCTGGAAAAAAAAACAATACATGAGATGACTGCAATGGCAGCAGCGTATTCTAGGGGATTTTCA
Organism: Corvus hawaiiensis; assembly: GCF_020740725.1. Classification (NCBI taxonomy): domain Eukaryota; kingdom Metazoa; phylum Chordata; class Aves; order Passeriformes; family Corvidae; genus Corvus; species Corvus hawaiiensis. The sequence goes on along the minus strand of NC_063226.1, from coordinate 22,979,461 downwards.
TAGGGAAGTGAAACGGAAAACCAGCAGCATCATCAGGACTTCCCCTGTGCTGTAATTTAGCGTGAAAAAACCCTCCTGGCTTGTCTGTTCACAGAAAAGTTGATGCTGTGCCTCCCTTTCCCAGCACTCAGGACTCAGCTTTACCAAAGACACAGTGGCTCTAGCGGCTGACAGGCACCTTCCTGTGCCATCAGCACCTCCCTGGGCTGGGAATGCTCCAGACACGACTGTTGCTGTGACCACTGACAGCTGTAAATCATGGGGGAAGCTGGTGCTCCCACAAGCGCCTACTTGGCACAGCATGGCATGGCATGGCACGCTGCCTGACTTTCACTCTGGCAAATGCTGGATTTACCATGGTGAGGATGGACAGGGTGCAGAGCAACTCCCGCTTTACCCTGAGGTTGGGGTGGGTGGTTCCCAAGGGGCTGGCAGTTTCTCACCCTGCCATGTCCCTGGCAAGAGCATCATCTTTCTGGCTGGGAGGAGGCTCTGCTCTGCAGCTCCACCAGGCATTTAGCTGCTTCCTGGCTCTCAGGCTGGCTGTAGGAGCATGGCAGGTCCCATGGGGGCTGAGTATTTAGCAGTGCCCCAAAACTGTTCCCTCCTCCCACTGCATTTAAGGTTGTTTCACCACAGGGAAACCGCAGGAGCTGCCAAGTAGCTTTGAGGTTTCAGTGCACTGTGCAGCCTAGTGACACCTCAGAAAGTTGGGGCTAAAAGATTGCAACCCTCCTAGAGATTCTGTGCTAGTCTATGCTGGGATTATCTGTCATCTGAGGGCAAAAGATTGAGGAATGTCAGTCTGTGCCCCCACCCCAGTTCCTGCTGCAGAGGCACTTTGGGGAAGGAAGTGAAGAGCAATGACTCCCCCACTCCGTGCTGCTCTGCGTTTTCCGGGGAGGGAGGGCAGGTGGCTGCAAGTCTCCTCTGAGGGCTTTTGGCTCCCTGAGGCTCCCCCCATGGCCAGTGGTTGCCAGCAAGGCCCTTCTGGAGCCTGATGCTCCCCCAGCAGTGCCTGGGCACTGGTGGAGCTCCCCTCCACTTCCTCTGGATAAAGGTTTTGGCTCTGAGCATCCTGGTATCGGCCTGATTCTTTCTCCCTGCAGCGGCCATCCTGATTTTCTTTTCACTCCAGCCCAAAATTCCCCACCTCTCTATTTTTAAAAGATGAGGGGGAGGACGAGCATGAACAGCTCAGGGACTGGAGTTACCAGACAAGCATGGAGAAACCTGAAGCAGGCAATCAGAGTCTATGCCCAGAGCAGCCCAAGCGAGAGGCACCCCTCCCCTCGCTGGCCCGCCACCCCACCACTGTCCCGATGTGGCTCCACCAGAGCTATGTGTTGCCATGGCTCAGCACAACAGCTCCTGGGGGGGACAGCAGGACAAATCAAGCCCTGTCATTCCCAGCCTTGTGCCAGGCCAGGGAAATTGAAGAGAGTGCAGCTAGCAGGGAGAGCAGGGAGGAAAGCATTGGTCCTCATGCTAGGCAGCCACAAAAGCACCTGCTGAGCTGTTGATTCTGGAGATGCTCCAAAGAATGGCATTAGTTTGGGGTCATAGGTGACAGGGATGCTGGGGAGGGGGAGCAGAGATGCCTTGTACTCTTGCCTATGGGCAGCCCTCGAGGCTGTTCTCTAACTCTCCCCTCCAGCTCCTTCAAAGGAAGTCTGAAACCCAGTTTCACCCTTTTCCAAAGAAGCCCTATTTGCTATTAATGACAGAGGATGCTCCTGAGCTGCAGCCCCTCTGGGAGTATTTGCTATTAATAGACACTGACCAGCCTCATGTGTAGATTCAGGTTCACTGTTGGGCACATCCCAGGGAATCAACATGTTTCTTGGTTCCCGTTTCTTTCTTCAGATTTCATGACATAATTTCATGACAGCTGAGGAGAGAAAATACTTGTTAAAAGTAATTTTCTTTCCTCTGGAAGGACTAAAAGGTCTTGGCATGACAGAAAAGAAGATCCCCTGCTCCAGCTCACTACCGGGAGTGTTGGGGGATTGTTTGATCCTTTTACTGTCCCCCTTAAGGTGAGTTTGATGTCAGTGTTCTCTTCCTGGAGAAGCTGAGCACTCCAGACTCCACAGGTTTTTGGGAGTCTGTGGTGACTCATAGCACCTACCTCCAGCCCAGGAGAACCAGGCACAGGTCTCTGCCTCCTCAGCCGTCCTGTCTTTGTGTCCCCAAAGAGGTGTGAGCTCTGGAGCCACATCCAGCTGCCCACCCTGGAGGTTTTTGTTGCTACTTGACTCTGCCAGATCCTTTTAAATCTCATCATCCTCTTGCTTAGCCGCTGGACTTCAACTCACTGTCAGTGCAGAGCTGTGCCACCAAGGCTCATGTCCCACCACACACCGCTCCGTCAGAGCAGCATCCCTCTCTGACAGGGCTGGTGTGAGCTGTGCTGCTCCTCCCTGCCCGGGCAGGGTGGCCACATGAGCCAGAGCACCACGGTTCACATGCAGCTTAGGAACCTGTTAATTCTCTTGAAGAAGTTGAGTTTCCTGTGAGCCATTTTACCTCTTACCACAGCACAACTTCCCTCTCCCAGCAGCATCTCGGCCAGTTTTTGTGAACGGAGGGAGGTGCCTGCCACGTTCCTCTTGCCAAATTCCTCATAAGATGTTTCAGTCGTTTTGGCAAAGGATATTTCCAGCTGCTACATAGCAAGAAAATGTGCTTCACTCTGCCTGTAGCTGTGCTCATGCAGAGGGGCTGAAGGGGACTCCTTTAGTAGCTGACAGTCATCTCTGTTTCCTCCCAATGCTGTGTGGGATGCCAGCACAAATTCTCTTCAATACAACCCTCCTGCACCCAGCCTGGGGAAGGCTGCTGGGTGGTTCTTGGCTTGGGGACATCATGCCTGGGTTCTTTAAACACACATGAGACCGGAGGCAGACATGAACAGCACATGAAAACAAACTGCTCGTTTCCTGGCAAACATGAGCTCATTTCCCTTCTCCCATCCTCTCCAGCCTGGCCTCCTGGCCAAGTGGACCCTCCCTTCCTCTCACCCTCCACTTTCTCCCCCTGCCTCTTTCTCCACTTCCTTCTGGCTTTATCTCACATTTCTGGGAAGGATCCGACCCCTGGCATCCTGACTATGCTCTTATGTTCTTTCCAGTGGCCCTCAGGGCCATGGCTCAGGGCGGGTCCTACAGCTGAGCCCCCCCCCTGCCCCCCCATTCTCCCCAGAGCCGGGAGGCGCTCCCTGCAGCGTGCTGTGCCCAGTGGCTCTCCAGCTCCGGGCATCCTGTCTCTGAAAGGGTTCAATCTTCATTTTTCTGCTTTCCTGGCAGGCTGGTCTGGATGGAGAAAACATCGGAAACTGCCCCTTCTGCCAGCGCCTCTTCATGGTGCTCTGGCTCAAAGGGGTCAAGTTCAATGTCACCACGGTGGACATGACCAGGTGAGGTGGCACTGAAGCCCTGGGCCAGCAGTGGGTTGAGACATGCCCTGCTCAGCTCCCCTATCAGCACTTCTTCCCCCTGTCCGCTGTGTAGCCAGTGTGTCACTGCACGGGGATAATCGCTGCCCACAAGCTGCCTACCTTATGTGGGATGCAAGTATTGGCCAGCACGGACTTGGGCCACCTGCCAATGTGCCTGGCCCAGGGACTTCCTGTCCAGCTGGATGTGAGGATGACTTGAAGGCACCACAGGGCAGATCCAGAGGCTGGGGAGCACTTGTCAGCTCCCCAAAGCCAGCAGAGCTGGGAATGCTCCTGGTCCTGTGCCCCCTCCTACCCCCCACCCCTGCTGTGACCACTTTCCTCGGGGGCTGGTGGAGGCAGATGTGCTACAGGCTCTGAGCCAGCTTGTTTTCTCTGCTCCAGGAAACCTGAAGAGTTGAAAGATTTAGCACCAGGCACCAACCCACCCTTCTTGCTGTTCAACAAGGAGCTGAAAACAGACTTCATCAAGATTGAGGAGTTCCTGGAGCAGACGCTGTGTCCACCCATGTAATTGCAAACTCACTCCTTCCCCATTTCAGGGCCTTTCACAGTGTTGCCCAGGGCTTGGCAGATTGGGAAACTGGGGCAGGGTGCCAGGAGGTGTCCCAGGGCAGCCCAAGCCGGCAGATGCCACCCCCAGCCCCTGAGCCTGCTCTGCAGGGCAGGGTCTTCGATGCTGAGGGGCTGGGTCCACCAGGGAGGGCATGAGGATGACAGGAATGGAAAACAATGGGAGGAAATGCACCAGCTATTGCAGCCCCACTCTAGGGGCAGAGGGGAAACGTGGGGAGGTCCCTGCAGGGCCCCCGGCACTGGTGGGTTTGTCACTGGCTGTGGCAGCGGGTGTTGAGGTAGAGGGGGAGTGTGAGACTTTGCTTGTTTATATTCAGTGCACTCAGCTGAGTGAAAGCAAATGCCCTTGCTTGACTGCAGCAATGTAGGTGGCCCGTAGGGCTGCTAGGGGGTGGTCTTCCCTGAGCTCACTGGAGAGCCCCCCAAGCCAGCCTCCCCTGTGCCCTGTGTGGCTGCAGCCTCCCCACTGCTGCAGAAGAGGAAGCTCAAATGCATTTGTCACCCGCCTCCTCAAATGTGTCTGCCCTTGCAGCACACCCTGGGACGTGTCAGCAAAGAGAAGACAGTTCCTGAGGAAGTCATGGGAGCTTCTGGCTTCCTGAGACCCCTCCGTGCCAATGTGCATCCTCTGGGCTGGGCCAGAACTGCCTGCAGGCAGAGCTCTGCTCTGGGGCTCCACTGCCACCAGTGTCCCCAAACTGTGGAGTTTCTTCCAGGAGATTGTCTCCTGGCAAACACCCAGGATAGAAGACACAGCTCACAGGGTGGTAGCTGCAGTAATTCACATCATCATGATTCTCCCACAGCCATCTGAACATCCCCTGCATCCTCCAGTACCAGCCCTGGGCTCTACGGCCCAGGAACTGATGCTGCTGCATCCCTAAGCCATCTCTGCCTGCACTGACATAAGTGTCTTTTTCAAGGTATCCACACCTGAGCCCCAAGTACAAGGAGTCCTTCGATGTGGGCAGTGACATCTTTGCCAAGTTCTCGGCATACATCAAGAACCCACGCAAAGAAGCAAATATCAGTAAGGATTGTGGGTTTCTGGACTCTAGTAAACCACGCTGCAGCAGGAGAAATGCTTTTGTCTGCAGGCAAATCCTGCCATCAGGTTAAGGTTCCTGCTGCCTGCCTCACCAAAGTCACCTTGGGAAGCAGAGGGGCAGAGGGGGAGGATAAAGGCAGTTTTCTGCTCCCTCCACAGGGATAACAGCAGAGCATGGGGTGATGCTGCTGTGGTCCCCTGGGAACAGAGACTGGCCAGGGTTAATGTTGTGGCCCGATGGTGTGGCCCTGAGGGCTTTTTCCCTCTCTGCAAAGCCTGTGGGAGGCTCAGCCAGCCCAGCACGGCCTAAAGCTTGCCTGGGAGCCCAGGGCACCCACTCACTACTCTTGGTTTCCTGCCCTCCCAGATTTTGAGAAGGCCCTGCTGCGGGAGTTTCAGCGCCTGGATATCTACCTGAACACTCCTCTCCCAGAGGAGATTGACCAGGACAGTGTGGAGGACATCACCATCTCCAGGAGGAAATTCCTGGATGGAGACCATCTGACTCTGGCTGATTGCAACCTCCTGCCCAAACTTCATATCATCAAGGTAATGGCACTGGCCCCCAGGGCCAAGGTAGGGGGGCACCTGCTCCAAGGGGGGTGGACAAGGAACCCCCTGCCAAAGCCAGAGAGTGAGTCTCCCCCAGGTCCTGTAAGTTTCAGCCTCCTCCTCCTTCACTCTCCTCTAGATTGCAGCCAAAAAGTACCGTGACTTCGAGATCCCAGAGGACATGACGGGTGTCTGGCGCTACCTCAACAACGCCTATGCCTGTGATGAGTTCAATCACACCTGTCCTGCAGATGAGGAGATCGAGCACACGTATGCCAGCGTTGCCAGGAAGATGACCTAACTGTAGGGTGGGGTGGGCTGGCAGCATTGCCCTGGCTGAGCCCTCCAACTCTGCAGTCCTGACACAACCAAAACCAGCCGATGGAGAGACTGGAGAGGGTTTACAGCACCGCTAGCTCCTGCCTTTCAGAAACAGCACCTTGCTTCACAGCCCCTGCCACTGCCTCCTCCTTCTGTGCCGCTGGCTGCAACCCCTGGGTACCATCGGTGCTGACCACATGTATGCACTGCTCCCATCTGGATGTAGCTGCATCTCTACTCCCCAAAGACGTGTCTCACAGCCTGTAACTAAGTGTCATGGGAAAAGCTGAGTACTAGCCTCCTGCAGTGGCACTTTCATGGAAGAGATGAGATCCCCAAAAGGCTAGGCCAGCCCAGCCTCCCCAGCCCCATCTGTCAGCCCTGTGTGGTCCCAGCCATCCTGTGCTTGTCCTGGGATCCCTGTGCTTCCCCTGGGCTGGAGCTGTTTACATTACCTGTTGCCAACCTGCCCAGCACCTGGGGCTGGCAGGTGGGCAGCCCTCTCTTCCAAGGCATCAGCTCCCTCGGAAGATATGGAAAGGCTCTGCCCTAGCAGCTCATTGCAGTGAAAAACTGTGTTCACTGTCGAGGGCTGTGACATGGGTCTGACTCCCCATAAGACATGGGGGCAGGTGGGTGCTGGGGGTGATGCCTGTGCAACAGTGCCAGGACCAGCTATGGGAGGAAACAAAGGGTCAGGGGACCTGCAAAGGGCCTGAGGATGAAGGGTTGAGGATCAGGGCATCCCTCCCACGATCGCCAGTGCCCAGGGCCATGTGCTGCTGGCTGCAAGGTCCCGCATGGCTCCTCCCAGCTCAGAAGCCTCTGTGCCTCTCTAGAGCAGAGGGTGCACCCATGCTCTAGCTCCATACTCCTCTAGTCCCCACCAACACTTCTGGCACCTGAGGCTGGGAGCAGCCACAGGGTAGGGCACACGTTTAGTTTCCAGACTGGAAAGCCCAGGAGAACAGACAGCAGCTGTTTGGCAAAGCTCTGTGTCTGTGGAAAGGTGTGGGCAGGTCTGGTGCCTCTTGGCTCAGCAGGCCTTCACATCCTGTGTTGCTGACATGAGGCATCAAAGCTGCTCTGCACAGCCATGACATCCCATGTTCCCCCTCTGACACCTCCAGCTGCCCCAGGACTCCCACCAGAGCTTGAGAATTCGGCCAGCCTTCCCTAACCAGCCCCAGGGCAAATCGATACTGTACAGTGGGTGCGGTGGGTTCTGTGGGAACTGAAGCGAGCAGAGCCCCCTTGGCCCTCACTGCCACTTTCCTCTTTGCACTAAAGGTGTGTCCTCGCAAGCCTGCATCAGATAGCACTGGGTTTGGGGACTGGGATTGTTATTAATGGGTTTTGGTTTGTTGGTTTTTTTAAACTAAGAGCAGCAATAAACTATATTTTGATATGCCTTTCTGGTGTGCTGTAAGCCAGGCGCCAAAGCTGCTGGCATAGAGAGGGTGCCATGGAGCGGAGAGGGCTTTCCTGCAGTGGAAACTCCTCTGAGATTTAGCAGAAGTGAAGCTGTAGCCCCAGTCTCTGCTGGCCTGGATCACTGGCTCATAGTCAGCCCAGTGTGTCCTAGTGCCTAAGGCTTTTCCTCCCTGGAGGCAGGACTTGGCAATTCTCCTTGCTGACCAGCACAAGGTCTGGCTTTTCAGAAGCTCTGCTGTTCACTGTGGCTGTGTCGTGTCGGGGGAAGTGCTGTTGAAGGCTGGGCAGGTTAACCCTGGCTCTGGCAGGGTTTGGAGGTTGATCAGAAGAGAACATGAAGCCAAAGTTTGGACAAGACAGGTGGATCCATGCTTCATTTTGCATGATTTTCCTCCCTGAGGGCTACCATATGTCTTCTGTTCCTTTCACATCTCATGGCAGCACGAAGGCAGTGGCAAAACCTTTGGGGCTCTAGGCATCCCAAGTTGATTCTCAGTGCATGCTGCAGTCCCTGGAGACAGGACTCAGCCAGTGACAAGGCTTAACCTCTGCTGCCAAGAGCTTCCCTGCTGGAGCAGTTATTTGACCTTGCTGGCATTTGGAGAAGCCTCTCCCCTTCATCCCAGGAGCTGGCCTGCAATTCCCCCTTCTGGAGGAGACGTCTGTGAGCTCCAGGTGGCTGATGTAATCCTAGATTCTTTGGCTCAGGTCATCCAGGGGACATTCCTGGGAGCATCCAGGCCAGCAAGTCCCTGCAGACTGGAGAGATCAGGCTGGGCTTCACAGAAACAGGAGAGTGGCGGAATTCAGAGCTGGCGTCTGTGGGAGTTTTGGCTGAGAGGTAAATACCCATCCTCTCTCTGGAAAAAAGGCAGACAGCAATGGAGACCTGTCCACCGGTGTCCCAAAGCACCATCCACGAGACAGGGTCATGAAAGATGGCTTTTCTGAGAGAACAGCACTGAAGCGGTGCACGCTCTTCCCAAAGTTGCAGAGAGAGAGAGCCCCCAGCCACTTGCTGTGTCAGCTGGGACCTGGCCCAGCTCTCCTGTGTCGAGGTTTTTCCAGTTCCCATTTGAGATCCTGTTCTTTTTCCCTGACTTCAGTTTCAAATTACTGTGCTATCAGCCAATTGGAATTGCTTCTAATTACTTCTCTTCCTCTGGAAGGCTTTAATTTAGAGAAATACAGCTGGAATTGGTCCCTCTGGTGACCTCAGCCAGGCCCTTCTTGCTGTGACTGCAGATCATGTCCAACCCCACCGAGCACCACATTTCCTGAGGGCAGCAGGGAAGTGACTGACAGGCACAATAAGATTTTAAGCTCTCGGGAGCTTAAAATCCTGAGGTGTTATTCATGGAGGAGAGGAGACAGAACAACTTGTTCTGTGCCTTTTCGTACCTGCACTGAGGCTGGGGCTCAGACGGGTTGAACAGTGCTTACTTCATAGGTGCCACATGGAAAGTCCCTCTGAAGTCTTGGCATGAGATCCATGTTTCTCAATCTCTTGTGTCCTCTCATCTTGTGGGGTGGGACATCACACTGGGACTTTCTTGAGGAAGATGGGACAGGATGCTGAGCAGCCCAAGCATCTATTTTTTAATCATGAGGCTGACTGTGACCCTATTGATTACAAAACAGAGGCTCTCATTTCTCATGGAGTGGTTGAAGGTGCATTATCCAGAGATCATTGATTACCTCTCTTTGCCAGTCTCCATCTGTCAGGCATGGATACAAATTGGGAAACAGCTGAGATGAGGCTATCATCCATTTCAAGTGGGCACGCCACTCAGCTGGGACTTTTCTCCTAACAAAAATCTGTATCTAGCCTGTTTTCCATCATCTGGAAAATAGAGGATGGAAAAAACCAGAATTCTGCCAGGTTTCATGTCATAGAATGAAAAATCCTGGAGACAGGCTCATCACATTTGCTGTGGTGCCATGAGGAGGAAGCACAGAACCCCCTCAAACTCCAAGTGCATTGTGAGCCAACATGCACACAACTCAGGGCAGCTTGCTGGTCCTGTCTGTCAGCAGGAGCATGAATGATCCTAGGGGCAGAGAGCTACTGGAGCAGTGCCAGGAAGTGGGACAGTATTGACCTGAGCTGCTGTTCCCATAGGCTCCAGGACCAGAAACCCCCTGACATGCACCTGAAGGATGGGAAGCACAAGAGCTGGCCACGTGTCACAGACCCCGGGAATAGCAGTGGTGAGCGGTGAGGTAGCTCCATCCAACACAGGGGAGGTTGTCCTGCGGAGTAAGAGGACCTGGTGACCGAGCTAGGTGGTGTATGACTCCCTCAGGGTGCCCATGGCACATCCTGAGTGCAGACACTTGCCACACATCCCCAGGTGAGGGCACTGCCAGACCAGCACATGAAGTAGGACTTCATGTAGGAATTGCAGGAAAGCTCCTGCTTGGAGAGAAACCACACTGGTCTGAGCTAGCAAGTTCACCTCTCTGCAGCCTGTCAGCCCTGCAGCCCTCTTCATGCACATCCTCCAATCACACCACACTCAGGCTCTGGCTTTTGGGGCTCTCACAGTCCCCACCCACATCCTAGTGGGCTTCCTGACCAAACCAAGCAGCTAAGACCACTGAGAGAAAGGTGCAGCAGGAGCCAGTGGCTTGGACGTTGCAACTCAGACCTGTCAAACCACGAAGCCTTTTTGGGCTGAAGGATGGGGTCCAGCAGGACAGCTCCAATGCTGCTGCCCTGAGCTGCTTCAGAGACCCACCTGGAGCTACAGAGCCATCACAAAGGCAACTTGCACAGGGAGGCTGAGTGACAGGGCCTCAGTGAGGTCCCAGGTCTTTGCCACATACACAGATGTGCTGGACAACGCTTGAGGTGGCTGTGAGGATTTGGGGTGGCTCTGGGCTGTCCCAGAGAGGTGGCAGGGTGGGCACAGGAGCAGAGCAGACCCTGCTCTTTGCAACTCTGCCTCCCATGGCTTTTAAAGGCAAATGGGAATGCTCCTGGGTACTGGCAGCCTGCAAAATATTAGAGCTTAATTTTTCCCCATCATTTCAGGAGCCACCACATCTCTCATGGTTGTCAGGCACAATGGTTCTCACTCAGTGACTGTGAAAGCCCCATTGGCCCCCAAAGAGCAATTTTCCACTGTGCACCACTTTCATAGGCTGGCAGCTCTGATCTCTGAGAATTAGTAATAAGAAATATGCTCTTGCACAGTCCTAAACCTGCTGTTTCTAATAAAGAGCTGTTTGCAGCTGCATCTCTCTTGTTGCTTTGATCTGGCACCAGCAGAATCTGAAAACACCATGGAAAGAAGGCAGGAACAGCCAATTGATCGTGGTGAGTCAGAGCTTTCACCAGCCCCTGCACCAGTACCTGTGGGCACAGCGCTGTGCCATGGGCCTGAGGCCAGCACCAGAGATGGCATCTGACCTCTGAGATGATGGTGCTGTAGAGTGGGCTGGATGCCTAAGGCCCAGTCACTGGCTCAGCCCTTTCCAGGCTGTGGAGGAAGCGTGGAATGCTGAGGGAGGACCTGGCTGTATGTGTGTGACTGAGGCTGCAGTGGTGATGGAGAGACTGGGCCAGTGTCCTGTGCAGGTCCATCCTCCAGCGCAGTCCAGTCCTGTTCAGCATATAACACCTGGCCAGGTGAAGACCAAAGTGGGATCAAATACAGACACTCCACCCAGGCCCTGTGCTGCACACAGTGGTGACAGGTCTCTCTTGGGACATGCTGGGACCTCACCCTGCAGTGAATGTTGCACTTTCTCTTTGTGGTTCTGCAGAAACCTGCATGCTGCTCGCACCTCCGAGGCAAAGCAGAAACCCTCTCTCGCATCCACTCGGAAACTTCAGCTGCTAAATACCATCTTGAAATGTCACAAGCCTTCTGTCTTTTTCCACTCCCCATGAACAACTCTTTCATATGAGTGGGAACATTCCAGCTGTTCAGCCACCCCTGGGCCAAGGCAAGCCCCTGCTGCCAGTGAGTGACTGCCTGAATCACCCGTGTCCTGCCACAGACTCAGGAAAGAGATGGTCCTCTTCTGACGTGCAGAGACCTGGCCAGCTGTGATCAGAGCACAGGCTGTGCCCTGGCACAAGCCCAGCACCCACAACACAGCAGTTGTGGGACCCAGACCGGGAGCAATTGCACTGGTCCCATGTCCTGGCAAACCACCCAGGACTGGGCTGGAGCAGCATGATGGACAATCTTCTGGGCCTGGACAAGCTCCTGCCTGGGATGTGGCTCCCGCCCAGAGTCTGTGGCACAACAGTGGAGCAGCTCTGACTGATGCTCCTGCTGAGTGCTGGTGCCTCAGACCACGCAGTGACCTTCCAGAGTGGCGTGGGATTGGAGGCGCTGGGGGCTATGGGGATGAGGTAATTGATCAAACAGGGCTCCAGGCATGTAGGGCTTGACCATGACCTTGAGGCAGATCAGAGACTGTGAGGGACTGGACACCAACTTTGTAGGGCAGCAAAAAGTGTATGAGCAATACACGTGTTCCTCAAGCAGCTCTTGGGACTGTCTTTTCAATTTTTTTTTTTTTTTTTTTTGTTAATTCAGCTCAATTTCTTCAATACACCACACATCCTCACATTGTCTGTGTGGGATTGACCTGGGCTGGACGCCAGGCACACCCCAAAGCTGCTCCATCGCTCTCCCTACAAGGTCCCAAGTCCTGTTAGCAAACCTGTTTCAGCTTGGGCTCCTCTCTCCATGGGGCCACAGGTCCTGCCTGCCAGGAGCTCGCTCCAGCCATGAGCTTCCCATGGAGTCATGGCCTCATTCGGGCATCTGGTGTGGGGTCCTCCCCCGGCTGCAGGTGGATCTCTGCTCCCTCATGGACCTTTGTGGGGTCAGCCTGCAGTACAAGGCAGGGATGGAACGTGGCTGGGGTGTCAGGGGTGACTCACAGGGTTGGAACATGGCTCTCCACAGCCCCAAAGGCTCCCCAAGACTGGCAGCACTGTACCTCCATCCCCTCCACCAGCTGCCTGGATGCTAGACACCCATTTCTCACCTCTTCCCAGATCCAGAGTAATTCTTGTGAGTCCAGGAGCCTGGATTTGTCACCACATGTTGACTCCACTGATCCCAGCCTGTGGCACAGCACAAGGATGTTTCCCCTTGCCTCTGTGGCTTCAGGCACAGCCTCAAAACACATCCCAAGGGACAACTGCAGGGCAGAGCTTCTCAGTTGTAAATCACTCCAGTGCTGGCAGCAGGAATAATAAATGTATCCCCATGGTGCTAAAAACCAGTCTTTTCCCACAGGATGGCGAGACAGAGATTGTGGGTGCAATTTTCTGCCAGGAAAACCCCAAGTTTACCCCGTGCCTTTCCTGACTGCTGCACAGGGAAGGGCCGTGCTGTGTCTCTAACACAGAAACAATGAACAGAGAAGCCAGTTTTCTATAATAAATTAGTGATATTTAAAACCAGCTCCAGCACACGATCAGCATTTCCACAGAAGTAAAAAAACCCAATATCCTTTCATTAAAGAGCTTTATAAATATATATGTATATATGAGTGTTACATACATTTGCATTAGTATAGGTACTGTACCATACATGCACACATACAGACAGATAAATAGATAAGAGTTTTGGGTGTTCAGCTTTGGTCCATGCTCCTTATGCTTTGTCTCAAGAGCACCAAACCCCAGAGGAAAGCTCTGGATCGCGCCCATCCTTGGCGGTCGTGCCCGGAATATGCCTCTGCCTGCCCCAGTCCCATCCCCAGCCCGGCACCAGCAGGTTGGGACAGGCAGGCGTCATAGCCCGGGAGCTCCAGGGTGCCCCCACTTCTCACTGCCAGATGGGGCACGTGGCTCGTAGCCAGAGAAGGCAGGCGCCCGCAGGACGCTGAGGGGCGAGGGGAGCAGCTGGCAGGGGCTGGAGACACCCAGTTCTGCCTGCTCCGAGTAGCCTCGCTGCACGGCGCTGTCACCTGGCTCCGGCTCAGTCTCGCCGCCCAGCAGGCGCTGGGGAGCAGAGAGGAGCTGCCCTCCCTCCTCCTCCGCACTGGCCGGGATCTTCACGGAGCTGAGCCGGACCCAGTGTCCAGCCGTGCCGAGACTCTCCTGCAGGTACTCCTGGCTGCAGCTCCTGCTCGGCACGGGCAGAGGAAGGTGGCTGCCTGCTCCCAGGGCTGGGCACTGGCCTTTAAAGTAAAGCTGGAGGTGCAGGGGGAGCAGTATCTGAGGTGTCTGGCTGTCCCTGTCACCTATGTAGCTGTTTCCAGTCAGTCCCACTGGCACCGGCTGTTCTGGCACATGATCCCTATCACCTGTCTCCCCATCCTTCTCCAGCCGTGATGGGACCTGGGAATCCCAGGCGTGCCCCAGCTGGCTGTGGGTGCAGGATGGGTCCCTTCCCTCAGGGCAGTCTGGGCCAAACCCATTGCCACAGTAGCCACTCACATCCTGGGCAAGGCCGCGGAGGAGCTGTGGGACTGTGGTTGATGCCTGCCCAGCTGTGGATGGCCTGTGGGAGGGGAGCTCAGTCTGCAGGAACAGGGCCAGTGGGTTCTCCTCAAGCTCGAGGGGAGGCACCTGTATGGCCACACTCAGCTCGCTGTTCTGGAGAGCCTGTGAGGACACAAGCAGTGACATGGTCAGCCTCAGCTGGCCAAAGCCCTGCCAGCTTAGGAGTGAAAAACTGCTGAACACTGAGGGCTGCGCTGCCTGAGACCCCATCCTCCACTGTGATGGATGGCTGATTGATGCCCTCCACCAGTACCTTCTCCTTGGGGGACCGTGCTTCAGACAGCAGGGAAGGCACCTGGGTACCAAGATGGGCTTGGTGGTGTGAGAGTTGGAGGAAAGGAGGTGCTGAGCCCCTGCAAATGCAGGGAACCCTGGCTCGGCTATGGCTACACAGAAGGCAGAGGCTGGAGGAGGATCTTCACTCACCAGTGCTTTTGGGAGGCGCGTCTCCGGCGGCCTGGGCAAGACATGCAGCTGGATGAAGTAGAGCCCAGCCACACTCAGTAGCAGCAGCAGGAAGAAGGCACTCGGCATGGCAAGGACCCAGGGAAAGCCTGCTGGGAGGTCACAGCAGGCTGAGGGGTCACTCAAACACATCCCTCCCAGCCCACCCTCCATCAGTGTTTCCCATCCATGCCAGGCTGAGATGTTTCAGGAGGCAAGCCCAAGGCAGATGACGAGAAAGCATTGCCCTGAGAGGTCCCCACTGGGCAGCACTGGGCAACAACCCTGACCACAGTGGCTGGGGGTGAGGGGCCCACATCTACATGCAAGTTTGTGCTATGAGCAGGACCTGAGATGCAACCGTGCCAGCTGAGATGGTGAGAGTCCTCCCACCTGCAGGGCCTGCTGGAGTCACCAGGCACTGCTCAGCCTCCCGGCTCCGCTCCCTTGCCATGTCTGCAGCCACCGTCCGGACACAGTACTGTGTGCTGGGCTTCAGATGCCCAAAGGTGCAAGGCACTTCCTCACTGCTCCGTTTGCAGGGTACCTGAAAGCAGATGCGACAGGTGGCCACAGTGGCTGGAGGTGGGGTTTGTGCATGGCTCCACTGCTCTGTGCAGCCTCAGCATCGCACTTGCCCCATGGTCCCTCCTCCTGGGCACCTCCAACACTCGGTTCTTTGCCCCAGGAGGTGTTCAGGTCCCAGAGCATCTCCTGAAACACCTGTGGCATCACCTTTCATCTGAACAGAACCAGTCCAGTTCTTCTTACCCAGGGGAGGGAAGGGGTCTCCTGCCTCGCTGAGGAGGAGAGCCCCAGACTGGGGGTGCAGAGCACCTGACACCTGCATGCACAGCCAGGTGTGGGCAGGGCTGTGGCAAAGCCACCCCCACACCACTGCAACCTGAGATGGTGGCTTTGCTGCACCCGGAGAGCTTGTGCAAGCCCTGCAGCTCTGGGCCCTGCCCAGCTACCACACACCTGCTGGACAAGCAGGTTCCCCTCGTACAGGTGTAGCCAGTACCACAGCTTCAGCAGCACTCGGTCGACTGGCTTGTAGGAACCAGCTCTTCTTCGGTAGGGAGTGAGTGGTGTGGTGATGTTTACGCTGAGGATTTGATCCTGTAGCAGCCAGGACAACTTGGGGGGGCCAACAATTGCTGTAGGGAGGGGGGAAAAAAATAGAAAATTAAGGCCTTCAAAGGAAGGCAGGCATCTTGTTTCTCTAGAAATGATATTTTTCTATCTGACATTCTCTTCCCAGAGCACAGAAGCTCCTTGGGTCTTGCCTGATGACACTTTGTGCTCTGAAACCAGCTCTAGGAATGGCAGCCACCAGGTCTTCATGACAGCCAGCAGTGCTTCTGCCTCGTCTTCACACTGACAGACCTGCAGCACCACCGGCTCCCACTGCTGAGGCCTTCACCCCTGAGCCGTCCACCAGGGCCTGGAAACCCACTGCCAAGGCCAGCAATCACTTTCTGAGTGCACCCATTTCCATGCCAGTTGGATGCAGAGGGAGTGAACAAGGGAACGCAAACTGCCAACGTAGAACCCATTTAGCTGCTCACACATTCAGTTTATTGCAACAACCCCTGTGATGGGGGTCAGGGCAGGGTCCTGAAAATTTTCTAGCTCCAAGAAACCATCAGGTTTTTTGGACAGAACAGCCAGTCTGTGACTGAGAAGAGGCACATTCCCACATCTGGCAAACACAATAGTCAGGGTGAGTGAATCACCAGAGGCTCTGCCCCTGCCTGCACCAGCTTCATCTTGCTGGGGCAAAAACTCCCAGACCATGACAGGGGAGGAAGGTGAGCCTTTCAAAAGGCTCATATTCTCATATACGGAGATATGAGAATCATATCCTTTCCTGCCCCATCTCGCTGCGTTCCCCACAGACCCAAATTCTCATGGTGCCTTGCTGGCCTGGGGCCGCCTATCCATGGTCCTCACCTCACTGTGTCTCCTCTGTCCTTTTGCTCTTCACCAGCCCCCCTCCAGCAGCTCTGCCCCATCCCTTTCCTCTGGTTAGGTCTCTTGGCTCTTTTCCCTCCAGTATCCTCATATGGTTTCCCACTATATCCCATCAGATCTCTCCAAGGACCCCTCTCCCCCTTGGCCCCCCAGGAAGAGCCCAGCTGGAGCAGCTCGCGGTCCTTACTGTCTCTGTATAGCTGCAGCTCGCTGGAACTGGCCCACTCGGACTGCTCACCTCTGGCCACCGCTCTCACCCGTGCCCAGTAGATATCGTGAATCCTGTCAAAATACAGCTCACACACCCAGGAGCTTCTGCTGTTCCCCCCGCAGGCATCTGCCTTTGTCCAGTTTGAGGTTCTGCCCAGGGAGAAAGCACAGGGATTGCTTCTTTTCAGCACCTTCTCAGCCCAAAGGGAGGGCTGCCCAGATGCCGCATCCTGCCCAGGTGGAAAGTATAGGAAAGCCCAGGTATGAGCCAACAGCATCCCAGGATGCATGAGGAGGGGTATCACCAGCAAGCTGACTCCCTCCTGGGGACAGATGGCACCTGGCACTGTGCCCTGACCTGTGCTCTCCACAATGAGAAAACACACAGTCATGGCAGGGAGAACCCACCAACCAAGGGGTTGAGGCTGTTGAGGCTCTGTGGTATGAGGGAAACTGAGGGAGTGGCGACAGCTGAGCCTCAGAGAAAGGTGACTTTGGCTGGGGGGGTCTTATCAACATGGAGAAAAGAGGATAGAGCCTTCCTTTCACTGGTGCCTGGCAAAAGGACAAGAGGCGGCAGGCACAGGTTGAAATACAGGAAATCCCATTTAGCATAATGGAAAAAAACCCAAATCCAAAACCTCAGTCCAAAAGCAACCCCTTAGTTTGTTACTGGGCAAGTGACCAGGAAAGGGACCAAGCTGTCCAGGGAGGTTGTCCTGAAGTTGTTCAAAACCCACCAGGACACAGTCCTGAGCTGACCTTGCATGTGCAGGGGTGGGACAAGCCAACTCCACTGCTCTGTCACTCTGTGGCATTTACTGCCAGACAGCAGTCCTCTGGCTGCCAGGGGTCCCCAACACCCTCTGCCAGGGTGTAAGAAGACCAGATCCCTTCACCCCTTCCTCCCCACCTACCTGTTCCTCCACTCCACCTCGTAAGTGGCACAGCTGGGTGAGCTGGGGTCTGGCTTCCAGTGCAGCCAGACGTGGAAGTTCCGTGCCTCCAGCTTCACATCCCGTGGACGCAGTAGCATCCCTGGAGAGGGAGGAGAGGGGCATGGGGCAGCGTCCTGCAGAGTCACCTTGTGGCCTGATGCACAGGTTCCCCAGCTTCAGCCCAGCATGGGCAAACACTGACTTCAAAGCAGGTGCTCAGCACCTCCATCCCCCCAGTGCCTCGCACACTGAGAGCACCTTGTCCATGCTTCTGCCAAAGCAGAAACACAGCTGACAAAACAGGAGGGACAACACCCTGACACAGCTGCTGCTGATCCTGGGGTTTTCTTTCTGTAGTGGTTTGGTTCAAAATATCCATTACTTACTTATTTTCCTTCTGTGAGATAAGAATTAGGAGAAAGCAAAGCAGGCACAAAACTTAAAATTTCTGGGCATAGAGCAGTGAGAGGGGATACACATCATAAAGTCACCCCAAGACACTTTCTCATCACACCTTGATGACCACTTGGGCCCCTCCTCTTCCCAGGTACCTTCAGTAGGTGTGAGAGGTGACCCTGTGCCTCCCCCTGCCCTGCAGCCAGGGCCCCACCCCCCCAGACTGTGGTGACATCTTCAGCACTAGCTTACCCTGGAGCAGGGAGCAGCTGGCCAGGAACAGCAGCAGGCGCAGGGCAGGGCTCATCCTACCACAGCCCATCCATCTGTCCCCACACTACGCTGCCGCGCCGGGGGCCACGGAAAGGGATGGGTGTGCTGGAGCTGTTTCGCTACCCACAGACATGACGGGCTGCTGGGACCTGAGATTAAAAACAGGGTATTATTCTCAGAAGCTTCAGCCAGTGACACTGCCCCATGAAGTCCACATACCTATTATGGCACAGAGGTGTCCACAGTGGAGGGGCAGATGCCTTCAGGGCTGTGGTGGTAAGTGAACCTGCAGGGACAGTGGACAGCTGCCACACTGCTGTGGCACTGTGCACGTGCTGCAGTGACCTTCTGTTGCACCCACCTCTGGCACCCTGTGGCGAGAAGCCATGCTGCCTTCGTCACTGGGATGTGGGTCTGAGAAAGCTTCTCACCTGATGCTCACACCACTGGGGAGGTGACTCAGCCCAGCTCTGGGCATGACTCACACTGGCACAACCTGTGACACCACTTCGAGGACACCCCCAGTCATCCCACAGCCTCCCTGGCCATGTGTGACGGCACCCACAAGGCAAAATGGGGCACAATGAGGGACCCTCTCAGGCTGTAAGAAGAGACCTCAGACTGCAAACCACAGCAGAGGCTGATCCTGCTGGACACCTGCATCTGACACCTGGCCAGTCTCTCCTTACCTTGGCCTTGCCCCACCATTCAGCCACCAGGAATCTTTCCCTGCTCTTGACGGTCATGGAGGTAACCTTCCTCTCCTGGAGCAGACGTGCAAGGGTTTTGAGGCCACCACACCAACCTTCTGGTTGTGGGGACACATTCCCCCGTGAAGGTGGGGAGCCCAGGGCCACCTCCAGAGGCGGAGGGGCGGAAGCACCCCTGGCCAGACGGGACACCCACGGGGCTGGCTCACCACTGCCACTCTCTCTTCCCATTTCACATTGACTCTGCACTAATGTTACAAGTGCTACCACCTCAGCACGTGGGTACAAAACATTCCCCCCATGCTTTCTCTGTCCCTTGCAGCATTAAGAGCTTGAAACAAAGAGGAACAGTCAACAAGCAGGGACGTGCAGCTGTAAACTGTGGGCGAGGGCTGAGGTGAGACCTCTGAAACATCAGAGCCGAAGCACAGGCAGTTGGTCTAGGGATTTCCCCCACCCTGAGGCCAGCAAGAGCCCTCCTGGCCTTGCAACAGAGCCTTTTGAAGGCAGCAGCATTTCTGCCTGGAGGGAGAAGGAGTCTCCAGGACTGTTCTGGGGGTTTGTGGAGTCACAGAGCTGGGGAACTGATGGAGATCCTAGCACGGGCTGCCTATGCAGGCAGGGACAGGGCTGTTCCCACTGCAGAAAGCAGCACAAGGGGGCCAATGCTTCCCTGAAGCAGCGAGGTTGACTGCAGACTGGTCCCTGCCAGCCCCCCTCTGAGCCCCAGCACATCCGTTCCCCTTTGCCATGGCCAGAGGGAAAATCCCAGCAACCCTCCCCATATTGTGGCAATAACTGAGATTGTGGGGATTTGTCTGCATCCCCATCACACCACCCTGAAGCACCAGCACTCCCCCCTACCTTGATCCAGCATTTTCTCTCTGCGGTATCAGGAACCCACCTTGCCCACCACGCTCTGTTAAACACAACACCCTCAGCTCAGCAACCCCACGTTTGGCTCTGAGTGCTCACAGGAGGCGTTACCACGGTCTGCTCAGCTGCCCGGCTTCCTCCAGATGGGGGACAGGTCCGTGTTATCTGTGCCACCACGCTGGGAGATGTGATTTGACTTGGGTGGTTTGTACCTCCTTTGCTGAGCCAGGGTTTGTTTTTTTCCTTCCCTGCTTCCTTGTTAGCAACGTCCCAGCTGGGCGCAGCCGCTCAGCAGTGCCCTCTGCACACCAGGGCTGAGGCACAGCCTGTCCCAGCACGCCATTGCAGCTTCCTATGCTACCCCTGCAGGGACCATCAGTGGTGTGGGGACAGAGAAGCATAAGGGTCGGGCCAGGGGTGACACATGGCAGGGCAGACACAGGTCAGGACATCCCAGCAAAACCAATACCAGGTTTTATCCTTGCCAAGATCAGTGCTACAGGCTGGACACACAGGGCTGGGGCCCCTCATTTTGCCCTGGAGAGCACAAGGGACCTGCATGTGGCTCTGCATCACCCTCAAGAGCTCCAGGCCTCTGGCTTGTGCTTGTTCTTCCCAGGAGCTGTGCAACCATTACAAGACCAACAGAGCCACTGACGGCAGCATGTGGGGCTCATAAGCACCCTTCAGCTCTGCCAGGAGCCCAGGAGTCACTGTCAGCCTGGCCATTCCAAAACAAGAGTCCTGGAGTGGCCAAGTGCCACCCCTGGGGCCAATGCCAGCATCCCCACAGTTGTCCCTGCACCACTCCAATGGCCAGCAGCTGGGCAGCCCTGACACATCCCTGGTAGAGATGGGCTGGGGCCTGATGGGAGCTGGCAGGGTAACAGCCACGAGGAAAAGGACACACAGCCACAGTAGACTGGACAGGCTCTTTAATACTTCCCTCAATGAGAACACCTTGTGCTTGCTGCCTGCTCAGACGAACCACTCACATCGCTGTCCATGTCCGCTCCTGGGGTGGAGGCCAGGCAGCTCAGCAGGACAGGTGGCAGGGGATGCCAGTCAGGCAGGATGATCCCTCCAGAGAGAAGGGGAAGACACAAGCAGGAAATGCTTCATCCAGTGCTGCAAATGCTCTCAGCTGTGCCTGACAGCTGCAGACACCCACCACCCCACAAAGTGCTGCTGGTGAGGCAGCCTATGGCTCCTCCAGCCCCCTCAGCCCCTCTCTCCCCCTTCTTGGTCAGGGTGGGGAGGAAGCCTGCAGGAACTTGGGAGGACTGTGGAGGCTGGCAAGCCTGGGTGCAGCAGGCACAGTCCAGCCCTGTGGGTAGGGTCAGGCCAAGGAGGACCCCCATGGGCCCAGGCAGCCCCGAGGGGTGCTGCACAGCTGGCCCCAGCAGTCTGGAAGCACATCCTCTGCCCAGCTCTCACTCAGCATTCTGAAAGCAGAAGGGTCACAGAACTGGCCAACTCCATGGTCTGGAAGAGGTGGGTGGGTGCCCACTGCAGGCAGGATGCAGGCAGGACATCCTCAGACTGCAGCACTGGGGCTCCTGAGGGGTTCAGGGAAGGCAGGTCTCTCTGTGAGAGAGGGTGCCACAGGGATGAGAACTCCAGTGGCAACAGCCCAGCTGTTCCTGGGCTGGAGGCACCACCAGCCACCCCCAGGAGGGCACAGGGGGATGCAGAGGGAGCAGGCAGTGCCATGATGGGATCAAGCATCAGCACTTGCCATTGTCTCTGTCCCTGCCTCCCAAGGCTAAACCTTCCCCGGTAAAACCCATCCTCCAAAGGCCTTCTCCAGGTACCGGGCCACTGCCAGTGTCAAGTGGTCATTGTAGGCGGCTGCCACCAGCTGGATGCCCAGTGGCAGCCCCTCGCTGCCCAGCCCCAGCGGGCACTGGGTCACTGGCAGGCCCAGGACATTGAAGATGGCTGCAAGAGAGAAGGTTGGATGGATCAGAGTGAGCACAGTGACTGGAAACCATCACTGCCTGGCTCTCCCACCCCAGGCAGGCAAGCTGCTGCTACACAGCACCAAGATCCTGGGAGCACCACTGCTGAGACAAAGGACATCACTGGTCAGAGACTCACAGTGCCCACATCAAGGATGGCACACACCATGGCATGCCAAATATGGGACATTCCTGCCCCAGGCACCAGCCCTCCATCACTCCAAAGCCAGGCAGCACTGACACTAGCACTGAGGTGTCCAGACCACATGGGACCCACACAGGGAGCCCCAGGCTGTACCCCAAGAGATGGAGGCTCTCAGGTTCCTGCTAAACTGCAGTGGCAGCTGTAACACCTCTGGGGCATGGAGGCCCCCAATATCACACACAGAAGTCAGACTTGGAAAAGGTAAAAGATGCCACACAGCAGGAAGCACAACAACCCTTGCCCCACTCTCTGGAGCAGCAAGACCCCCTTCTTTGCTGCACAGCCCACCATCAGCAATGAGAACACTCTGGGTTCAACACCCCAGCTGCCAGCCCACACTGCTGCCATGGGTGAGACCATCCCGGCAGCCCTAGCTGCAACCCCACAGGAGCCAGGGCTGCTCACCTGTGTAGGCAAAATTGAAGGGCATGCAGATGGGGGAGTGGTGCTTGGGGGCGATGGTGGGGTGCGAGGGGTAGAGGAGCACCCCATCCGGCCCCAGCAGCGCCTCCATCTCCTCCTGTAGGCTCTTCCCCATGCTCACCAGCTTGGCCTTCCCACTGAGGTTGAGGTTCACCAGCTTCTCTGTCAGTCCGAGGGCTGCAGCAAAAGGTAGAAATGGGGACGAGAGTGAGCGAGGACTGTGAGCTGTGTGGGGCAAAAATACATTACCCAGCCACACACAGCATCCCCCGCTTCTGGTGAGGCCCCCCACGTACCCCCCTCTCTGCCAGTAGCCACAGCAGACTGCCCCTGGCACAGCTTTGTGGGCAGCATCCCCCCAGCTCTGCCAAGGGAAAGGCATTCAGCCTGCCCCTTCCTTCCAGCTCTTCCAGGCAGTGGGGTTGAGCAGAGCTGGCAGAACGACCCCAGCACTCATTAGACAGACAGCACGACTGCGCTAATTAGGGTTCTCTAGTACCTGCTGCTATGAAATAAGATCAGTGCAGACCCTGACTGTTCCCTCTGAGCCTGCAGCAGTTCTGGCAGGGCTCACAGCAGGAGAGAACCCTGCCCTCAGCTCCATCATCCTCACTTCTTCTCCCACAATACCCACTACCATTTATCAAAGACCCACCCAGCTCTCTTGAGCTTGCATGTCACTCAAAGACACGGAGTGTCATTACAAAACTAGGCTGAAGCTGCTCAGGGCAAACCCTGAGTTCCTTCACTGGGCATTGGAAGGGTAATACCTGCATTTAACAACTTGCCCACCCCACCACTGCCTCTGCACCTCCCAGGGCCCCTCGCAGCATTACCGATAGCTGGGAGAGTGTGAGAAGACATCCCCACGAGCCACTTCATCAGCTCCCACAGCGGCCACACTGGCTTCCCGTGGTCCCCCAGCAGGTCTGTGAATCTTTGTGCCTCCTGTAACACACCCGCTCGCCCCGTCAGCACAGCCAACATGCAGCAGGGAGGCACAGGCTGGCAAGAGACAGTGAAATTCCGGCTGTCCCATTATCCCAATGTGAGGCCTTCCTGCTTTTACACAGGAGTTGCCCATCAGGAGTGCCCCACAGCTCTGACACTGATCCAGGGCAGCAGCAGGAGTATCTTTCCCTGCCAGAGACAGCAAGGAGAAGGGAGAGTCCCCCAAAGCAACACCCAACTGACACGATGCAAGGGAGGCATTTCCTCCTATGATATGACCATGGGACCAGGAAGAAGGAGCAGAGGAGCCAGATAAGCCCTCCTTAGTGTGGTGGGGCTGGGCTGTTTCATCACTGCCTCTGCACCAGGAATGCACAAGTTATGATGCTCCCACAAGTTTATTTTATTACGAAACACTTTCCTGCATGCACAGAGCATAGCACAGCAGCTGCAATTCCAGGGAAAAATAACGCAGGCAGGCCTCCTGCTGGAAAGCTGCTAGTCCCCTACCTGTCCTGGCATCCCAAAGGGTGCTAATCCCAGTCTACAAGTCAGAAGACACAGCATGGGGCAAAGAGCAAGGCAGGATGTCCCCTGCTTGGCTGACATACCAACCTGCACGGAAAACGTCAATGTGCCAAAACAACCTCCCCCTCCCTATTACCACATTGCTCCTCTGCTGAGAGCCATGGCCTCATCCCACAGGAAAGCAAGGGAGAAGGGGCTGTGCAGCTTTAGGAGAAGAAAGGAGGACTGGGAGGGCAAATGGAGCAGGGAAAGCCCCTGAGCAGGTTTTGAAAGCCTACAGCTCTCCACAGCTGGCCCCGAACAGCTGATTCTTCCCTGCTGCCACCCAAGTGGTGCCTTTGCCAGCTCACTCTGACACACCTGCCCCTCGCTGTCCTTGGACGACATCATGGCTGACCAGATCTGGAAAGAATACTTCATCTTGTGGATTGCCACACGCTGAACTTGGACCCCAAGGTCATTTTCAAGGTGCTCCACCACCTGAAGGGAAGTGCAAGGACAGGTTTGTTTCCACAAGGATGTGATGCACTGCCATCAGCCCATGGAAACTACAGAGAAGAGGGTAAGGGGACCTACTCGGAAGATCTTCCCCTTGTTTCTTCTTTAGCCTTGAAGAAGAAAAAGTTCTTTCCACTTTTTAACCCCTGAAAGCACAGGACTGGGACGCAAGGCTGCCTCCCCAGTCCTTCATCCCACTGGCCCCTGCAGGAGCCACACAGAGCAGCTCTTTCCCCTCCCCAAGTTCTATCTTCAGGTTCGCCCCAGTGAGTACCATCCTCCACTGCTTCCTACCTTCTTTTGGGCCTGCAAGATTTCCTTGTCCACAGGTGACACAAAAATGGACCCGCCATCATGATCCATGCAGTGGAATTTGATTTTCTCCAGTGACACTTTTTCATTCAGTTTCAGTCTGGGAAAGGAATGGTGCTTTGTCACAAATCCATCCCCAGCTCCTTTGCAGCTGCTAGAGGTTCTCACAAGCTCGTTATGTGTCCTCAGGAGACCCTGCTCTGTCCCCCAGGGAGGCAAGGTGAGAACCTGAAGACACACAGACACCTACTGCCCATAACGCATCCAGATGCTCACCCGCCCCCTCAGTCCCAGCAAGTTTCTGTTGGGAAAATTCTCATCTCTCCAGAAGCACCTTGTGATTACAAACCCCGCAGCCAAGGCTGGGATTGCACAAGAGCCAGGGAAAAAATGAAGTGGTAATGGAGAGAGCAACTGTGTGCAGGCTGTGGCA
The DNA here is from genome assembly GCF_020740725.1 of Corvus hawaiiensis. Taxonomy (NCBI): domain Eukaryota; kingdom Metazoa; phylum Chordata; class Aves; order Passeriformes; family Corvidae; genus Corvus; species Corvus hawaiiensis. The sequence continues at coordinate 22,954,454 of NC_063226.1, read as the reverse complement.
AAAAAGAGGGCTGCCCCATGTGCCCCATCTCCGTTCTGCTCCTCACTGGCACACAGCACGCTCTTGGTTGCATGGACCAAGAACTGAAGGAACTGAACTGGCCATGATGTGGGATGGAAAACTCATTCAACAACAGGAAAAAGGCCCTGTAATACCCAGGAGGAAGGCCAGCCCTGGGAGGGGAGGGGTGTGTGGGACAGCTCACTGGTGAAGGGGGACCTATCAGTCTGCTTGTGGCTGCTGGTTCTCTGGAGCACATGGGTGGTGGGAAGGGCAGTCCCAGCGGCCAAGGTCCTGCTGAAGCCAGGAGCAGAGGAAGGAAATCAGTAATAAGCAAACTGGGTGGGGTGCAGACCTGTCTCGTACAAAGGACTAATACACTGTGAGAGCTGCCGACTCCAGCTCAGCAGCTGGGAGCAGTGGGAACAACTCACTTGCTGACCCCGGGACCGGCCATGACTCTCAACATAGGCTCCAGGTCCTCTGCGTAGCGGCACATGGGCCCTGTGCACAGGTAGCTGGTCCGCACGCCTTGAGCGTTTGGGAACTGGCCATCGTTGGGCACCACCCCTAAGAGCAGAGATGTCAGGTACCACCCCAAGTATCATCTCCAGACAGGGCAGCCCTGCTGGGGGTCTTTGGGTACAGGGAGACATGGCTCCCCAGGGATTGCACACCCCAAAAGTGCTGATGGCAAGGTGCATAGGGTGGGGAAGGGAGGAAAAGCACCCAGTCAGTACACTGAAAGCCAGAGAAACATCCCAGCAGATCCCAACCTTGTGAAAATATCCCATTCTGAGGATACAATACTTGGGTAAACCCCCTCCTGTCTCCCATGTGCCTGGCATTCTATCACCAAAAGCTTCCCAGCTGCCAAGCCCAGCTGTGCTTCCTCAACTGGCTTGTCCCATGCAAGGGGTTACCTGACTCCTTACAGCAATCCCACCAGTGACCAGCACAGAGGTGTCCTGAATGGGTTCATCCCACAGCCCCCATTCCACCTCATGGCATTTCTGCTGGCAGGGAGGAGGAGGAGACCCCAACACCGACCCTACCTGTTGTGGGTTTATGGCCAAAGACTCCATTGAAGAAGGCAGGCATCCGGATGCTGCCGCCGATGTCAGAGCCCACACCTATGACTGAGCAGGCAGCTGCCAGGACACTGCCCTCCCCACCTGCACAGGAGAAAACATGGCAAAACCCCACAGGTTTATGGTGCAAATCATCCAGCAAAGCAGGAGAACCTCACAGTGAGGGTGGGGGCCTAAAAAGCAAGAGGGATGGGGGGCACCTTGGCTTTCGTGATAGCTGGGGGACAGCCGGAGAATGCGGGCCAAAGGGATTTTCCTGCTGAACTACGACAGAGCAAACTGAAGCAATGCCAGATGAAACACCCAAAAGAGGCAAAGTAGCTGGACCTCCCAATAGCCTACAGCGGTACCCAGGAAAGAGGCCTGTAAGCTCTGCAAGAGCCCAGGGACACATTAATAGCTGTGTGCAGAGACGTGGAACTCTTCCCTTGCTGTATTTTAACCTGTCACTTGTGCAGGACTGTGCTGAGGTGCCAGGGTTCACCTGAGCTGCCGCCGACAATCCTCTGCAGGTCGTAAGGGTTGTTGGTCCGCCCGTAGACCCTGTTGCTGGACTCGTACCACATGCAGAGCTCGCTGCAGTTGGTGACACCCAGCGGGATGGCACCCGCTTGCTTCAGCCGCGACACCACTGTGGCATCTGAGGTGGCGATCACGTTACGACGGTTGACCAAGCCAGAGGTGTTGGGCATCCCTGTGGTGCCAAGGTCAACAGGAGGGAGGCATCAGGGCCAGTGCCCCCAGACGATCCCGGTCTGCAGGAAGCAGGTTCCCAGTGAGGGCTGCTCCTCTGAGGCACCACAAGCTCTGCAGCACCTGTGTGCTACAATAGAACACAAAAGCAGAAGCCCGGGCAGAGCTTGGTGCAAAGCAGGGAAAGGGAAACTACTTCCCTCCAAGCACCTGCCACAGCCACCCACCACTCTGGGGAGCACTTGGCCAAGAGGGAGCAAATCACGACCTGGAGAGGCACAAAGATAAACCCACCGTACAGAGAAAAGGCCTCCTTAACGGTGATGGGAACCCCCAACAAGGGAAACTTCTCCTCCAGGTAGTCATTGCCAGGGCCCTCTGAAAGCAGCTTATCGACCTGCTGGGCTTCCTGCAGGGCCTCCTCAAACCTGCAACAAGGCACCCGGCGATGTTATGGCGCTGGATCAGAGAGGAGGGGGTCCCCGCAGGGCGGGCGGACCCCAAGTGCGGCAGGAGCTTGTGAGGGAAGCCTGGTCTTTGCCGGAGCCGGGAGCATCCCGGCCGAGCAGCCGCCGGGCGCTCAGCACGGTGCTGCTGCGGTGGCAGCGCGGGGATCCCCGAGCCCCTGGCGTGGCGCAGCGGCCTGGCCTGGGGCCCGAAGGGAGGCAGGCGGAGAGCCACTGTGTCCTCGACCGTGCCGTCTACCCCCAGCTCACCTGTCCTTAACCACGGCATTGATGAGGTGATTCACCTCCTTGATCCTCTGCACGTACGCCTCCACCACCTCGATGCATGTCACCTGGGCAAGGGCACAGCGGGAACCGCCGTCAGGCGCGGCCGCTGGGCGGCGGAGAGCGGGACCCCCGCTGTGCCCCCGCTGTGCCCCCGCTGTGCCCCGCTGTCCCCCCATTGTGCCCCGCTGTGCCCCCGCTGTGCCCCGCTGTCCCCCCATTGTGCCCCGCTGTCCCCCCATTGTGCCCCGCTGTCCCCCCGCTCCCCCCTCCCCGGGGCGCGGGTGGTACCTGCCGCGCGCGGAGCAGCGCCGCCAGGCGCCGCGCGGGCAGCAGCAGGAGCGCGCGCCGCGGCGGCGGGACGGCGCGCGCGGGGCCGGCGCGCGGCGGCGGCAGCAGCGCGAGCAGCGCGAGGCAGGCGCGCGACAGCAGCCGCAGCAGCAGCGCGAGACAACGCTCCGCGCGCGACAGCGCCATGGCTGCACTGCGCGCGACGCCGCGCGACGCCGCGCGACGCCCCGCGCGGAAGTGACGTCAGGAGACGCACCGCCCGCGTTGCCGTGGCGACCGTGCCGCCGCGGCCCGGGCCGGGGGTCGTCGCGGTGCCGCGTGCGCGGGGGCCTCACCGGGCCGGACCTCCCCGGGAGCGCAGCGGTGCCCGCGGGGGTGGAGGGACGGGCGGCCTCGCCCACCTTTTGTCTCGCTGCTCGGCGCTCAGCCCCGCTCTGCCCGCCCCGGGCCGGCCCGCTCCTCTGCTCCGGGACAAAGGCAACGGATCGGAGGCGCACACCGCAGCCGAGCTGTGCTGGTGCGAGGTGACAGCGGCGCTCTCGCGGGTTAGCGAAATACGCCCCGGGCAGGGGCTGCACTGACAGCCTCACCTGGACAGGTGCGGCCGCGGTCTGAGGCGCCGGGGCTGAGCCCACGGCCGCAATGACTCCGGGCTGCCCGCGCCGACCTCCTGCGCTGGACTGTGAAGGAGACGCTTCCCTTTCCTGCAGAGGTTGCCCGTCCCCATCCAAAAGCCTGTCTTCAGGGTCAGGCTGTGCACACAAACGCTCTGTCGGGTGTTACCTACCTATTGGACATTAACAACCATCAGTTTAACGTTGACATCAAATTGTAATGTTCTTTTGCATTATAAACACCGAGCCTCATTCTCAAGTTTTCCGCTTGCTATTATCACACTTATTTTTAAACATGCTCTGAGGTGTTCAGGTGCTTGATTATGGAAACTGGAAGAGTACTCTATAATCCTCAACTCTCAGGGCAGAAGAATTGGTAATGCTGGGGAAAAAAATCATGTATTTTAAAGCAAGGATTTAAGCAGCATGTGAGTGGGCCTTACTGCATCTCTTCCACATAGTTGGCAATTGAATTATCAGTGCAAAGCAAGGCTACAAAGGGATATATTTCTTGTGAAAATCTTTTATGACTGCAAAGTCAACACGTCATCATTTATAGAACAATCTGCAGCACACCCACCCTAGAAGGCCATTGGCTGACCTCTGTCCCCTAAAACCTAAGCTGACATTGAAGTAATCTTGATAGTAGTTCTTTTTTCATAATCTTATCAAAAAGACTCTTTGCTCCCTGCCTGATGGGAAAGGAGAGGAGAGGAGAGGAGAGGAGAGGAGAGGAGAGGAGAGGAGAGGAGAGGAGAGGAGAGGAGAGGATGAAAATGGAAAAAATGGAAAAAATAGGATACAAGGTACTCTAGAAATAAAGCACTAAGGTCTGAAAACCTAAGGTTGAAGTGATTTGGGCTGTTTTTCAGTTACTATAACCAGCCAACCGAGCAAACACCACCCTGCATGCACGCTAAGAAGCCAGTTAACGCCAATCTGATTGCCAAGAGCATGGTGACTGGAAATACAGAATGAAGCTCACCCATTCAGACCTGTCCCACCAAGGGACACCAGCTGCTTAGAAGAAAAACATGTTTCTGGGTCTTGCACTCCAGGAGTTTATGCTTGTCATTATTCTCAGTCATTTCATTACTACCAAAGGCTTAAAAAACCACAAGAGGTTATCAAGGACACATGGAAAGCTGGAGTGCTTCTGCTGGCTGTGTGGATGTGTGTTGTAACCACTAATTGCCTGGGAAGCCATGGAACAGGCTTGGCAGCCGAGTGCGAAGCTGGTGGGAAGAAGAGGCGTGCGCTGATTGGCAATACTGCAGTCTGGCTGCCTTCACAGCTTTCTCCAAAGCTCTTCTGGATCTAGTCCCCAATGCATGAAAAATACCTTTTTGGAAATTGAAAGAAGAAAAAGAACCTGATAGCACAATTCTTTGTGAAAGGAGTCCTTTAAATCTTATCCTTAAAATAAAGCTTCCAAAGAAACCTGGGATTTGTGCAGCACACTGCTGGGGTGGGGTGGAGTGGGAAGGGATGTTTAAAGGTTCAGTTTTAAACACAGTCAGATGCTTAATTCCTAGGTGATCCCAGATAAAAACCCCTGAATTTGATGGCAGTTCCTCCAAGCCAGATCCACCACAGAGGGATTCTGTGCTCCGCGTTTCCATCACCTGTCTTCTTGCGTGCTGGCCCAGGAGCTGTTGGGTGCCCGTGCTGCTCACTCAGGGCTTGCAGAGAAAGAGCTCCGACCTCACCTTGTTCTTGCTGTGGTCACGGGGCCTGGTGGGGCACAGGAGGTGCCCAGCCTCAATACCTCATTCTCGGAAGGGCAGGAGGGCCCCGAGGGGATCCCCTGCTGCCCGTGTGGGAACACAGCAACTGGCACTGCCAAGGTCTTGGGCTCTCTCGATACAACACTGCCATGAGGTCACCGCCCACAGACCCACCAGCAGGGCAGCTCAGGGCTCTCCCAGCTCGCCCTCGGTTCCGACACAGCTGCAGCAAGGCTGGGCCAAACCAAGCCTTGCACCGCACAGCTGCCAGACACACTGCCCTGGAAGCAGCCAGAGCCGCCTGCAGCCGGGGGACAGCCTCCCTTCCGAGCAGGGTGGTGGGACGGGGAACATGGGTGTCATGGGGCTTCTGCTGCTGCCGCCGCAGCGATGGTGCTGAGCACCTCGGGGTCGGGACCGTGCCACGGGAGGTCGCTCTGCCACCGCCGATCGGTGGCCCTGGCCCTGCCCCGCAGGGACGCAGCTGTTCCTCTGCACGGAGCCAGGGTACACTGTGTTCACTCCGAGTCCTTGATTAAACAAAATGTTTATGCGTGCCTCTGCTCCAGCAAACATCTTGGCGGCTGCGCGAAGCCTGTTCGCTGCTGCTGCTCCAGCTGCACTGGAATTGGGGCAGGGTCCGTGCGATGCTTCAGCTGCTAGCTGGCCTTCCTAGGATGGTCCCGACTCCAGGAATACCCCACCTCCCCCCGGTCCCTGCACCCCCAGTTCCATTGTGAGGGACCTTGTCTGCTGGGGAGGGCTGTGCCCTGGAGCCCCTTGGTGCCAAGGGGAGCTGCTGGCCCTTTTGAAAGGCCGGGGGGGCAGGCCATGCTTTGCCTCTTTACTCTGAGAGAGTGACACCCACCCCACAAACCCACCACCCATTTCCCACTTGAGCAGGGCTTTGAGGTACATCTTGAGATTTCAAGAGCAGCTAAGACATTGCCTGGGCTCCATGGTGCCTCCAGCAAAGCAGAACACTGCCACTGTGCCTTCTTGACATCCTGCTGCTGCACCCAGTGATCATGGCCATGTACAGCACCATGGAGTTAGGTGGGCATAGTCAGCCCTGGCCGGGGCAACTGCAGGGCTCGGACTGGCTCCCAGGGCTGGCCTGATTGCAACTCCACGTCCCCTGTCCTGTCCAGCCAGTGTCATCCAGGATGTGCCTGCTTTCTTCCCTGCCTGAGGGGACTGTGTCAGCTGTACACATTTGAAGTTAACTGGGCACAGGCTGGCCCTGCTGTGTCATCTCTCAGGCATCATGCAGCCGCTGGTCTATGCCTGCAGGGCAGCCCTCAGCCAGATGTGCTGTCATCACATTCATGCTGTTACTCCAGCTGATACCTCCAAAACCCTTGGAGGAAGTGGGGTGACTCCCTCCCCAAGCCATATACCCTGGGAGGATGGAGCAGCATGCCCTGGCTGAGTGGGGAACCAGCATGTTGAGGTCATTTACAACCCTGCCAGGTGAGACCAAAGGAAGTGTTCTGCAGGACTGAGAGAGGACCAAGACCAAAGCTCACAGCTCCATCCTTGAACTCAGGAGGCCAGAAAGGAGAAGGTGCTGATGGCCACTCAGACGATACCAACACACACTGGACTCCCAGCCTGGAGTGTTTCCCAAGAGCATGGGCTTTCAGCAGAGCCAGTTGCCCAAGTGGTTTGCATGCCCCTGCCAGGCTGTGTGCCATGGTTCTTGCGAAACAGTGTTGATAAACACTCCAGGGCATGCCAAGTCCTGCAGAATGACAGCTGATGTTCCCGGGCTATAAGGAGTGCCTGCACAGTGAGAGGAATTTTCCATTCCTCTGTGGCAAGCATGTCTGACCCTGCTGGGAGTCTGTCCCCAGCAAGGCAGAGATTATCTGCTGGTGTCCCAGCTGGCTTGTCAGGCCCAATAAACCGCCCATGCAAGGGCTGTCCTTAGGCGGACAGCAAAGCAAGGGGTGGTTGGGTTTCCTGGGGCATGGTGGCACCCTACAGGGCTGGGTTGGGGTCCCACTATCCCCAACGAGACCCCACCACCCCTATTTCACCATGGGGCCATTCTTGTGTCCTGGCAATGAACTGCCCCTTAGCTTCCCCTTTCCAAGCACATGGGCCAAGTTCGGGTGAGCCATAGGCTGCTCCATTCCCTGTCCCAAGGACTTGCCTTCCTGTGATTCTTGTCCTCTTTCCATATGACCTGAGGGCAGTGGGGAACCCTTGGCAGGGCCCTCCAGGCTGCCTGGATCAGCTCTGCCCAGGTGTGTCTTCTAGCAAGTTGGAAATGCCTCAAAGATCACCAGGTTTGTGGTATGAAGAGGGTGTGCTTGGTCCTGTGCTGGCCAATGTTTGGTAATTAGCATGTGAAAGCCCAATTTGATTTGACCAGTGTGTCCTGGAGCTGCAGTTCCTTTTGTCCACCCTGCCATCCCACTGTGCTCTCAACAGAAGCATGAAAAGCTCATGCCAGGCAGCATAGCCCTGGACAATGCACCTGTGCACAGTGCCACATATGTCCCTGTCCCCCAAAGCAGCCTGACACATGCTGTACCATCAATGGCACAGTAGCTAAACATCAGCCAACACCTGGAGAGAAAGGGGAGAGTCACAGGTCCCTTCCTTCCTTGCTTCCTCTCTCTGTTTCTCTTTCTCTTTCTCTTTCATTCCTTTCTTCCTCTCTTTTGCTGCCACCTGGACATGCCCCTGCTGCCACCCTGGTGCTCCCTTGCTTATCCTTCTGGCATCTGGGTTAGCAGCGGCCGAGATGCTCACAGCCCAGGCCTGCTCGTACCATTTCACACCTGGCTGCTGCCCTGTGCTATGCGTGGTGGCTATCCCAGCTCAGCTGGGCTGTGATAGAGCAGCACCACTTGCTCTGACTGATCAGGGTCCCCTGTCCCTTCCCATGTCCCTGCAGGCTCCAGGCCAGTGGCTGCTGGACCAAGGCACTGTGGGAGCCAAGACAGTGTGATGGGATGCACTTGCTGAGGGTCCTGCTGGGAGCACACCCTGGGAACGGGCACATGCAGGGGTCTGTTGCTGTGTGGGAACTTGTGCTTCGGATGGAGACAGTGGCAAGAGGAAGAGGGACTTACGGTTTGCTCATGGCAGCAGACACAGGAACACTGCTGTCTCTTGGCTCCAGTTTGTGGCATCGTGGCTTGTGCATGTGGGCAGAGGTGGCAGTTGCAGTGCAGCTTTTGGTGCCGGCACCTCTCCACTGGGGAAGAGACAGAGCTTGGGCAAAAGGCAGCAGCAGTGGCAGTGAACCCCATCCTGCCCCCGGGTGTTTGGGACATGCTGTTCTCTCAAGCGATGATAAGGACAATCAATAATAAAAGCTGGCAGATGGAACGCAAGCCTGGCCTCCAGCCAGCGACCTTCAGGAGCTGGGTTACTGGAGCAGGCGCACGAGTTTTGGCAGTGGCCAGAGCAGCGTGGCGTCGGGAGCCAGTGCAGGGTAAACACGGCTGCTGCAGCGTTCGGATAGCGCTGCCCGAGCGCATGGCTCGGCCACCAGCCCCCTGGCATGCAGCCTGATAGCACCGGGCATCGCGGCAGCTCAGGCACACGCTGTGCACCTTGGTAACGAGTTGGGACAGTAACAAAACTCCACGGAGCGCAGGGCTGCGTGCGCTGCTGTCCCCGATCGCCGCGGCCCTGCACATGCGCTGGGGAGGCACAGCCGGCCGAGCCTCCTGAGTAACCCTGAGCGCTTACATAACCACTTGCCCGCACAAACCACTGCACAAACATGACCCACTCACAGCCGATCTCAGCAAGATCCTGATAAAGTAGAAAAACAGCAACCCCAGCCCAGTGCCTGGACACAGCTGGCCCAGGCTGCTTGGGGCTGTGACGTGAGAAGGTCGGCAATGTCCTTGCCAAGCAGCTGTGGGGCTCCAGTGCTGCGTAACAGCCTGGAAGGTTCGAGCTGGCCCAGCGCCCACACGGGCGTCTGCCTTCCAGCAGGTTCTGGCTCTTTCTGAGCTTCTTGGAGCTGCAGCGAAGCTCAGGGTTTTGCAATTTTTGAGGAGACAAAGGGCCGTGGGGCCACACACAGTAACACCTCCTGTCCCAAGTGGAGAGTCCTTTTGCCCCCAGGGACAAAACAGCCTTTGGGGCTGGTGGGGGAAGATGCAGAGGATCTCAGCCTTAGGTTGGACTGTCCCTGCCTGGTGGAGACCCAGGCTGTTTCTTTCTTTGCTGTCCAAAGAGCACTTCTTTCTCCTGAACATAGACGTGACAAGGGATTCGGGATGTGCTATCGCATGTCGTCTGTTTTGGGGACAGGGCAGCATCACTCCCATCAGTACTCTCAGTGGGGGGATTCTGGCCATGGCACTGGTACTCCACAGTGCTGGCAAGCACTGTATCTCTCACATTCTTCTCTCCCCCTCATGGGGCCTGGTCCCTATCCCAAGCCTGAATGTGACACCGGCTGACTTCAGCTCTGTCAGCTCCATCTGGCAGTTTCTGCACTGCTATGGCTATGTGTGACCCTCTCTGGTCACCCTAAGGTCCCGTCCCATTAACTTCCCTTCAGCAGAAGTCCCTCCCTATGCCTCTGCACCTCACCTGCCCAGGGCTGCAGCTGGACCAGCACAGGGACCTCCCCACTGGCACCACACGGAGGAGCTGCCTTGGTTGGGCTCTGGAGCCATGAAGGCTGCTGCTGGCATGGTTGGGAAGATATTGGCATCATGGCTCCCTTGTGGAAGACCAAGTCTTGCACAGCACAGCTGTGTGGGAGAAGAGGAGCTTGCTCCTGTGCGCAGCATGGGGCAGTGGGTGCTCCAAGGCATGTGCTTCCCCATCCGGATTGGGAAGCCCTTCTTATTGGCATCTCCTGCCCTGCACATTGCTCCCCTTCCTCTGGGCATGCAAAGCAGGACAACTTCTCCAGCCCTTTGAGTGTCTGTGGCAAAGACCCACTGAGAAAAGCCTAAAAATAACCTAGAAATAGTGGAGGAGGAAAAAAAAAAGGGGCTCTTTATTGCTTAGCCAACAGGAGAACCAGTCGTTGCCTGGCAAAAATGAGAGAGGAACTGGGAGTTAAAATAACATCCACTCGCAGGGAGCCAGCCCAGGCGGCCACGTTCCCAGGTCTCCTGCGGGCTGGAGCAATGTGCTGCCGCCTGCGTGGGCCGAACGCGTGGGAACTGTGTTCCTGAGCCACATCCAAGATCTGCGCCCCGCCAAGCTCCCAGTGGGGATGCAGGGACCCCTCCCTACACCAGCAGGATGCTCTCCACCACTGCCAGGACAGCTGCCTGTGGCCCCAGGAGTCATTCCCCTGTGGAGGATAGCAGGATGGGGTTTGTCCCGATATACTGGGTATAGCTGGTGCCACTGACCGCAGGCTCGGACTGCTGGGTTTCCAGCAGCTGCTGGGATGGGGAGCAGGGATGTGGCTGGGGAAGCCTGGGAGAAACAACCAGAGCAAGGGGAGTCAGGCTGTGCGTGTTCCCTTCCTGGGTCTGTCCCAGCTGTGACTAGCCTGCTCACTATGACAGTACCCTGGGTCTGACCTGAGAGCATCGCTGCTGCCTCACCAGGTTTCGCTGTGGGAATGGGCAGCTTTTCACAGTGAGTGGGGGAACCAACCCCATTCATAGCAACCAGGCATGCAGACTGTGGATGCCTGTGGCTTTCACTTGGAAGGTGCTGAAAGCAATCAGAAAACAGCGTTATATAAAAAATCATTTACAGAGTCTAGTCAAGTGGATCCAGCATAAGCCCAGCACATCCCGTCCCTCCTGTGGCATGCAAGGCCAGTTCCCTGGGGCAGAAGCAGCTTGCCTAGCACAGCCAACAGCTTTGCTGGGCCCTCCCCATCATGGAGAGCAGCAAAGCCAAGTGCTCCCCATGTCAGGAATCTCTCTTCTGCTTGACCTCAAACACACCTGCAGACCTAGAATAGCAGAGGTGGCTCTGACAAGCCCAGCTGCAGCAGTGATAGCTTATCTGCCACTCAGTGCTCTGCTCCTCCAGTAGAGCAATGTGATTGCAAAGTGGTAAATAAAACACTCCGGGCTCTGCTCCTCCTCAGCACACAGCAGCCGGATCCCTTAGGGGTACCACTGTTGTGATGTTCACACTGGCCAAGTCCTGCCTTTGCGAAGCTGCTCCTGAGCCCACAGGGAGCAGTCTGGGTGGCTCTGCCCTCCCACAATCAGGAAAGCCCAGAGAACTGAGTATTGTGACTGCTTTGGAGGAGTCTTGTGGGTGGGAGGAGGGGGTCTTGAGACCCCTGAAGGACTTGGGACTTGTGACTGAAGGACTGGGCAGACTCCATGAAACAGTGCCTGGTTCCTGGTCCTCAGACCTAGGATCAGGCCCTCACCACACTCCCTTGGACAGAGGCAAAGCCTGTGCTAGTGATTTGGCCTCAGCCCAACATTGTATTTGACCCTGTAGTTTCTTGGAAGCTCCCGGTTGCTGCTGGGAACTGGGACCCTGTATCACTGGTTGCAATGCTCCAGCAGCTGGAAGGGAGGTGTGATGCAGCGCAGTGAGAGATATTGGGACCAGCTGTGGCAAAACAGCTTCTCTTTGATCAAGTAGGGGTGCCTCCCCTTGTGGGGTGGACTTTGTGCAACTTGAGGGAATGTGAGAACTGTGTCTGCACAGCCAGGTATCTCTATTCCCAGCACTACCATTGCCAGGAGCAGAGGAGCGGGGCACCCTTGCAGGGTTTCTCAGCATCGCTTGTTTTCGGCTCATGGCAGAGCACTGTGTGCCTCATGCCCTCACTTCCTGTTGGCCAGGAAAGTGAGACAGAGCACTATGCCGGGATCTGGACCCTCTTGGGCTCAGGGGCTGTGTGGACCATCCTGGTCCCCAAGGAGGTGACACCTCAGTGCTGCAGTCCCAGCCGTCCCTTTTACCTGGGGAGGTGAGGCTGCCTGTCCCTGGAGAGGCTCGGGTGCTCAAAAAGCTCACTTCCCATCACTGCCCTTTGGCAAAGTCGTATGATAAACTCCTTGAAACAGGGCTTGCAGTGGCCTTGTCCTCTCCTGTTCCCTGCCCCAGTTCCCAGTGGATACGTGTCAGGCCGATACGGGCTGCGCCGGGTGGCGGCGGTGCCTGACCCTCGCTCCTTCCCCGCGCGGCGGCCGTGGCTGAGAGCGGGGTGCGGCCGGGCGGCATCTGCGCTGTCCTGCGCTGCCCTGCGCTGTCCTGCGCTGTCCTGCGCTGCCCTGCCCTGCCCTGCGCTGCGCTGCGCTGCGCTGCGCTGTGCTGTGCTGCGCTGCGCTGCGCTGCCCTGCGCTGCCCTGCCCTGCCCTGCGCTGCGCTGCGCTGCCCTGCGCTGTCCTGCGCTGCCCTGCCCTGCGCTGCGCTGCGCTGCCCTGCGCTGCCCTGCCCTGCCCTGCGCTGCGCTGTGCTGCGCTGCGCTGTGCTGCCCTGCCCTGCCCTGCGCTGTGCTGTGCTGCGCTGCGCTGTGCTGCCCTGCCCTGCCCTGCGCTGTGCTGTGCTGCGCTGCGCTGTGCTGCCCTGCCCTGCCCTGCGCTGTGCTGCGCTGCGCTGTGCTGCCCTGCCCTGCCCTGCGCTGTGCTGTGCTGCGCTGCGCTGTGCTGCCCTGCCCTGCCCTGCGCTGCGCTGTGCTGCGCTGCGCTGTGCTGCCCTGCCCTGCCCTGCGCTGCGCTGCGCTGCGCTGCGCTGCGCTGCGCTGTGCTGCCCTGCCCTGCCCTGCCCTGCGCTGCGCTGCGCTGCGCTGCGCTGTGCTGCCCGTGGGTTGCCCTGAGCCAGAGCCGTGGCCAGGAGGTGGCAGCAGCCCCTCACCCTGTGCCAGGCCAGGGGTGTGGGGCTGAGAACCCTCCAGAGAAGCGTTCCCGCTGCCCTGTTTCCTCCTTTGGCAGAGTGAAGAGGCGGAGCTCGGCCCTGGGCTGGAGGGCAGCCGGGCTGGAGAGGCTCCAGGGACTCGTTGGGGTGAGGATGAGGGGACAGGGCGGCTCTGAGCGGCACAGCAGGGCTGTGGTTTAAGCCCTGCACAGCGTTGAGGTTTGAGGCAGCAGCGTGTGGAAGTCGGAAAGAACAAACTGTTCAGCGGCCAGCCCTTCCAGCTTCTGCTTTCGAAGCTATCTAACAGCCCAAACAAACACGAAAGTGCTGGCTCAGCCGCAGATGGCTGGCCTGGCCCGTTCGTGCGGGACACAGCCCAGCCCATTCCTAACCCTGCAGCCCAGCCTTGCCGGGTCATTGCTTCTCCGTGGGTGGGTAAGGGACTCCGCTCCCCCGCTCCTCACCGCAGCTGTGCAACCCCTTCCAGTGCCACCACTGATGCCACGCGGGCAGCTTCTTGGGATCCCACTCCAGTGATGACTGGTGGTCACTTGTCCCTGCAGAGATCGACACCCCCATGGCTCAGAAGCTCCCTTGCACTCTGCTTGGTCCTGCTCAGCCCCAGCAAGCAGCACGGGATTGCCGTGGAGATGCCATTTGCTGCAGTAGGGAGGCAGGATTGACACAGAGATGCCACGGCTGATCTGTGTGAAGAAGAGAGCACTGACTCACCATCACCGTGTGCTTCAAGGCACCCACAGCTCTGGAGATGGGCGCAGGCTGCAGGAACTACATGGTTCAGCCGTGCATGGGGGCAGGGACAAGCCTTCATGTCCCCAGTCAAGCTGTGGGATCAAGAAGCTGTCAGGTTGAGGGATGCAGGAGGAGATCACAAATGATGCAGAGGGGGGACAGAGTGCCTGGAGAGCCCAGAGCAGGGTTCCATGGGTGACAGAAAGGGGAAGCTGCGGGCTGTGACCAGCTCTGACAAACAATGCTGGGCCATGGTGTCTTGTCACACACGCCAAATTCACACGGGGGGGGAGGTGCAGCTGGGAGGGGGAGCGGGGAAGGGGTGGAGAGCTCTGTTACGTAGAGTGTCCTCCAGCCTTCCTTCCTGTGGCCACGGGCTGAGGGTATATAAACAGTGGAGCTATAATTATCTGGGGTGGTGAGCAGCGCACCCAACTGCTGGCTGCCATGGGCACAGCTAGAGACAGCAGTTCAGAGCTCCCAGGGCTGGCACCCAGCTCCACTGCTGCCCACCACAGCTCCTCCAGGAGATTTTTCTCATAGGGTAGCTGTTCTCCATTGTGTTAAGGAGATCCAGGATGCTCAGTGTTTCAATGGGCAAAATGGACACCTGAGAGTTTTACTGGACCTTGATCTTTAGGAAATTTGGACCAGAGGCACTCAAGGATACCCTCAGAAGGCACCAATGTCCATATGAGTGCCCTGCATCTCTGGATGCAGGGAGATGGTTCCCCTGAGCACACCAGTGCATATTCACCATGGGTGGGAGGAGAGGAGAAGCAGCAGAAAAGGATCAGGGCGATGCTGGGAACTGCTGGGGGGACTAGGAAGGGTGAGAGGGGGTTGTGGCAGGTCATTGTGTTGGAGAAGTGCTGCTGCAGTGGTCAGACAGGAGAGAAAGGGAAGGACCAGAGTGAGTTTGGAGGTTGTTCCCTGGAGCGGATGGAGGTGCGTGGCCTGGGGTGGAAGTGGCTGTGTCCCTCTGGGGCAAACTTCACCTGCTCCCTTGTGTGGCTTACATCATCCAGGTCAGGCTGAGGTAGCTCCAGTTTGGGCCATGATTTCTGGAACTCATGGGAAATGGTGAGCCAGGAGTGAGGAACTAAGTCACTGTGTGAAGACACCTCGTCATTGTGAAAGGCTCAGTCCAGGCCTGACTGAACGATGTAGAAAGTGTTTGGGGTTAGTTTGTGCTTAAAATTTACAGCCCCTCCAGCCTCCTCACCCTCAGCTGAGCACAATATTTCCTTTTTTTCCCTGCCTGGGCTCCACGACTGTCAAATGCTGGGAACTTCCCATGTCCAACACAAAAAACCCAAAAGACATGCAAGAGAAAACAATGTTTATATTTGGAAACAAAGAAGGAATCCATAGTTTCATAACCAATCCACACTTGGCAGGGAGCTGGGTAGGGAGTGGAAACAGCCACCTGAGCAAGCTGAATGGGTCACTAAAGAGATTCTGGTGGCCCAGCTAGGCTCCGTGGTTTGGGGCAAGTGGTCTTGCTGGTCACCCTGGGAAGCCCAAAGTATGCCAAACTGAGGGAGAGGTTTTGGGGTATTTTAGGGCACTTTGGAGCAGGCCGTCAGCTCTTGAAGAGCTCAGCGCTGGTGGGCACAGGGCGGGAAGTGTCAGGCAGTGGGTCCGGTGTCTGTGGTGACTTGTCACAAAGAGGCAAGCTGGTTGAGCATGGGCACATCTCCCATGGAGAGTGAGCTCCATGCCACAGACTGGGATGGTTTGGGGTGGCTCTCCCACCCTTGAGTCACATCCTCTGTCCTGTGGCTGTGGATTCCTGGCTCCAGTGCTGGCTTGAGCCATTCACATCTCCTGGGGGTCTCAGCCCCAGCACAGCACACTGCACAGGAGCTCCTGGATGAGTCCCAGGAGCTTGGGAGGGCTGGCAGGTCTCATCTCCCACTGCTCCATCCCATCTCTTACCCTGCCGAGCACCAGCAGAGAACAGCCTTCAGCCAGGGACAGACTGGGGATCCAGAGTACTTCATCATAGATTGTGACAGCAGGGACATGTCCAATGACAGGACATGAGCAGTTTGGCAGAGACCATGTTCCCTTGCAAGGGAGAAGGGGACAAAGGATCATGCGCAGGCTCCAGTTGCGATGGCTGCAGGCACAGACACGGTCTTTGCGGAAGGTCCGCAGCAGGGTCAGGGTGAAGAGGAGCCCCTGCTCAGTGCAGTGGCTGTGCTGCTGCTGGTAGGGCAGCCCATGCTCCTGCTAAGTAGCTTGGGAAGTCAGCCAGCACCTGCAGCCCCATCTCACCTGCCCTGCTCCTCCTCTCCTGCAGGGAAGGACAAACCTGGGATTAGCTGTTCCTAACACATTCCAGATACTTACCTCCCAGGATTCCTGCTCTGAAGGACTTTGTTGATGAAAGACACAAACCTGGAACAGACCGTTTGGCTGATGAAAGACACAGTGGAATTTGCCAGCAGAGCAAGTTCCCTGTGTGCTTGCATCAGGCTCCCCGGTTTCACTGGGGTGAGGCATGGCCAGCACCCCGTGCCCGGCTATGCTCCTGTTTGTGTCGTGGACCTCCTGTCCCAAAAAGGGATGAGGAAGCAGCTGCTGCCATTTTGTCCTTCTGGGGAGACTGGCAAGGGAGCTGGAGAGTACAGCTACATTCCATGGGAACCCTGAGAACGGGTTGCTCTCCTCAACTGCCCTGGGCACAGTAGGAGCAGAGAGGGGGTTTGGCCCAGGGCTGTCCAGGATCTGTGGCTGGAGGGTAAGATTTGAGGAGGGTGCTGAAGCTGGGGTGGGAGCCGATGTGGCTCTGAGGGGACTGTGCTGCAGGCAAAGGCATCACCCTGCAGCACCAGCACAGGTTCACCTGTCCAGGTGGACACCTACCCACCAAGGGCTTCTCCATGAGCACAGGCAGAGGGTGAACCTCTCCCACTGCGGTGATGCAATCCTGGAATCACCCCTGAAGACGCTCGTCCAGACTCCACTTTCTGAGCTGACTCACAGTCTGCTTTCATCCTGGAACACCCCGTGCCTACGGCGTGCCTTTCCCAAGCAGCTGTGGTGGCGAGTGTTTCTTGTCAACAAGCCCTGCAGGTATTACACATCCCAGAGGACCCGGGAGCCCGCGGGGCCTGTATGAGCAGCTGGGGCGCATTGAGGTGCAGGCTGGGCTCGTAATCCAGAGCGTCAGCAAACGTTTGTCCTTTCCCTGCCCTGTGGAGAGGATGGGTCCCCAGGGCAGAGGTGACCTCCAGCTTGTGTGAGCAGCATGGCTGGGAATGGGGGACCTGTCGGTGGTCTTGGCAGAGGGGATCCCAGCAGGTGTTTCACAGTCCTCATTTGACTGCCTTGGGCTTGACTTAAAGGCTGGTTGTCTCCAACCCAGTGAGAAGAGCTTCCCTGGTGAGATTCCATCTTCTCCTTGCTAGGAGAGCTGGACTTTGAAGATCATTGTGGGTCCCTTCCAACTCAGGGTATTCTATAATTCTACTCATTAAGAGCCTCTCTGTCCTCAAGGGCTTGCCCCTATGACTCTCAGCCGAAGCTGGTTCCAGACGGGGGTGTGGAATGAGCCCCATCCCCATGCCTCTCTTTTACTCATGGGTTGTTTTTCCCCAGCACAAATACATCTGGGCTGGCTCATGGGCTCTGTTTTCTTCCCTGGCCAACAGGGAAGTTGTGCCACAACAACAGAGAGTCGTGCCAACAAAGCAAAGTTTCTTCCTTATCCCTCCCCTTTCTAATTGTTTCCGTATGGATCCAATTTCACCATGTCCCGGAGCAGGCTTGGGTTCCCTCCTTACACAAAGTTGAAAACAAGGGCTGAGGCACCAGCTGTTGGCAGCAGGGCATGTCCTCCCCGCATTGTCCTTGGAGCACAGTGCGGTTTCTAGGCTTGGCCCTTCCAGGTGCCTGAGACCTGTGGTTCTTCCTCAGGGAATGAGAGATGGAGGAACACGCATGTTGGCGCAGCACGGCCCCAGGCAGGGCTGAGAAGCCATGGCTGGGCCCTGTGATGAATCCTGGGCTGATCAACTGGGCACCACACCCCTGGCACTCCTCCCACCCCCTTCCCGTGCACCCTGTGTCGCTTCTCCTGGGACAGCCTCTGCTTGGGGTTCCTGTGGTGCCACCTGTCCCCACTGCAAGCCCTGGCTCTGCCCTACTACAGAGCTCAGATGGCCTGGCCATGTGATGGCCTTGGCAGCTCACCACATCCCAGAAGAGAAACAACAAGCCTCTTTGGAAAAGGCTTGAGGATTTTTGTGCCTGGTCCCTTTTCTGTCTCAGCCTCCTCCTGGCACATGCTGGGCCCTGGAGTGAGTACTCACAGTGGAGCAGCATCACCTAGCTGGGGGAACTGAGAGACACACATGGCAGATCAGGGAGCAAGGGGCGCAGCAGCCCCTGACTGTGCATCCCAGGCCAGTCTGGCAGTGTCAGTTACAATGATGGTCCCCACCAGCCATGGCCACACCCTGATGCTCACCCTCTTGATGGAAGGAGCCAGCTGAGATGTGGTGATGGTAAGGACAGGCTTGTCCTTACAGGTGGCATGTCAGGTGCCACGGCTTCACTGGTGTCTGGTGAGGTTGCTGCCCAAGCTTGCCCGTTCCTCGCCTGCCCAGCATGACCATGGGGAGAACTTGTCATTTACTGGGTCATGGTCTAGCAGCTTGTGTTTGCTTGTGTTTAGGGAGCACTGTGGTCTTCCCTAAATCCTGTCTCCAGAGAGGGGGATTGCTGCACCAGCCCTCTGTATCCTGCATCTGGATGCACAGCAAGAGCAAGCTGCTGTGTCACGTTGTTGGTGACCTCCTGCCCTGCTTGGCCAGTTCTGATATGACTGACATTGGAACAGCGATGCCAGGTGGGTGGCACCCCAGAGGAACCCCACATGGCATTGCCCAGCAGCAGGGGGTCCTCAGGTCACACTGTGCCGCGGAGCCCAGCAGGTCTGAGTCTGCTGCAGGCTGGGAGCTGGGTGCTGCTGCTGTGACTCAGTGGCTGCTGCCTCTCCCACTTGCCCACAGCACTCAGAGGCACCGGGATAGCTGTGGGGTGCTGAGGCCCTTCCGATGTGCAGTTTGAGGGGCCATATGGTATAAGTCACATCAACGGGAGACGGGACAGAGGAGGGCTTTTGGGATGGAGCGGGGATTTCGTGATCTGGCAGAGCTGCTGAAAGCAGCCGGCTCCTGTCTTTCTGGCTGCCTGGGTGCCATCCAGCCTTGACAGAGGTCAGCCAGTGCTCCCAGCACTTCCCACGCACTCGGCCATCACACAGACTGTGTCTGGGGTGGCTGTGGCATGACCTGGCTCCAGGGAAGCCCAGCCCTGTGGCTTGGGCACTGCTTGGTCACCAATGGTGACTGCAGAGCTGGGGATGCTCCTGACTCACAAAGGCCTTTCTGTCTGAGGAGGGCTCACACCATGATTGTCCCTGCCCCAGATTCAATGCCATTGCACACACTGCTCATCTTTCCAGGGCAGTGAAGGGGCCTTTGTGTGCCAGCACAGTGGCTCTGTCCCCATGCAGAGCCTGCCCCTCACTCCTTGGATCACACTGCTTTGTTTGCACTGGGTTTGACCAGACCATGAAGTATCTTCTCACGTGCATCTGTCTTCCCGGCAGAGCTGTCTAGCCTGGCACTGCCAGGCAGGGAGAGACACTCACTGGCTGTCACCTCTGCTGGTAGGGCTTCTGTCTGCATCCATGCAGTGGTGTGTCCCCCGTGTCCCCACAGCACTATGGGGCTGTGCGTCTGCCTGTGTCTCCACATAACCATGGGACAGTGCCACTGCCTGTGTCCATGCAGTGGTGTAGTTTGGGGCACAATGGCTGCGTTGCTCAGGGGTGCAGACCTCAGGAGAGGTGATGTTCTGGCAGCTTGGGTGTCCCCTAAGGACTGTGGCAGGGTAGGAGGGGCAGTGTGAGCCCTCAGGCTCTTGGGCTTCCTGGGCATGGAGCAGTGGTGGAAGGACTGTGCCTATCAACTCAGAAAAGCTTCATCAGCCCTGAGCTGAGTTGGGGCAGGCGCCATGGGTGATGGTGGCTGTCTCAGGCCCCAGCTGCCCAGAGACCATCTGCGGAATGTCCCTGGGGAGCCCAGAGAGTGCCAGGCCTGGATGTCTTTGAAGTCAGGCCTTGGTTTTCCCAAGGGAGGATTTGCCCTGAGCCAGGAGATGCAGAACCACCCACCCCAGCAGCATCACGGAGCCGGGATTGTCCCTAGTGTGTCTGTAGGGTGTACGGAGAAGCCAGGAAGTCGGAGCAGATGCAGTCAGAGATGACGGCAAGGGAGGGCTGGAGCACGAGGCACAACAGGAGAGCAGGCTTGGGAGAAGGCCAATTCACAGGTTTGTGCTAGTAGCAGAGGCTGTGAGCAAGGAAATCTCCTTTAATTGCCTAGTTTGTTTTGGCTGGGCTAAAGGACAAAGATCTGAAGGTTTCCCATGAGCACCATCACTGGCCCCAGTACATGGTGTCCACCTGGGGCAGAGCCCTGTGGGGCTGGAGCCAAGTGGGACTGCGGCGGGCACAAAGCTGTGTCTGGGCACCCTGAGCCCGCACAGATATGCTGCCTATAGCTGGATCGCAGGGATCACACACCCCTGTGAGAGTGTGCATACGCACGTGTGTGCGCACATGCCTTGTGCACGTAGCTCGATCCCACAGGATCTGAATGCCAGCATGAGAGTGGGTGTGGGTGTTTGTGCAAGCACGCTTCTGGGCATGGCTCAGCTCTGCACAGCTCGCAGCGATCGCTGCAAGGCTGTTCTCTCTTCTGTTATTCCTTGACTGTTTTTTTTCTCCTCAAACCCCAGCATTTAATTGTTTCACACCCTGGGAACATCACTGCTTTTCCTGGCAGCCACACTGGTTCCCTGTGTGGGATGGGGGATGTGCGGAGCTGCAGGCACGTGGTCTCAGTGTTGTCCCCTCAGCGTATGCATTCCGTTGCTGAGGCGATGTGACACGATGTGTGGGCTGGTTCGGAAATGTCCATCTGATGGAGCCATATGCCAAGACCTGGGCCAGGGGACACTGTGTCGTGGGCACCATGGCTTTGCTGTGGCCAGGGGTGGAGCCCTGGCCCCGAGTGCAACACCTCTGCCCACTGTCAGATGGGCAGGGCAGGATGAGGGAGCTGGAATGCCAGCCCTCTTTTGTACACTGCACCAAGCAGGAGAAAAGTCTCTTTCCCAGTATCAGCCACATGCTGCTATTTTCTAGTGGGAGAGAAAACCGCTGACTGCACATGTGTGTGCCAGCACATGCCTCAGCCCAGCTCACTCCATGCCCCCTGATCCTCCTATGGCCCCAGGCCACAGCAGCACGTGTCCTCGCAGGTCACCTCAGCCATCAGGACATGTCCAGCTGCAACTCCATGACTGATGGGGCACAGACAAAGACCCTGCTCATCCTGACAGCCCCTCTTTGGGGGCATCCTGCCACCCTGCAGCGCTGGTTTTCTCCCACCCCTCCTGCCTCTTTCTTAAGGTTTCACCCTTATTTCAACAGGCAAAAGCATCCACCTAACCTGCACCTCCCCTCCCTCTCCAAATCCCAGCTATTCTTCCTCTTGTTTTCAGCCAGCTACTATCCTGGAGTTAAAAATAACAAGGAATTTACAGCCCTCGACCTTGAACTTGGCCACTTCCACAGAGTGGAGTGCTTCCACTTTGTGCAGTGTCAGCAGAGCGCTTGATGGCTCATCCTGGATTTTCCTCCATCTCCACAAGTCTTTTCCCCAGGGCACAGCATTGGGATGCTGTCCAGACTGGCACCAGCTGAGAGAGATGCTGTGAGCTGGTCATGTAAGAGGGCTGGGGCTTGCCACAGGAACGGGAGCCGGGCGGGGTGTGATCCTGGGAGTTCAAGTCCCCAGGGTGTAATGGGATTTTGGGTTTTTGTCACATCTTTTCACATTCTCTCTAACGACATTTCCTTTGCTGATGTTATTAGCATGGATTTAGAAAGGTTCCCAGATTTTCTCCTCCATAGTTGGGAACACAGGAAACTCGCAGGAAACTCGTTTTGGTGTTGTTGTCTTTAAAAGGAAAACTGAGACTGTCACGTAATGCTGGGGCTCCTGCAGCCACAGCCCTCAACATGGACCCCTAGCCCATGTTTGCAGGTCATTGCTATTTCAGGGATATGACGAGTGTCCCTTCACATGCCTCTTACGTGGGGCAGACCCGCTCTGACTCCAGCAGGATGCTGTCACAAGGGGGGCGTGATGGAAACAGGGAGGTGCTACAGCTCCACCACACCTGTGGGACACAGATGCACCTGCCAATGCACCGGTGGGTGTGAGACATCCAGACCTCTCACTCTGCCCTTTCTCCCACAAGAAAATGTTATGGACCATGGGCTGTGTACCCACCCTGGGAGGGGATGGAGAGGGCTGATGACCTACCCACGTCAGCACAGACCTGAGCAGGCAGCTGTGCTGCTGTGTGGATGGACCAGTCTTTGGGAGCACCAGCCCCTTGCCGATGGTAGGGCAGGGACCATCGCCTGAATGGGAACATCCTTCACTGCTCCTAATGCTTTTGACACTAGTGTCAGCTGCGACATTAAACTAGGTGGATATGTTCATCCATCCAGATGGATATGGTGGAGTGTGACCCAGCCTTCCCCTTCCCATGGTAATCCCAGTCCTGATAAAGGGTTCTGCCAGGTCTCCCAGGATCCTGTCCCTGCTGTAGGGTAGGACTGACTCCTACTGTACAAGGGAAAGCATGTGAGGCTGTGCCATACTCTCCCTGCCCCAAATTAGCATGCAGCCCACTTGATGGCTTTCTTGTGGGATGAGTTTGGAGAGTGTCCATCATTTGAAGAAGTAACACACTGATGTTACTGCAGGCCGATGGCACAATCCTTGCTGTGACAGGGAAGCCCAGATCCCTTCGGCAGCTTGCTGTGGGCTGGGCCAGCACAACCTGCTGTGCTCTGCCTGGAGATGGGAACACAAAGCTGTTGTCTGCAGGTGATGCTTGTGGCTACCCTGCTGTTCACCATTTGGCTGCCGGTGTCCCAGCTGCCTATCCTGGTGTCAGCCTTGTTCTGAGTCCATCACTGTGGCCTCAGGTGCCAGTGGGTCCCCAGAAAACTGGGTCTGCTCTCACCTGGTTTTAGCCAACAGCAGCTGGCATCCCAAGGGGTGGCTGCTAAATTGTCCCTGCATTCGTCAGTTGTGGCTGCTTCCACTGCCTGCTGTCTTCTTCCCCACTCGGCCTGGGGAGGCCAGGACAGGGGAGCTGGAGGTGTCTGGCTGCTCTGGGTGTGGAATGCCATGGAGTCTGGGGATGTGGCACCAAGGTGCCAAGCAGCTCCCAGCACTCTGCAGGAAGGCCAGGTGTGCTGGGCAGGGCAGAGGGCTGCGGGGAGGGATCAGGCAGTGCTGCTGGTGTTGCTCAGGGGATACTGCCTGGGTACTTTTTGCCCGTGTTGTTTCCCAGAGCAGGGGCAGTAAGGTTTGGCTCATGGGAAGGGAGTCCACAGGGAGTGGGAATGATTCATCGACTGAATGAAGCAGATTTATGAGGTTATTTCTCAAACGTGTGTGTCATGCCATCCTGGCTTGGCTGCACCACAGCACTGCTGCCAGGGTAGAGCCTGCCAGACCGCAGCCCTTCCAGCAAAACAACTCTAGTGGGCAATAAAACTGGGATAAACACAGCAGCACTGGCTTGGCCTGCACAGGAGGCCACACATCCACACTTCCCAGCCGGAGAGTAACTTGCTGGGGAAAAGGTGCAATTTCTCCTTGTTCCCTTGTCTTGCAACATCCGAGTTGCCCTACCAGGAGCTGGGGGCCACTGTTCTGCAGAACAGATGTCCCACTGGACATACCATTGGGGCCACAAATTATCCAGGAAGGATGCACTGCTAGAGCTGTGGTGTTTGTGAGAGGCTCAAGACTGACTGGGATCATGCCAGTCCCTGGGCCCCAACAGGGACAGTGGGAAGCACTCAGGAGGCGCAGTGCCTGTTCCCAGAACAGGGCTAGGGTTGGGGACCCGCAGCTGGGATTGTGCTTGGGTTATTCCAAGTGGTATCCATGCCTGAGTAAAGCACACTGTTTGAGGATGGTCCAAAGGAAACCCTCATCCATTCCTCTGGATGCTCCAAAGGAGACCCCAGGCAATGTCTCCCAGGTTCAGTTTTCTACCAGCACTACCTCTCAGTCAGGAGGGTTAAACTCAGGTGTGCATCCAGCCTCTCCTTGCAGGTGCTGAGACTTTCCCATCACCAATGAGCTCCCCCAAAAAACATCACACCTCCACTTGGATGGAACTTTGGCATCCTCCCTGTGGTGCACACCACACCCTGGGGCCACCATGGCAAGTCCTGTGGCACCCCCAAAGCAGGGACAAGCCTGTCTTGCTAAATGAGTAGAAAATGAATCCTGGGACATTCCTGCCTGAGATTAATTTAAAATCTGCTAAAAGAGGTTACAACCTTCCAAGAAATGTGTCTCTGGGAAGCTGCCCAGGGGGAAAGAGGACAGACCCAGAACATCCCAGCAGTGAGGGAAGATTGAAAACAAGCTAGGAATAAAAAAATTACTATATATATAAACACGCCGGGCAGAAAAGCCAGTGCCTCAGCCTATGTTCTTTGGTTGTTGTTGTTGTTTCTAAAGCTTTGATTTGGAAACTTGCTGCTATTTATAGCCCTCCCCTTTCCCCGCAGTGGTTGCTGTGCTGATCCCTTCCAGATGCTGGTTCCTCACTGACCTGTACTGGGGGAGCTATGGGGAGCTGGGGATAATTTTGCAGCATTGCAAAACTGGGGATACGAAGGGGAGGGGTGAACAGCCTCAGCACCCATGTGATGGTGGGTTCACAAAGCACATGTCAGGAGTGAACCCACATGCAGGCACCAAGGCTGCTCGGCTGCAAGAGCAGCTGCTGGGGAAAGATTTCTCCTGGAGCCATTCTCCAAAAGGATGAAGGAATCCCCCTTCATACAGCCCCAAGGAACCCCAGCATTCCTGCAGAGCTTGGATGTGCCCTTGGCAGCTCCCTGTGTGGACAGCCCTGGTCCCTGGGACATCCCTGTGACATCAACTTCTCTGTCCACCCCTGTCAACATCTCTCCCCACCTCAGAAGGTTGAATGAGTTGTAGGAATCCCACGGAAAATATGAGTCTGGGCTTCCCTGCCTATGAGAGAGGTTTGGTGGTGACTCAGTGGCCAGTAACCAGGGCAGCAGCATACAAACAGGCAGTATGGAGCACAAGGAGGGGACAAGGGGATCCTGGGTGGAGTAGTAGATGTGCTGGAGACTCAGGGGAGCTAGAATTATTCCCTGGCTCCTTGGCTGGTGATAAAGAGGCTCAGGGTATCTATGCTGCTCCATGATCAGGTGGGGGTTCAGGGCTTGCTTGAGAACCACCCGGGAGAAGGTACTCTGTGTCTCAGGGGAGCAAGATGAAGGTTTCTGGGAGCCTGATGCTGCTGTGTCCCGGTATGGGCACAGTGGAGCTTCCCTAGGACAGTCCAGACTCTCCCAGCTGAGATGTTGCAGCCCAGGGGAGAGCCAGGGGGTCTGGAAGCAGCTGTTCCTTTGGGTGCTCTGAGTGGATGGCAATGGGCAGCAATAGGGCAGCTGTGATTTTGGGCCTTTTCTCTGCCTTCTCAAGAAAACTGCTCCTGAAAAGTACCACAGAACAGCTCTGGTTTTACCTCTGCCAGGATCCCCCTGTTCAGGAACAGATCAGTTTTAAAACACCTTCAGCAGGTTCTGGGTCTGTGTGCTGGGTCGAGCAGAGACACGCTGGGGTACCTGGCCATGGGGGAGACTCTCCCAGGAGTGCTCCTGTGCATCCAGCTCTGCAAAGGAGATGTGGGGACAGCCCAGCCTGGAGACTGGCCTGGTGCTGGAGCTAGGGGAGCTGGGGAGTCCTCCGGCAGAGCAGAGCCTGGGAGAGAGAACTGGAAACAGGGAGTTTTATGTAATCTGAGTTTAATAGAGGGGGATTAACATTCTCCGGAGATGCTGGGAGCATTTCAGGATGGCTGATCTTTGAGAGGCACTGTTTGTACCTAGCTTCCCCCAGACCCACTCTCATGATCCCACTCCCCTGGCTCGTGAATCCTGGATGCCTCCAGCTTGGCATCTCCCCTGGATGGTTTGGCAGTGAATCAGAATTAACCTGAGGGCACTGTGAAACATTTAATTTGTGAATAGGATGCTTCAGGGCAGAAGCGTTCTGGTCCTTGCTGGATGCCCTGGTGTGCCCAGGATGGAAAGGGAAGGAGGCAGAGGGAGCCTGTGCAGAGGTGGCTCTGCCTGAGTTGCTGTCACTCGCACAGCGGGGACGCGCCGGGGGGAGGTACTGGCTAATCCAGAACCGGGCTGGAGAGCTGGGGACACCGCATCACCGAGCCTGAACATGCTAATCGTGACCCAGGCTGCACATCCTGCTGCCTGATGGGTACTCTAGGAAAGCCAGAGATGCCCAGGCTTGGTGAGAAGGGGAGGGGGAGGTCGGGGGCCAGGCGGGGCCGGGGCCGGTGGCCAGCTCTGAGTCACGGCCTTGGCCACGCTCACCGTCGGCCAGCCGGCTGATGACGTCGTGTCACCCGATTTTGTGGGAGGAAGCAGCAAGCACTGAGCTGTCGCCACAGCAACAGCTGTTTTTCTGCACGCCTGGGGAAATGATGATCCCGCGGGATGTACGTTTTTGGGCTGGTCCCTCTGCTTGCTCACCCCTAGCCTTGCACACGCTCCTACGTCTTCCTTAGGGTACTAGCTGGGCTGAGTGGGCAGCGATATTTTAGGGCTTTTTGAGCTATTTTGGGCCGTGCTGTGAGACACCGTGGGCAGGCGGAAGTGTCAGGTTTTGGTTCCTGCTTCCAGAGCAACGGCTGGATTGGGGATGGGGGTGGCCGAGGCGGGGGAGGGCGGAGGGAAGTCCTGGGATGGCCGCAGAGAGCAACCAAAGGAGAACCCGGGAGCTGTCGTGGCCAGGAGGGCTGGGAAGATGCCCATGGCTGTGCAACATAGTGGGGAGCTGGGGGGAATACTGGGGAGGCTCCCCAGCCGCCCAGGAATACCGCCCTGGTGCAAGGGCTGCGGGATCAGCTGCTGGAGAACAGCAACTCGTTGCTCAGCCCTGGGGATTTTTGTGCTGTGTTTTCTGAGCTGCTATTTCAGGCAGGCCAAGAAGTGGGTTGTTTTCCAAGAAACCCCCTGGCTCCACCAGGCAGGCATGCCTGGTGTGTTGCCATTTGGGGAGCTGGGAGAGCCGGCAGCGGGGCGGGGCACAGCCATGGCACTGGCAAGGGGCTGCATAGCTTCAGCATTAAGTAAGGACAAAAGGAACTGCTGGGCTGATCCTGCAAGGAGGGGGTAAAACAGCCTGGAATGACGGACTTTGGAGCAGCACACCTGGGTCTGTTTCTGCCTCTCCGTGTGAACCTGGGCACATCCCTCCCCAGGATTCCCTGTGCTCGGCTGGGGCCAGCAACCTCCCACTCCAAAAGCAGAAGTTGTCCCTGAGCAGGCCCGGCACGAGGACAGCAGCGGGTGGCAGAGGCAGCTGCACGTGGGGGCACACTGGTCAGTGCATGGCCGCCACGCCACCAGCCTCATGCTCCTACTGCTCCCACCCATCTCAGTAAACAAGTCCCGGGAACAGAGATCTGAGTCATCCACCAGCTCAAATACACCCAAACATGGTCATGGCCAAGCAGCAGCTCCTCCTTGGGCCAGAGCCCGGTGGGCCAGGCGTACAAGGGGCTGCAGCAGTGGTGCAGTGCCTGGGCACAGTGGGGTTCTGCTGGACCCTGCAGTGAGGATGCAGCAGCCCTTCCCGGGACTCATCCAGACAGAGTCATCAGTGGGACAGCCAAAGGCTTGAGGCTCTCTGTCATCCCATGGCCGTGATCTGCCCAGCTGGGCACAAACCGGGACGGCCCAATCCTGCCAGCGCTGCCGCCGCAGATGGCCCCAGGCATGTGGTGTGCGTCAGCCCCTGCAACACCAGTGGCACCTTCGGAATCTGCTCCCTGTCCAGGGAAGGATATGACAGACCTGGGAATGTTACCTCTATGGCAAACACCTAAAGAGACCAGTTTAAATAAAAAAATAAGTTCTGTTCTGCATGACTGCATTCAGCAGCAGTACAACACTGCTGGGGACAGAAGCTTTTTGGGTGTCCCAAGGCACCTCGACCTGGAGACCCAGAATTCACAGGGTCAGAGCAAGGTAGGAGTGGGTCTGGAGTGGGATCCAGCTGGCTATCTCCACCTTCTAAAAATACAGGGCACAGCACATCTCGGCTTTCAGCTCAGGGGCCCTCCCCACCAGACTCCTTCAATGCCGATGAGGCATCATCTGTGGGATCTGTTAGACCTGAAAATTGGGAGATTCCCAAAAGAAACAGTTCACAGAAGCACAGTGCCTCTTTCCAGGTTTACAGTTCATTAAAAATAATCAGTCCTGCCTGATGCAAAAATTAAGCTCGAAACAGGAAGAAAATGTTTTGTATTTGATGTGTCTGGGAGTTGATCCTTCCTGGAAGTGTTTGGGCTGGAAAGCCCCTTCAACTTCTTCCTCAGCCTGCCCAGGCCCCAGTGCCTTGGTCAGTACATGTGGGAACATGTGTTCCCCACTTCCACATGATCTCTCACCAAGACATCTGGATGGGATGAGGGGGATTCAGGTGAGGTGGATTTTGAGGGCTTCGGACCCAGCTCCAGAAAATGCCCTGGAGGAGATTGCCCTGTGCTGCTCACAGCTGGTGGCAGAAGGTGTGAAAGAAAGGTGAGCAGAGACAGGCTGAGCAGGGCAACTTGCAAGCTCATGGGAGGAGGAGGAGGAAGAAGCTGAAGGCTGAGCCCTGGCAGTGCAACCTGCCAGTGATGGGACCATCCCAGGATTGGGATGCAGTGAGATAGGTTGGAAGCAAGGGTACTAGGCCAGCCTCAGGGTTTGGTTTCTTACCTCAACCTTCCCTATGAGCTTTCCACCCCCATCTGTCCTGCTGCTCTGTGGAGGTGGGAAGGGAAAGGCATTTTTGGCCTGGTGCCCACTTGTCACTGTGATGGGAGCAGCAGGCAGCGAGCAGACGTGCTTTTACAGAGCACTGTGCCTGGCTGCTGGCACCCGGCTCCTGGATGCCACAGGGCTGAGCACACTGTGGTGACTGGCCTGTGGCTGGGGTGGGGGTCAGATGGCCAGAGACCTCCAAGCTCTCTCTGAGCCATGAAGCCCTGTCACCTTCCCACCCCCAGCTGCTGGCCCCTCTTGGCCATGGGGGCTGAGCTGAAATGTCCCCAGGGTGGTGGCAGTGGGCAGGGGCTGATTCTTCCAGCCCTAGGCAGAAGTTGGTGACCCCAAGCCATGGGGCACAGATGCAGCCCAAAGGTAGGCACACTGGCTGCCAGATCCAGGCCCTGGTTAGACACCCACCTCCTGGAGGGGCATTTTGTCTTCTTGCCTGAGTTCCTGCAGCCCTGGAAGGTCTATCCTGGCCCCAAGCCAGTGCCTGGATTAATTAGTATTGTGGCATTCCCATGCTACAGCAGTGCTGTTCGCAGCAGCCTCTGGCTGCCTAATCGCACCCAGCGTGTGTGCAGAGTGACCCTTGCCCCTGCCCCGGCCAGCTCTGCCACGCTGCCTGTGGGTCACCTGCCAGCAGACCTTTTGTGGGGGGCAGACAGAGGGGAGCGGAGCCAGGTCAAAGCTGTTTAAATGACATGTTCCTTCTCTGCTTCCCCAATACAGGAATTCTGAGAGGTCACAGCCTCAGTGGTTCAGGTACTGCCGGGATGCTCCACACAGGTGAGGCATAGGGTCTCCCTGTGTGCTCACACGTCCCCACACATGTGCTCCTTGCCCTAGGCATGGCGCCGCAGCCACGCAGGACTGCATGGATTGCAGGCAGACCTGCTGCTGCCACAAACCCCTTAGCATAATCCAGGCCTGGCTTGAAGCAGGGATTCGCTCCTGGGCTGAGAAGGACCTTACTCCTCTCCATGCAGCGATACGGTGGCATTCGGTAGGAGAGGTGTGAGCTCTGTCACAGCTGCATTGGACATGGCAAGACACAGCTGGGGCTGCCAGAAATGCTGCAGGGTGCTCTTGGGGTGCCCAACCCTGCGAGAAACAGGAGCAGCCCTGCTCCCCCACGGCATCCTGAAGGAAGCAGGCAGCTGGGAGCTGAGCAGCAGGGATGGATGCCCTTGCTGGGTGCAGGTTGTCAGTGCTGGGTGTCCATGGGTGCTGGGTGCCTCTCTAAGTGTGAAATTATAGAAAAGTGAGCAGTCATAAGAAGCTGGGGAGTGTTTCTCTTTGTCCAGGACAGCTGGTAAGCTTTTGGGTAATATTGGCTCCCAGGCACTGCTCCACCACCCCAGGAGTTTCAGCACCCCTGTTTCACTACCTAGTAGAGCTGGGGGCTCCAGCTGTGCAGCAGAACCCCTCCAGGACCTGGAGGTTGAGAATGATCAGGTGATACGGAGGGAGAGAGGTGGGCAGCATCCCTGCTCTGACTTCCTGAAGGAGCAAAGCCCAGGCACTGCCAGCTGGGCTGGGCTCCAGCACTTTGGGGCTTAGGTCTCTGGCAGCACCAGCTCTGGCTGGAGAGGTGCTGGCACCAGACTGCTGTGCCAGGGTAATCCCTGGCTCTCTGCGGCCCACAGCCCAGACCTGCTTGCTGTTCCAACCCTTAATTCCCTAACAATCCCTCCATTAATAGTAGCCTTTTCTGGGGTGGGAGGAGAGCTGGAAAGCCACGTGGGCCTGTCCCATGAGCAGCGCATTCTCCCTGGCAGTGGCAGAGTTTTGAGCAGTGACACCCACTCTGGCTGTACCCCAAATGACAACACACCAGGCCCTGGGGACAGAGTGAACCGGTCCCTGGCAGGGACTGACCTGGGGAAGAGGCACAGCCCCGAGATCAGCAGGGAGCTTTGGAGCTGTCAGCTCGCCTCCAGACCCATCTGTCCTCTTCAGTCCGAACACATGCAGGCAATAGAGCACAGTCCCGGGCTGTGGGCCCCTGGAGGGAGGGGCAGATTGCTGTGGATGCCCTCAGAGGGGGACACACTGCATTGGCTTAGGAGCTTCCTGCCCTGGGGCATCACTTTCCCACTGCAATGACAATGACTACGATGCCGCAGTGATGCAACGGCAGCCAGCAGTAGCTGTTGCTGTTATTGTAATCACAACAATAACAACAATAACAATAATTACCCATCTGAGGAGCCTGCAGCCTCTGCTGCTCGGTGCTTTGCCATTCAGGCTCTTTGCCTGGGTCCTGGGCCTGCTCCCCTTGGCCCCTGACCCCCTGGGCTGTGAAGGGACCAGACTCTGGATGGTGTCAGCACCAAGGATTTATGCCCCATGTCTGCCACTGGACCCAAATTCCCAAAGTGTGGTAGCACTTTGCCAAACTGCTCACACTCTGCTCCCTGCAGCATGGTCTTACCTGCACCTCTTGAGCCTTCAGCCACTCCAAAGGCTGCCTGGGAGACCATGAGGCTCTGGTCCCACTGAGCATGGAGCCAGGCATGTGCCTTAAAGCACGTGTGTGTGTGTGTGTGTGTGTGTCACTGCCATGGGTGCAGGGCTGAGTGTGTGTCCCTGTGTGAGTGCAGTGTCCCACAGTGCTGGTGACACGAGGGCCAGCAGCAGCACCAGCACTGCCATTGCCACTCAGGCTCTCTCTGACAGGTGGCCCAAGCCCATGTCTTACATGCCCCCAGAGCTGCCCCTGCACCACTGGCCAACACAGGGATCCTGGTGCTTGTCTGAGCACTGTCTCACCTAGCCCGGGACACCTTTAGTTCTGTCTCCCTGGAGTCACACCCCAGAAGTTCTCTGCATCCTCCTGTTAGGCAGCACAGGTCCCTGCCACCATGCTGTCTGTCCATCCGTTTTAGGCTTGTGGGAGTGCAGCTCCTGTGCCCTGGGGTGGCTGGCTCAGCCCACTCAAGGCTCTCCTCATTCCTGGCCATCAGTGCAGGCTGTGCTTGTGAGCCTTGCTTTGGCTCCTACAGTGTTCCTGTCCCTACTCCCCCCCAGCCACTCTGAGTACCTGTTACATGCTGGAACTGAGCTCTGGTGAGTGGAAGGGGGTGCTCAGAGAGGGAAGGCACCTGTCTCCCTGGCCCCAGCCCCATGGGGGCCCTAGCCCTGCCTGCCCATCTTCCCTGCCACTCCCTCTTTGTGCCTGGCCGGAGTGGTGGGAAGCTGAGGCAAGAAGGGCTTTGATGTGCCGCTCTGCTTGGCGCCACAGCTTCTGGGCACAGCGGGCTGGCACCAGTGGGGCTTGGGCCAGGCGGCAGCTTCAGAGGTGCCTCTGGCTCACATCCCAGCATGGCGCTGCCTTGTTTGCACCTGGTGAGGCCGGGACAGTCCCCAGCACTCGGCTCCTGCTGGGATATGTTCCCAGTAAGGCTTATGGAGAGCAGCAGGGCCAGTGGAGGCACTGCCCCAGGAGATCAGTCCACGTGTTACACAAGAGAGCAGGTGCTGCCCCAGGGATGGGGAGGGCATCGGGGGGACAGGGAGACCCTGGGGGTGGCCCAAGAGGCCGCACAACTACAAAGCCTCCGGCTCCTGCATCGCTGAAGCCATCCAAGAAATTGGTTTAATTGGGAGCCTCCATGGGAGGAAGCTGGTCCCAGCTGGAAGCCATGGCGGCTGACACGGTCCCTTCCTGCTGCCAAGCACAGGGCAGGGGCTGCTGCTGCGGCCACGTGAGCACAGTCCAGGGTGCAGGGGCTGGTGCACTGCTGTGGGGTCAGTGCTGGGATGGGGACAGCCTGGAGAGACCCAGGGCAAGCCCTCCTGTTCTCTTCTCTCTCTGCAGCTGTCCCTAGGCAGATGGAGCCCCTTCACACCAAGATGGGATGGCACTTGGACCTTACCGGGACAGAGACAAGGCCCTGCATGCCCTTTGCTCACACCCACTCACCCTGCACAAGCCCCTGTGCAGTGTGTTCACCCATGGGTGTTCCCAGCCTGGCAGTCACCTCGCTGAGGGAGGCCAGACAGACAGAGCCCGACCTGGACTCTGCCTTTGCCCCCGCCTTCCCTGAGCCTCGAACCTTCCACAGTCCAAAAGTTCCCTCCTGGAGAATGAATAACAGGCTGCCAGCAAGGCTGCGGCCACCAGCCCCATGCCTGGCAGTGGCCACCCCCTTCCTGTCCTCCCACCATGGGGCCATCTCCCCAGGGCACCAACGCAGCTGCAATGCCCCTGCCACCATATCATGTTTGTCACCCATAGTCAGCCCATGCTGTGGGGGGTTGGAGAGGAGGCCAGGGCATCTGAGGACCTCCAGCACCCACAGACAAACCTGCCTGCATCATCCTGGCTCAAGCACCCTTGGGGGCTTCTCCCAGGAGCACGGGGCTCTTCAGGAGCAGCAGCAGCTCTGTTGTGATGACACTTCTACCAGAGTTTGCTTATTAAAAATGGGGCCACACTGATATTCCATATTCCAGAGCACCAGAATGCTCCCAGCAGGTCAGGAGTCCCATTTCACGCCTCTAGGACCTTTGGGACAGGAAGTTTATCTGTTTGTCTCAGAAGTGGCCAAGGACCATCTCTAACTTTGCCAGCATGTCTTCTGCTGTGGGCACAAAAGAATTACCAGATTGACTGAGAGGAGAGTGCAGGAAGGTTGAGGGGGAAGTTTCTCCAGGGGTGGAGGGGAAAGACTGGAAGTGTTGTGCTGCTTTGCACTGTGCGAGTACAAACAGAGCCCACCCATCCTCCAGGAGAGCAGTGGCTTCTTGCAGCCCACCTCTTGCTATCTCTTCCAAGCCTTGGGTACCCCTGGTGCCTGCTGCTGTGAGCCTTTCACCTGAGGTCCCCTTCTGTGAAATGCCAGGGAGGCTCCACAGCGAAAAGCAAAGACCAAAAAGTCACTCCAGCTTGTGATCCCAGAGCTGGGAGATCTCCTGCCACAAAGACACCCCCCAGCCCCATCAGGGTTACAGCTGCCAGCGGCAGCAGGCCAGGCCCAGGCAGGGCAGTGTGGGGCAGAGGAGGGCTCAGACACAACAAATACAGTTGACCACTGCGTGGCATAACCAGCCGGAGTGATCTCTTGCCAGGGCCCCGATCTCCGGTGCAGTGGCCCGTGACCCCTCCAGCGACAGGGGCCAGCGTCTCCAGTGGAAGCAGAGGGGCCATCACAGCTGACCCACAGTGGCAATAAGACCTTAATTTTGCAGGGGCAGGGAGGGGGTTGGGGCCTTCTGGGGTTCTGGTCTGTCCTGCTGCAGCAGACCACCAGCTGGCAGTGGGGTGGCCCTGCACACCTTGGCTGTGTCAGCAAAAAGCTGTGCAGACATTGTCGGGACCTGGCACCCTGCCCTGGCCAGCACAGCCAGTGTTTGCTTGGGTATGTCATTCCTGCTCTGTTACTGTCCTGGTGGCTCTTGGGTAACCTCCATCCTGGGTAATCATTGACTGGGCTGGGAAGGCTGGCAGGAGAAACCTCAAATACCAGGGAGACCCGAGTGCTGAGCTCAGGGGAAAATCTCCATGTCAGTGTCTGGAAACAGTGTAAGCCTGGCACAGGGCTGCCCCAACAGCTGGTGACTCGCACCAAAGTCACCATCTGCCTGTCCCTGCCTCAGCACGACCTGCAGGCCACTCTGGGCTCAAGTGGCAGTGGGATGTGGAGAAAAGGATGGAGATCTCAGCCTTGCCATGGGTGCAGGTCAACCCTTGTCCCTCTGTTCTGCCCTCTGTTCTGGGGGCCAGGCAGTGTGGGCAGCTGCCTCTGCAGGCAGGGCACCAGACAGGGAGCTGGGGACTGAGACGGGCCATGGGCAGCCCCCAGGGGGTCAGGTCCAAGCCACAAGACAAGCCACTCATTCGCAGAGCCTTCTCCAATGGAGAAAACCCCTTCCTGACTTGTGTCCTCTTGTAAGTCCCGGCAAAGTCTGGAGACTGGCGCCTGGATTTCCCACACTGATTTTCCTGGGGATTATGCTGTTTCTAATGATCAATTAAAGCAAATTGGCCAGGTCCCCCAGGCCCCTAAATCCCAGTTAATCCCTGGCACCTTCTATAACGCCAAGTGCTCATTCATTAAGTGGCAGTCCCATGGGGAAGTGTTTGCTCCAAGCGTGGCTCTTCCCACATGAAACCTTCCGGGTCTGGGTTGTTTGTCTGGGTTCGAGAACTTGCTGTTTCTAATTGAGTTGTTTATCCTGGTGCTGTTTGCTCTGAATCAGTCTCCCTTTCTTGGCTGGAATGAGGAAGTTCACTTTCTCGGGAACATTTTACTGCTTAGCTGCCTCCTTATCGCCACTAATGATCCCATTAACCTCGTAAGAGCTGTCGCACTGGCTCTGGCATGGACAGGCAGGAGGCATCTCAGGTTGTTTGTGTCTTTTGCACTCTTGTCACCCTCCTGCATGACCCAGCTGTTTTCCACCTGCCTCAGCAACTTTTGTCTTTGGTGCTGTCATTTGACATTATCTCCTGTTTTTCCCTAACACAATCCTACATACTCCATCCCCTTCCCTCTTCTCTCCTGCTCTAAGCTTGTTTCCTTGGGGCTGTTTGACTTTGTTTTATCTGGGAAGCTGAAGTCCTTTTGCCACAGCAGGTCCCACAGCTGTCCCAGCCCTGGGGAGTGTCTATGCAGAGGATTACACACAAAGCCGCCTCACCACAGGTACAAAGCTGTGGCTCCCTGTGTGCTGACCCATGGCAGAATGTGGGCAGATGGCTCCTCACTGGGCTCCCCATTCTCCAGCTGGGTGGGGATGAAAGGGCAGCCAGCATGTCTGGCTCCCAGAAGCATGACACCCCTGTGCCACAGGCAGGGACCTGCAGGGACAGCTGAACCCAGCCAAAGAGTCACAGAATCCCAGAATGGTTTGAATTGGAAGAGACCTCTAAAGGTCATCTATTCCACCCTCTTGCCATGGGCTGGGACACCTTCCACTACCCGGGTTGCTTCAAGATTGCTCCAGCCTGGCCTTGAGCACTTCCAGGGATCATGGGGCAGTCACAGCTTCTCTGGGAAGCCTGTACCAGGGCTTCACCATCCTCATAGTAAAAAACTCCTTTCCTATATCCAATCTAACTCTGTCCCCCTTGTCCTGTTGCAACAGGCCCTGCTGACAGTTTTTTCCCCCCACAGAACTTGACCAGGCTGGGGACACAGCTGCAGCCCATAGGCCACAAACCATGGCATTATTTTCGATTTTTCCAATGGGAAAACTCATCCTGCAGCACAGGAGGATGCAGGAAGGATACCTGAGGATTGAGAGAATGTGCCAGCTGCTGCCCTTGGGCATCCCCAGCAGTAGTCAGGGCAGGGAGAGGTGCTATGCCAAGGGCAGCTGGTGGCAGTGAGGTCTTGGCAGGAGTGTGGTGCACCGTGTGCACCCAGCGCACTGGGGTGGCTGCGGTCTCGCTGCCAGGTGACTGCCTGCTGTTTATTTCACTTCCTGATACCAACAAATGCCTGTGGCTGGGTGTCAGGGCAGGGTGCTGGGGACACAAACTGCCAGGGAACAATGCGTACCCATCTGAGCAGCCCTGCCCTGGCCCCCACCCTGACAACGAGCCCTGGGCACACGCAGCCCCTGCCCTCTGTGGCCAGCTGGGCTTGCTCTGGCAGGTCCCCATCCCACAGGGGCTGTGGGGGGACAGGAATTGGCAGTGCTCCTGGCAGGGGGGAAAGCCCCGTTACCTGTTATGGGGCCAAAAGCCCTGGGGGGCTGGCAACTGGCACTGCTGGGTCCTGTCTCAGCCCTGAGCAGAGGGCACAGGCCTGGGCTGGCTCCCCAGTTATATAAGGGTGGCACCAGGACAACAACAGCCACTCCGCAAGGACTGCCTGTGCCGTTTTGGGATGTGCTGCCAGTACCCTGCAAGTGCCTGTGCTTGTGGGCTGACAGTGCTGGCAAAGGGCATGGCTGCAGTGTGCCTGTGGTGGGCAGCCCTGCCAGCAGCTCCTGGCATGCAGGTATGCTGGGAACAGCTCCCTTCCCTCTGCCTGGGCGTGCGCCTGCCCAGGAGGACTGAAACCTCCTACCCAGATGGGACTGCTTGGAGGCATGCTGGGGTCTCAGCCTGGCCCTACCTTGGGAAAAACCCCCTTCCCAGGAGACATGAACAGAGGGGAGACTGAGGCAAGGCAGAAGGGTTGGTGATTTGTGGAAGGAGACAGGCTCGACAAGGACCCTCAGCTCTGAGCCGCCTCTGGGCCCAGGTGCAGCCCTAAATGGGGAGCACCCCCTCTGCGCACCCCACCCACGCTGCTGTGGGGGTTCTTGGGGGATGGGCTCTGCATGCTTGCCTTGTTGCTGGTGCATCCTCATGCTTGCATCTCTCCCTCTGCAGCTGCCCCAGATGGGGGGGGTCCCAGTGTTCATGGAATGCTTGTGCAGGTGTCCTGGGAGGCTGCTGCACACTGGGCCCAAGCACCCTGGCTGCCTGTGTAGGCTCCAGCTGGTTCTTGCTCTCACCATGCACCAACCCCCATGGCACTGAGCTGCAGCTCTCTCAGGGCTGGCACCACGGCTTGTGCCACTCTCCAGTGGGAACCTCCACTGTGCAACACGGCTTCCCCTTCTGAGAGGGTCCCCAGGCCTGCAAGTGGCCTTGGGCAGCTGCGGTGGGCTGACCTGGATCCATGGGGGTGCTGGGCACCAAGGACTGTGTGGAAAATCCCATGCATGCATCTGTCTGCAAGGCTCCCGCGGGGCTGGGCTGGGCTGGGACATGGTGTTCGGTTTGAGGAGCAGGGAGGCACTGTCTTTGAGGCACAGGGAGGGATGTTGCATAAGATCCTTCTGCCTGGCTGGAGTGGAATCTCCCCAGGAGAACCCAGTGAAGGAGTGAAAACATGCAGGGCTGGGGGGGTCTCCCCTATATCCTGACCCTTGGGCAGATCCTCAAATCCTGCTGCCCTCCCTGTGCTGCTCCAAACCCCCTCCCAGGCTGCTGCTCACCTGTGCTCGCTGCACTAAGCATCACCTACATGGGTTTCCCACCCTCTGCAGCAACATGCACCCCCTGAGCCCTTTTCTCTGTCATGCCCCTGAGCTGAGCCAGTCAGGGTGGATCCAGGGTTGGGTTGGGGGACACTGGGGGGCCGAGGGGAGGCTGGGTGCGGGGTGCCAGGAGGTGCTGGATGCCGGGGTGTGCATTAACCCCTGGGGCACTGTGGGGCAGCAGGCAGCTGGGGGCCCTGCAAGGGCTGCCCTGTGCCATTAGCTGGCATTGTGTCACACCATGCTGCAGGACGGGAAAGGCTCTGCCTACCCGTGGGAGGAAGGCTGAGCTCTGAACCAAGTGGTTTGGGGCGGGTGATTGCAATGAGTGGGTTTTGCCACTGCCTGTCCCCGTGTGCCTGTGTGCTGTGCAGAACCCCAAGGCTGTAGGGAGGGGACAGAGGACGGGGAGAGGCGGCAAACAGGATTCCCAACACCATCACCGCACCCCTTGAATGCAGCTGGATTGAGGGGTGCAATAAGAACAAATGGGGCACAGAGCTCATTGCTGCAGGCTGAAGCTCCCCCAGCCAAGAAGGGCCAGAAGGATGGCCAGACCATTTCCCAGCACCCCCAACACCCACCCTAGTGACCTGGCCAGTGGAAGCACAGCTGGATCCAGCTGCCCTGTGGAACAGCCCTTCCTGGAGCAGCTGCAAGCCTGAGAGGCTGGCAGCACAGGGGGTCTGCTCTGCGTGTGTCCCACGGGCTGCTGCAGTGTCTGTGTGTGCAAGTGATGTGTATGTACGTGGTAGGGGAGCCTGAACCTGTTTACACACACACTGGGAAAGTCATCACACACATGTACTCACAAGGTACATGCACTAGAGCACTTGCAGGGCTGCCTGCATAAGGCTGCTGTGGGGTCACCATGTTAGGACAGACAGGACAGGGAGGCGAGAGTCACCCAATAACGATTTCAAGCCCCCGTGGCCTGTGTTTTGCTGTTTACCCGGCGTTTCCAGGGTGCCAACCACCCCCAGCTCCACCATGACTCATACAGGGCTGGGGTTGAACCGCCCTCACCACGGCAGAGACCTGAAACCGTGTGGAGCTGTGCTGCTGCAGCACAGGGTATGGCTACCTACCTGGTCCCCTGGCCCCAGGCACTGCCGGCCCAGGGATGGCTCCAGATGGCCCAGGAGTTGTGTCCCGGTAGAAAACTCTGGCGCAGGATACTGCACCTTGCTTCAAACATCCTACCAGCCTGGGGCTCTGCACAAACACCTCCACACTTTAACCTGTAGTAGCTATCAGCAACCCCAGAGATGGAGGGTTTGGGGTTTTTTTGCCCTCTCTCACATACCCCATGGGGTTGAATCAAAAGCTGGCTGTGCCCTAGAACAGGGTTGGGGCATCCTCTGCCCCTATCCAGCACTGTTCAGTCCAGATGACCCATCCTCTTACATCATGTTTCAAGATGGCCCAAAATGAAAAAGAAACCAATCCAAAACTATCAATGATGGCTGTGAGAACAAAAACACCAGAGGAAGAGCAGAGCTGGGGGTACATACAGCTCCACACAGCCTGAGAAGAACCTCCTCCCTGCTTGTGCCCCCAGGTCTGCCCTGCACAGGTGTGACACAGGGGACAGAGACCTGTGGGTTCACAGCACTTTTCCCTACCACACACCCAGCCCCTGGGAAGGAGCTGCCTGCTCACAGTTCCAAAAACACATCTTGGCTCAGCCAGGGCCATCTAGGGGGGACTGAACCCCCCTGCAAAGGTGGGGAGCTGCCAGGTTTTCCCAGCTGGGGAACAGCACCAGCCCAGCAACCTCACCAGTCCCATCCCAGCAAGTCCCAGCCTCTTCTCCAGTGCCATCACTCTCCCCCCTCTTCCCAGCCACAGACACACTTTGGGGCGCAGGTATATATAAAAAGTAGAGTTTATTGCCATTTCTATCTAGATTTACACAACAGTGTCACCGCTTCTGACATCAAAAGCAATGTCCCATCACGTCCCAGAGAACAGGCCAGGGACAGAGGGGAGCCCAGGAGCACGGGCTGGCTCCTCCACCCCAGTGGGTTAGAGCACAGCCTGGCTTGTGGCTCTGCCCAATGGTCAGTCCAGATCCTCCCCACGCTGCCGCATGGTTCTGTCACGTGGGATGCCAGAGAGGAGTGAATCTGTCCCCTCCTTGGTGCCACTTGCAGTAGTTGGCTGCCCACTGACAGCCGCTCACCATTCCAGTCTGCCTCCGAATGCCCTAGCTGTTCAGATGGGCATGGCTGGCCCAGAGCAGGCACCCCACAGCCTCAGAGGCACCTCTCATGCACGTCTATACACAGATACAGCTACAGAAGATGCCCAAACTAACAAAACAAGCTTTTTTTCCTTGTAATCCCCACACTGCTGTGCGTTCAGCCATGGACTATGCTGCAGCTGCCATCCCTGGTGCTGCTCAGTCCTGGTTGGGTTCCAGCAGGCTCCAGGTTGGCTTGTGGGACATACCAGCTTCGCTCACTAAACATCGGTCTCCCTCCAATGTCAGGCTTTGCCAGAAAGAGACACCCCCCTGCAGAATGCAACCACGGGCTGGGGCTTGGCGTGCACTCCTTCCAACCGCAGGTTACCATCATGGTGCCAAAGACTGCCCAGCTCTGCTCTTCAGCAGAGCCCAGGACAGGTACACAGATCTCCTCCTGGCACCTGGTGGGTGGTTGGATGGGGAGGAGGGGTCAGCTGCCCCTGTCTTCCTTGCAGAAGAGCATCCTCATGAATGAGACGGCCGCTGGCTCTGCGGGCTGGCCAGGGCTGCCCAAGGGGCACGGCTCAGTGCCAGGGTCTGGCAGTCCTTCGTGTGAGATGAAGGCGGAAACGATTTTGCAGGAGATTAAGTAGAAAGAGTTCTGTGGCTCTGCCCACCCCGAGGACAGAGCCACCTTACACCGCAGAGCCCCCGGAGTGCTGGGCCGGGGCAGCCACCCCGGGGCTCTGCTCCTCAGGGCACAGAACCTCTGCTGGGAGCCGGGACTGGAACTTCTCCAGCTGCTCAGGGCTGGCCAGGGTCTTCAGGAGGCTGTTCTCACGCTCCAGCTGGGAGTTTTTCTCCAACAGTTCCTTGATTTGCTCTTTCAGGACCTCCACCTCCTCCCGCACAGCATACATCAGATGATTTTTCACAAGATCCTTCAAAAGACCATGGAAGAGACTGATCAATGGAGAGTAATGCCCTGGGGGTTGCTCCCTCCCTTTCCCAAGTCCTGAGGAAAGTGCCACATGCTGCAGAAGCTTTTTCCAAGGACTATCCCTCCCCACACCCAACCTGGCCAGTATAGTTCCCTCAGCTGCCATCTCTCTGGTATCTCAGCATCCAGAACCACTCTCCAGCCCCCTCCCCAGCCCCGGGGTTTGGGGGGCTGGAGTTCCCGAGCACCCAAGGAACCCGGCTCGGTCGGAGACCCCCAAAGTCCCCCTCCATGACCACCCTCGCTCCCTGCGCACTGCGGAGTGGCTGGAGCCAATGAGCTTCGCGGCGGTCGCAGACAAAGAGCAGCTCTGCCTGGCAGCTGAATGGGGACTGGGGACCCCCGTGGGCAGAGGGACCCCCCGCCCTCGGCAGAGCACCCACCCGGGAGCAGGAAGCCCACCCCCGGGCATAGCACCCGCGTGGTGACGAGGGAAGGTGCGGGGGGGGGGCGCAGCGCTGCAGCTCACCATCGCCTGCTCGATCTTGTTGTCGATGGCCACTACGCTGGCTCCGGAGGCGCTGGAAGAGAGTGGAGAGGCCGGGGGTCAGCACCGAACACCTCCCTTCCACAGGGGTCCGTGCACCGCGACACCTCCCCCTCACCAGTGCATCGGGGCGTCTCCCTCCCCAAGGGAATTCATGACACACCGGTCGCGTGTGCCCTTCACTCCCGGAGCAGCAATGCCCCCCCACCTCATCAATCGGGGGTCGCAGTGGGCCCCCCCGGGCACCGGGACGCCCCTTCCCCCGGATCTCTGCGGCGAATGGCCGAGGCACCACGGCGCACCGGGGCTGCCCCTACCTGTTGTCGAGCTTCACGGAGACCACATCCCCCCCGAGCAGGGAGGAGAAGAAGGAGATGGAGAAGTTGTGGAGCTGGTAGACAGCCACCTCCATGGGGGACTGGTACATGCCGGTGCTCATGGCTGCGGGCGCAGGGATGCGCGCACACACACACACACACACACGGAGTAAAACGCACTGCGGGGCTCCCGCGCCGCCCCCGCTTATATCGGCGGCGCCCGCCCTGCGGGGAGGGGCGAACGCGGCCGGGACCGCCCGGCGCCCCGCAGCGCCGCGTCGGGGGCTGCGCCGGTACTGCCCCCCGGTACTGCCCCCCCGGTGCAGCCCCCGGTGCAGCACACTGCCCGCCGGTACTGCCCCCCGGTACTGCCCCCCCGGTGCGGCACACTGCCCCCGGTACTGCCCCCCGGTACTGCCCCCCCGGTACTGCCCCCCCGGTGCGGCACACTGCTCCCCGGTACTGCCCCCGGTGCAGCACACTGCCCCCCGGTACTGCCCCCCCGGTGCGGCACACTGCCCCCCGGTACTGCCCCCCGGTACTGCCCCCGGTGCAGCACACTGC
This sequence comes from Corvus hawaiiensis, assembly GCF_020740725.1. Classification (NCBI taxonomy): domain Eukaryota; kingdom Metazoa; phylum Chordata; class Aves; order Passeriformes; family Corvidae; genus Corvus; species Corvus hawaiiensis. The sequence continues at coordinate 22,912,227 of NC_063226.1, read as the reverse complement.
CCCCCGGTACTGCCCCCCCGGTGCGGCACGCTGCCCCCGGTACGGCACACTGCCCCCGGTACTGCCCCCTCACACCGTGTACTGCACCCCTCTGCAGCCCCTCCTCCCCTTCCAGTTGAACCACAGCACGGCACCATCCCAGTGCAAGAACCCCGCGCTTCAGCACTGTGTCCCCCCTACTCTGCAGCCCCACTTCACATCCGTTGTCTGTTGCAAGCACAGTCCTGGCACCCCCGGCATCCTTAGTACAACCCCCCACAGCCCACACACCTCAGCATCCCCTTCCTGTGCTCCTGGGCACCCAGGATGGGGGTTCAGTGAGGGGGACACACGCACCTGCGTGGGTGCTCGCAGAAGGGGTGAACCCGGTCTGCATTTGTAGGTGCAGCCTGCAGGTCCCTCACAGTGAGGCCTCGTGATTGTGAAGTGGGGGCATGAGGGAAAGGGGAGCCACGGGCATTCAAAATACAACTCGGGGTGCAAAACAGAAACGGGAGCGAAAACCAGAAACGGGCTGCTAAAAAACCCGGGGCGCATAACAGAAACGGGGGTGCAAAACAAACAGAAACAGGAGTGATAAACAACAGAAACGAGAGCAGAAAAACAACCCAGGCGTAAAAAACAACCCCAGGAGGGGAAACGAAAACCTGCGTGCAGAGCAAACCCGGGGTGCAGAACCAATCCAGAGTACGGAACACGCCTCCAGGCTGCAGAACAACAACTGCGGGGTGCAGAACAAACCCGGGGTACAGGACAACACCCTCGGGGTGCAGAACAGCCCCCGGGTACAGAACAAAGTGAAGGTACAAAACGAACTCGGGGTACAGAGCAAAACAACTCCAGGGTGCAGAGCCAACCCGGGGTGCAGAGCAACAAATCTAGGGTGCAGAACAATGACTTTGTGGTGCAGAACAAATTCGGGGTACAGAACACGCCCAGGGTTCATAAACAACCGCGGGATGCAGACCAAACCTGGGGTCCAGAACAAACTCGGGAGCACTAAACACCACCACCCTGGGCTGCAGAACAGTCCCGGGGTACAGAACAAACCAGGAGTACAGAATAACCACACCCTCGGGGTGCAGAACAACGACCCCGGGGTGCCCAAGAAGCTCGGAGTACAGAACCGTCCGGGCGCCCTCGGCCGCGGCGGCCCCGCCCGCCGTTGCATAACCCCGCACCGGGCGGGGGGGCCCCCCCGCGGGCACGGGCGGCACTGCAGGCGCTGGGCCGGGGTGCACGGCCCGGGACGGGTCTGCCCGTGTTCGCGTGCAGCGGCATCCCTGTGTGTGCACACGCGTGTGCAAGCCCCGGGGTCACGACGGGTCCTTCTCGCGTCCACAGAGCGACTTACGCATAGAGCGAGAGGGTCTCCTCCGAGGGGTGGAAGCAGGGCCCCTAGAACGCCCCCCGCATCCCGGGGGCTGGGGTGGCACTGCCCACGCGGTGCTGCCCCACTGCCCTTGGCTGCCCACTTATCTCTGCCCTCTGGATATGGGCCTGGGGGAACTTTGCTCAGTGGCTGCCTGCTGCCCCTGCCTCCGGGGGCTCATCACCCTGAGGCTGATGCTGGATGGCAGAGCCCACACACGGCATAGTGTCCAAGAAAGCGTTAGTGCTGGCAGGGCATGTGCACCCCAGGGATGCTGCAAAGGACACCAAATGCCCCAATCCAGGGGGGACTGAATGTGCCTGCACTTGGCTGTTGGAAGAGGCCAAGCAGCCCTGACTAGTGGGTGTGCTGCTGTGACCCTTCGTGAAGCGGGGAGGGGGAGCAGAGTGGAATTTCCCCATCAGAAAGGGAAACTGAGGCACAGTGCAGCACGGCTGCTGCTGGGAGCAAGACCTAGCCAGGCAGCTCTCCACAAATCACAACCCCCTCCCAGGGCAGGGTGAGAATGCTGTGCCGCCTGTGGACCACAGCCGGGCGTATGCAGGTGCCCCAGGACACGCGCGTTTGATGTGAGGACGTGAGAAAGCATTTTCTCCCTGGTGGGCCCATCTGGGACCTGTGGGAGGGATGATGCACATCCCCCTCTGTCAGCACTACTCCAGCCCATGCAATGCTGCTGAGCAGGGACTGAGCAGGGTGCTGGCACTGCAGAGAGTAGGCCGGGGTCTGTCCCCCAAGCCCCGGGGCTGGCCTGTGCTCCCCCCCTCACCCACACCAGGCCCTACTTACCAGTCCCTCCTTCTGAAGAGGCTCGGGGAGTACGGCGGCGGGAAGGCCATGCCACCCCGTGACCCCGTTCCAGCCCCTCTGTTCCCAGGGGCGATGCTGGCTCTGCCTGTGGCTGCGTCCCCCCAGCTTGCAGTGGCAGAGACAGCCTGGGTGTTGGCTGCATCCAGGGGCTCCAGCCACGGGGTAAACATGCTGGGGGATGACCTCAGCTGCACTCAATTGGCCCTTTCAAGGCCGATGGCCAGTGTGCCATCCCGAGCTGCGCGGGTGCCCCCCTCCCTGGGGGGATGAAAGGCCTCTGTGTGCACTTGTCCCCAGAGTGGCTGGTGGTGGGCTTGGTGGCAGCCCCTGGGACACAACTTTGTTCCCTTGCTGGGACAAGTCCAGACCACCCACACCAGGGGTCCCTTGACTCAGTTTCCCACTGCAGCTCATGAAGCGTGCTGGTTTCACTGTGGAGAAGACAGAAGAGATGGGGAGAGCATTTTCTCCCACAGCTGTGCCACCTTCTGCAGAGAGGTGTCAGCAACAGGGAGGTGGGGTGGGCAGACCCCAGCCTGCCCCCAGCCCTGGCAGCCGTGCCTGTTTTCCCACCTCCTGTGATCTGACCCCCTGACTCCTGGCTCAGCCTCCTTCCCAAAGGAAGCCCTAAATCATTAGTGGCAGGGACCAAGGGCTCCAGAATGGGCAGACCAGAGCCTGGCTGGTGGTCCTTGTCTCACAGCTTGAGGTTCCCGGTCCCTGCCTGGTACCTTTCTGACGCAACACTCAGGCACCAAGGACTGAGGAAAAAACCAAGGAGTTCTGCAGCTGCTGGAGTGAAGCTGGAAAATGCTTTGGGGGGGAGATTGCTTCAGCTCTGCCACCTCCAATATTTTCCCCATGGAGCTGGGTCTATTGCAAAAATAAACCAGAGTAAGTCACTGATTTCCCTGCAGTCCCCCTGGGTCTTTCCAGCCAGCCCTGCCCACATCACTGCTCAGGGCATGGACTCCTCAGTCTGAGGCTGGGCAGGATGCTGTCGGCCTTTGAGAGGCCACAGCGCGGGATGCTCTGGAGGGATGAAGAAGCAGAAGTTTCTTTCCAGGCACTCAGTAAATGAGGGATCCCTATGCAGCCTGTGGCCAGGGCAGGTCAGGCCGGGCAGGGGGCTGCAGCCCCCTCGCAGCCCCACACCCTCACGTGGGGATGCAGCTCCTGAACATTTCGCTGGGTGCACACACCCACGGCACACCTTGCAGCCCCTACAAGCGAGTCCTGCCCGCACATGCGCGTGCACACGCAGCACGCCCACACCCCCTGCATACACACGTGTGTTTGCAGCCCACACGAGCGTGTGCCCTGCACACAGGGACACACCCTGCACATGCATGTGCACATTGGTGCGCCCTGCTCACACACATGTGCAAGCACATTAGTTTAGTACCTGGAGCTCATGATCTTGGGGGTCTTTTCCAACCTGAATGTCTCTGTGACCCTGTGACACACTCTGTGTGCCAAACAAATGCTGCTGTTCCGTGTGCAGATGCACGAGCGCTGCCGGCACCCCCTGCACATGCTGCCCTGACTAACAGCTGACACACGGCCCTGCCTGTACCCCTGGTGTCAGCGGCACGGCGCAGGACAGCTCCGCGTGCCCCTGCATAGCGGGAGGGCACCCCCAGCCCACGGGTGTCACCTGTAGCCCTGCTGGCACCTCCACAGTGGGAGCAGCAGCTCCCAGCTCTGCTGGACTCTGCTTTGTGCCAGCGCTCCCCAGGAGCCCCTCTGAGCTGCCCCAATGCCCCCACAGCAGCAGGGTCCTACATGGGGCTCCAGCTGCACCCCAAGTGGTGGGGGGGCCCTTTCCTAGCACACCATGGCCCTGGCCTTGCCAGGCTCCTGTCCCACCACCTGCTCCTGCTCCTCCAAGCAGAGCAGGGTGCGCAACACACCACCTTGCTCTTCCTAAAGAGCAGGGCGCATGGACTCACAGTTACCCTGTGGCACCAGAGGCCACAGTGATGGGTGCTTGGAGCAGGCTGGGCGAGAGGGGCCAGTGCTGTGAACTGCATCCCCGAGGCAGCAGCATGGCAGCTCCTGCATCTACACACAGTGACAGGAGGTTCATCAGGCCGGGCCCAGCTCGTGCCTGTGGTTATTTTGGTAACAGCGACAGCAGCCGCAATACAGGCTAATTGTGACACTAATTGTTGTGCTCTCTGTGGGAAAAAAAGCACCCGTGGCTGTCATCGAGCAGTGAGGAGAGGTGGTGACACCAGCCAATGATGATATCACCCAAGCAGTGGCCCTGCAGGACACCCCAAAGCTGCCAGCAGCGCCTAAACCCTTACACAGCCTGTTCCTCAGCCCAGAAGATGCCAGCCTCCCTCCTGGGTGACATTAAATGACAACCCCCTTCTCAGCAACTGGACTTGGAGTTCGGCAGGCCCAACAGAGCTCTGCCAGGCTGGAGCAAGGGGAGATAGGGAGTAGGACGAGGGGATTATCTCTTGCTGCCTGGCATCCCATACCTGCATAGTGCTGTGGGTCAGGGGACATGCCCTCTCCCCACAGCCCCAGGGACAAGACGTGCTGTTGTACTGAGCCCTGTGTGTTGGACCTGCACCAGGCACTGCAGTGCCACACACCAGAGGATGCTCCTGTCCTGGCAGTGGCCGATGGAGCCAGAGGGGTGGTTGGGGCTTCAGGAGCAGCCCTGGCTCCCCAGTCTTGGCTCTCCCCCTGCTCCAGGCTGTGCTCACAGCTCCGTGGCAGCGTTCCTGGCTTGCTCTCTCCCAAGGACTCAGCTCAATGGGAGGAAGGCCCTTCAGAGGGTCTGAGGCGTGGGAAATGTTTATAGCCTGGCCTCAGAGACACTGGAGAGCAAACTGGGAAAGGCGCAGAGCCAAGGCTGCCCAGGCTGCTCTGCAGAGCCAGATCTCCTGCTCCAAGGGTCAGAGCAGAGTGGGAGAGGAAAAGCTACTGCTTGCAAACACACAGCTAAGAAAACTCTGCCTGTCACAGCCCAAAGTACTGCAACTGTGGTGGTGCCAGCCAAGGGACTGGGGATGCCGGTGCCAGGGCATCCTAGCTGTGCCCTGCAGGAATAGAGGGAAGTGTGGCTGGGGACACTGGTGATGGCCGGGGCCTATGGGAGACTATGGCAGGAAGGGCTGGGTGTGGGACAGGGCTGAGGGGCTCCAGGTCTTGTCCAGCAGCTTTGTCCTGGTTCTGGGAAAGGAGAGGTAATGCCAGGGGCTGCCCACAGGCAAACAGGCAGCTGGGTCATCTGCCATGCCAATCCCACCATCCTGAACAGCAACTGCCTGCCCTATGGCACTGGCATGGGGCTGTTGTGCCAGTCCCAAGGGCTGTGGGCCTAGCACTGCCAAAGTACACCACACCAGTTGTCCGATCTTGGTTTCCTCCTCCTGGAGATTCCTGGCTGAGCTGCTCCCTGAGGCCTGGCACTACCCCCCACCTCAGCTGGTGCCCTCCAGGAGCTGTGTGGGACATGCAGAAGCCTCATGCAACCAAGAGCCCTGTGACATGGAGACCCAGGTCATGCCCATCAGAGCCTTGGAGGGGTCATAAATCACCCAATCCAGGGCATGTGCTGCTCCAGAGCAGAGGGCAACTATTCCTGGGCACACCTGGAAGTGCCTGGGTAGGGATGCACCCCCTGCCTGTGGAGCCGGTGCTGCTGGCCTTGCCTGGTCCCAGTCCCAAGCCAGGAGACATCAGAGGCATGTGTGGCCCACACAGAAGCGGTGGCCTCTGCCATGCTGGGGAATCCCAGGGAGGGTATAAGTGAGGGAAGGCTGGAGGGGAACCTACCCTTGGGAAGGCTGACAGGGAACATGTCCTCCTTCCCTTCATGCCCAGTGGAGGCAGAGTGAGCTCTGTGTCCATGGGCAGGGGACACAGGTGACCCACCCTGCCAGGCAGCAGGCATGGGCAGGGATTGTTGTGTGGAGACTCCTCCAACCTGTCAGGCTGGAAGCAGTGTGGGGTGGTGGAGGGAGCCCTGGCAGGCTCCTGTGTCCAGCTGTGGGGCTGCCTGCTTCCTCTGATAAAGGTACTTGGCTGTACTCCCAGTTCTGGTTTTTTTCTAGCCTGCAAGTGCACACCCTCGAGCCAGCCTGCTGAGAGCTGCAATTTTTCTTTAACTTTGTCACCAGACCCTCTTCTTCCTCCTTTGCCCCTAGTAGAAGTTGCCTCCCAGCAGTTGCGTGAGGAGGGGAGGTCAGAGAGGACCCAGTTCCAGCCAAGTCCTTCTCGCCATGTAGGAAGCCCTCAGAGTCACAGCTTCCCCAGGCATGCTGGTGTAGGAGAGGAAGAGGAAAAACGGCTCATTTGGTTGTTACCAGCCCTGGATCATGTGGCCAAACATCCCACCTTGCTGGTGTTTGTCAACACCAGCCCCATGCTGCCGCCAACCCAGTGGGGGCCCTGGGCACCCTTGCACCTCACTGCTCCCCCCAAAGGGTCCCACAGCTGCCAAACACTGAGGTGAGGGTGCCAGGTATGGCACAGCTCAGTGAAAACCCTGCAGCTTTCTCTGAGCATCGTGGCTGGCTGTTGGGGGAGTGCAGCTAACCCCGACCATGCTACCCCCTCCCATGGACCAGGGATGCCCAGCCCCAGGGAGGACGGCAGGCTGAACCCTTGGCAGAGCTTTAATCCACAAATCTGTCCGCAGAGCAAAGCGTTTCACACCCACGGGCCGGGGCTGGAGTCCTGTCACTGAACTCGCTGTTATCGCCTCCTGGTTACTCGCGCCCTGCCCCGGGGCTCCTGCCAGCCACGGCTCTGAACTCCAGAACTGTCCTTGCTTCTTAGCGTACTGTGTCATGCTGGACAGCCCCAGCTGGATCACCCACAGATCCTGGCTGCCCTTTTCTGGTCCAGTTTCAGGGGAGTGGGGATAGAGCATAGGTGGTTGCGACACTGAAGGGCCCCCCCGCAGCACGAGGGCCACGCGGCGCCCTTGAACCCCACGGCAGGTGGGCAGGGGGCTGCCAGCCTGGGTTCTGCCTCCCCCAGCCCCTCACCCAGCTTTGCAGCGATCCCAGCCCGAGAGAGGAACCCCAAAGCAGGGCCTCTGGCATCCTCCAAAAACAATCCCAGGCCCCTTTTCAGGCAAGAGCGGGCGCTCTGAAGCCCTGCTGGGCGCTGGCAGCTGCTGCCCTGCTGCGTGCAGGAGTGCCCGATCGCTAATTGGGAGGCAGCTCGTTATGTAATGAGGACGGAGGCAGGGGAGCTGCGAGAGCTGTGCAGCGCACCCCACGCTACCCAAATCTGCTCTTCCAGCCCAGAATAAGCCCTGTTTATGGAACCCCTCAAGCCCTTCACTGGTCCCTTTCACAGGTCCTGGTGCTCTCCTGCCTGGCCGAATGCTTGGAGGGAGCCCCAGCAAGAGCCCAAGCAGCCCCACAAGGCCTGAGGGACAGCTGGACCCTGCTGGGGGTGCGAAGCCCGGACAGACCAGAGCCGGCGGGGGCCGGGGACACAGGAGCTGTGCTCGGCTGGAGCATGAGCCAGCACCCGCAGGAGGTCAGGCAAGGACATGTAGGGCGGCACAGCTTCAGCAGAGACGGTTATTAATACCCCGCCTGGCCTTTGCAAGGAATCCCGGGCATTTCAAATCAGGGACCTTTGCTGAAACCCTGCCGTCTCTGACATTTCAGAACAATAACAATGTGAAAGACAATCGGTTGCTGGCAGGATGTATACCTGTGGCTCTGTGTGTGCCCGACCTCAGCAGCCAGCCCTCACCTCGCCTATGCCAACCCTTGGGGACAACCTGAGACCATCCCCTGCCTCCAAACCACCCAGAGCAGTCCTGCTCCATTTCACAGGCATATCACTGTGAAGGTCTCACTTAAGGAGATGAAAATGTCTTGTCCTGCCCCATGGCATCTGCCACCCTCTGCCAATTCGGCTGCCATCCCCAGGGAATTGTGAGTGGGGCTGGCAAGGACTGGATACCACCCTGATCCTGGAGTCTGGAGAGCCCAGAGTTTCTTCTGTGCTGCCAGAGTCATTCTGCAAAGCCCCCTCAAATAGATATATACATATATATAGAACTCCACACACAGACAGAGGATGATCTCCTGTCCCAAAGCCAGCCATGTGCAGCACCTGGATAAATATAACTCGCAGCTCATTTGCAAAGCATCAGGATGGGTTGTAGCCTCTCTCGCCTCTCCAGCCCTCTTCTCCGGGGTAAAGTTGGAGATGATGATCTCAGAAGTCTTTTCCAACCTAAAGGGTTCTGTGATTCTCTGCCCTCTACAGAGAGGGTCTCAGTCCTTCCCAAGGGCAGGATCCACCTAGAGCCTCACTCACCTTGGCAGTCCACATAAAGCGCATGGACCCATGCATGGTCATGTCCCCTGGGCACACGCACAGCTGCCAGGCTCTGACAACATATATCCCAAGCCCTTCCAAGTCCCATGCAGGTCACGGTGCTCCCCCAAAGTACAGAGTCAGCTTTAACCCTCTTTGTGCTGGACAGTGGCCAGGGAGGTGGTGTCAGGTCCCAGCAGAGACCATCCAGGATCAGGCCATGTCTCACCAGGAAGGGAAAGTGTGATGCTGGAGGGAGGGGGCATGATGCTGGGATCAGGGCAGACCCCTGCAGCCTCCGTTAGCTCCAACCTCTTCCTCATTTTTACAGTTCAAAGACAGAAAAAAATCCTGGCCAGCCTTTTCCCTGTAGGGAAAGCCTTTTCCCTGTAGGGCCATGCTGACATCCCTGGCTGACCTTGGGACACCTACTTCTGCCTGTGCAGAGCCAAGTGCCTGCCCCAGCAGATGGGTAGTGCAGGAGAATCCCCAGGGAACCAAGAGGACAGGCTCCTGAGAAGCTGACGTTGGCATCACCAGACTGGCTCGGCTGTGCCAGCCCCCTTGGCCATAGCCTTGTGGTTAGGGGCAAATGCTTCCCACCTAACGGGCTGGAGGGGCTGAGCAGGGCTCTTCTGTGCTTCAGAGAATGTTGGGAATACCCTTCTGGAGGGAGCTGGGTCTTGCAGGAGCAGGCAGGGACAGGCATGGTGCATTGTGTGGCGCACGCTGCTGCCAGCCCTGCCAAGCCACGCTGAACCCAGTGTGCTGTGGCAGAGCCCCCGTGAGCCTGGTCTGCCAGGACATGGCCCCCAAGGCTGCTGGGATGGGGTGGGGGTCCCAAGCTGTTGGGATGCCCATGATGGAGACCACAGCAGGCTTAGCTGGCTGCCTGCCTGACATCTTCCTGATGCTGGGAGGATTTGGGTACACCAAGGTTGGCACCTCCCAGCAGTACAAGCTACTCCTGCCACTGAAACAAAATCTCTCCGGCACCTCAGTGGTGTGCAGGGCTTGCAACCAACACTGCAGGCCACAGGCCATGTGCAGATCTGTCCTGTGGGAGCAAAGCAAACAAAGCCCTGGTGCATGGTTCTGGAGGGCAGGGGGGCTCTCCTGGCCCCCTCCCTGGCAGAGTTGTCCCAGGGCCAGAAGGGGGAGAGTAGGACAGCTCGGTCCCACACCCACACCTCTCTCACGCTCATGCATGGCCCCTCTCCCCATCAATGTGTTCTTGTTGCTCCAGCCCACTCGACCAGCTGGAATGCTTGCCCTGGCCCTGCCACCCTGGGATGCCCTTTATGCCTTGGCTCCCCTCCTCCTGCATTGCTGCCGCAAAGTGACACCCGACAGATGGGAACAAGTGGTGCTGTGACACAAATGCCACCCTGGTACTGCTGCCCAGGCAGCTCTTGCTTGCTGGCCTGACCTTACAGTGGGAAGGGCAGTGCTGCCCTGCTTTGCCCAAATTCATGCTTCCCTCAACCACTCACACAGAGCTTCCCTGTCTCCCTGTGACTCCCTTGGCTTGCCCAGGCCTGGGAGAAGGTGGACCCCAGCTCCTTTCATGGCTCAGACCAAAGGACAGGTCACTGTCCACCCTGTTGGATGGAGCAGCAGGTCTGGCAGTGACTGCAGACGACCTGGCTATGCAGAGGTGTCCCCTCAGAGCCCAAAGCAGGATGGGCACAGGCTAGCCAGGCTGCCAGGTGTTGCCCAGGAGAGGCTGGGCATGACTGGCCAATGTGGGCAAGCAGGCTGGCACATACCTCCTCTCCCCACACAGAGCCAGGTAGGGCCCGCTTCGATCATGTGCCAGTACACACCCGGGGTGCTGCTTCCCTCGCAGTGCTGACCTTCTCCCACACCACCGGCTCCCTTCACCCCCCTGGCCCAGGGAAAGGTGCCATGTGGCCATGGGCCTGCTCTCCCTGGACCACACACAATTGGGCTTGTGTCTGGCTCTGGGACGAGCAATCTTGGGTTAACGTTGGCAAGAGGGATGGCAAAGACCTTTCTGCCCACTTCATTGGCACCTGCAGGGAGAAGGTGTGCCCAGCGAGGGTAGTGGCAGCTGTCCTCCCTATACCTGGTGCTTCCATGTGAGCTTGGTCCCTTGGCATTGCTGAGATCTCCCTGGAGAGCAGTTTGTGATGCCCTGTGTGAGGACATGGTGGGGAGAAGCCCTTTCCACACAGGATCCCATGCACTCCTGGAACAGCAGGGTTTTCTGCAGGAGCATCAGCCCTGGAGGCAATTGGTCCAGAGCATCCCTTCCTTGTGCATCCCTGACAACATCCCTGCTGTGAGCAAAGGGTATGGAGAGTCTGGCAGGGACCACCCAGCCAGAGAAACCCCCAGAGACAGGCTGGACATGATGAAATGTATGTTGCCTGAGATGCCCAGCACTGATCTGACCCTGACTGAGCTGTCTCCAGCCAGACCCAGAGCCAGACTCAACTCTGGGTTTAGGATCTTGGGGATCCCGTGCTGTCCTGGATGTCAGCCACACAAAGGGATGTGTATCCACGCAACTTCCCCCTCCTCCTGTGTTGCCGTAGGAGCACATCAGCCAAAACAAGGGGCTCCAAATGGTTTGGGTTCCCTGGTGCCATCAGCAGGGTGCCCTTATCAGGCACGTTATCGGGGTGTTCCTCTGGCACCCACAATCCTCTGCTGTGTAGGCTATCTCCTCTTGGATGCGTTGGCTCATTCCCCAGAAGGAGAAAGTTCAGGCTGGAGCAAAACAACTGCAAACACAGGTGTGGGCACACCTGGCTCCAGTGCCTGGGGCCGTGCACCCAGCTCCCCCATGCTGTGCCACCTAGGGGTGACGGGGGATCACCCAGGCAGCCTCCAGACCAAGGTGCCTGGACACTGGGTGTGACAGAGGGACACGGCTTTGCACCACACCATGGCACAGCCTATCACTAACACAGTGCCTGGAGCCTCTTGGGACACATGGAAGACAGGCAGCAAGGAGTGCTAAGGGGCACTGACAGGGAGAAACCCTTGTCCCCTGGCATCTCTGCTCACTCCCTACCTCACCAGGAGCACCACAGGTCCTGCTCCACCAGGGATGAATTCGAAAGCAGCCTGCTGTACCCATATCAGTGGCCTCTGGCCCATAGGCACTGTCACTGACTGCCCCAGCGAGCAGCGCAGGTGCTTGGCTCTGACCCCAGCCCTGGCAGCCCGTACTGGAGACAGTGTCTCGCTTCCCCCTTCACCAACGGTGCCAACTTGCTGCAGGCCCCCAGGGAAGAGGGGAACCTCTCACTCCCGTTCCTTCCCAGCTGGGTAGGTTCACTGCTCCCCATACGGGCCAGGTACCGGTGCCTTAGCGGGTGTCCCAGCTCCTCCCTTCCCACCTGAGCGGCAGCTCGGCATTATGTAAGTGCAGGAAGAGCGTCTCCGTCAAGGCCGGCTCGAGGCAGCAGCCTCTCGGCGTCAGACGCTGGCTGGGCGAGGGGGCGGGCACGCCGGGGTGGCTCACACGCGTGGGGCAGCCACGTGTGAGCCCACCCGCGCACAGCCCGGGAGCGCGCCCACGGTGCATGTGCGTGTAGGGTGGGAAGGGGGTGGCGAGGTGTCTCTGAACGCGTGGGTGCTGCTCCCCCTGCGCTTTACCCTCCCACGGCGGAGCAGCAAGCCCCAGAGCCGCTGCTTGCCGTGCCAGCCATGCAGACATCTGTACCTGTCGCACTGATGGGCCACAGGTCCCCCCAAGGTGGTGGATGTGTCCCACCCGCTGAAGACACTGGCAGCCTCGGGCACCTGTGGCACTACTGGCCCAGCTCGGCTCTCCCAGGCCGAACTGGGGAGACCCAGACCTGCTAGCCCCTGTACAGGCTGCGCCCCCACAGGGTGTCACCAGCTCTCTCTGTCACCAGAGCCAGCCCCACACAGCGCCAGTGCAGGACCTGAGACAGCTCTGTCCACTCCTCGCCCCTGGGGCTCACCTCATCAGGGCTGGGGAGCCTGCGGAGTGGTAGCCGCTGGGACCTCCTGTTCAGTCTCCTCTGTCCTCACTGCTAGAGAAGGGGAGCAGGGCAGACCCCGCGGTTCTGCCTCCTCAGTCCGCCAGGGAATGGATGGGAGCAGCCCCCAGCACGCCCGGCTGTGGGGGCACAGGCAGCCTGCCCAGAGCAGCCCCGAGACCAGCTCGGGCAGCGCAGAGACACTTTCCAGGGATGGGAAGTACCACTCCGGGCCAAACCTGTCTCCACGCCGGGGAGGGCCAGGGGAGCTGCCGAAAGGGCAGGAGCTGGCACTGGGACTCTCGGGTTCCCTACCCAGGCTCTCACTGACGCTCAAGATGGCTTTCGAGGCAGCACAGCTGCTTCCCAAGGAACCTGCTGCGCTCTCCACGCAGGATGGGGCCGATGCCTGTCTGTCGCTGGACACTATCCATGCCCCTGCGGGCACTGTCTGTGTGGACAGAGGTAGCCAGGGAGATGAGCACAAGAGTCCAGCGGCCAAGACACACAGCTGGGGGCTGTTGTCATTGCCCGGCACACACAGGGCACCACAAGACGGGCACGGCGGGCATGGCGGAGCAGAGCCACCCGGACTCGCACCCAGGGATGGGCTGGCACCACGTACGGACTCCGTGCCAGACGCGGCCACTCGTGCCTCTCCCCACCCAGATCCCACCGGCGCTGACACCCCCCAGCCCGGGGGTCACACAAGTCCCCCTCTCTTGCCAGTGCCACACCACTGCCAGCTCCGAGCTCGCTGCCCCAGGGCGCCCGGCCCCCGGCGACTCCCAGGCTCCCGGCGGTGACACCCACCTGTGGAAGAGGAGGAGGATGGAGAGCAGGGTCTGGTCGATGTTCCTGTTGCAGATGCCCTGGTTGAAGAGGTAGCAGGGGTCCCGCACGACGGGCTCCAGGGAGTCCTGGCGCATGATGGAGCTCAGCTTGTCGGTGTTGAGGTTCTGTCGGACCAGCTGCTCCCGCAGCTGCCGGAAGCTGCTCACGGTGGGGCTGCCCGGGTTGTTGTTCTCGCCCCCGGCCCCCTCCTCCAGCCCGCTTCGGTTGGCCAGGTCCAGGCAGCAGCTGCAGCAGTCCAGCCCCACGGGCGACCGGCACTCCTCCGCGGGCGACGAGGACATCCCGGGTGTCCCCGCGCCTGGCCACGGCGGCGCCGCCGGGGCCGCTCCCGGGGCCGCGGAGGGCGAGCAGCTGCAGGACGCGCCCGGTGTCGAGCGCCGCGAGCGGCCCCCGCCCGCCCCGGCCCGCCCCGGCCCCGTTCCGCCCGCCCCCGCCCCGCCCCGGCCCCGTTCCGCCCGCCCCGGTCCCGCCCGGTCCCGCCCGGCCCCGCTCCGCCCCCGCTCCGCCCCGGCCCGGCCCCGTTCCGCCCGCCCGGCCGCGCACCTCCCGCCGCTGCTCCGCTCCTGGGCGCTCCGCCCCGGCCCCGCTCCGCCCCGGCCCCGCTCCGCCCCGGCCCGGTCTCTCTCCGCTCCGCCCGCCCACCGCCCCCCACCTCGCGCCGCCGTTGCCGCGCAGCGCAGCGCGCCCACCCCACGCGCGGATCCGGGAGAAGTTGGCGAATTGTAACACGGGGTGGCATGGGATGACAAAGGGCCACGGTGCCCCATTCCCGGTGGGGACTCTCGCTGCGCTCTGTGCTTTCCGGGGGCGGCGTGGGGGCTCAGCAGGCTGGCGCTGCCCGCAGCATCACTCCCCGAAGCACTGACGCGGGCAGCCCGCGTGGCTCCGGAGATGGGGCAGGAAAGAGGAAAAACGGGATGAAAGGTCCCAGGATGGGGGAAAAAGCTAGGAAGGACCTGGCTCCACTGCTGGGAACGTCTGGGAGCCGCCTCGCCCGGAGCCAAGCTAGGCATGCGTGGAACGCACGAAGGCTTCGGGCTATGGATGGGCGCGTTGAGACTCGCGGCAGGTGCCTGGGGCTCGGAGATATGCGAGGAAAAATGGGGATTTCTAGGCGGAGGAGAAGTGGCTTCCCCGGCACTGTTGCATCAGGGTGAACATTTCTGCCACCAGTGACCTGCACTGGGGGGCTGGCGAAGAGTGGCTGGGGCATATGCTGCTGTCCTGGTGGTGCTGGGGCATGGGACAACACTTCAGAGAGGTGGGGACGACTGGGCTGGGACCCTCGGAATGGGATTCGGGAAGGTGACAAGTCCTGGCTTCGAAGCACACGCAGAGATGGGTGAGAGGGGGGCCGCAGGGCTGGGCTGCCATCGCTGCCGGTCAATGAGTCCTGAGGACCAGCCCGGGGAGCCCTCAGCCTTCAGAGAGATAAACAACCGGGAGCTGGTGGGGAAGGGCTGGGCAAGGGTCCAAGAAAGCAGAGCTGCCGAGGGGAGGAGCAGGCAGGCTGGGGAAGCCCGCTATGGGCAGGCAGGACAGAAGGGCGGCAGGACGGTCTGTACAGCGGGGTTGCAAAAGGGCTGGTGGAAGGAGGTGCAGGAAGCAGCCATCGGAGGATTGCAGCGTGTCTGAAGGGCGTGGGATTGATAAGAGATAAACCGGGTCAAAATCGCGCTGGGCAAAGCCACCAGATCACTGGAACAGCAGGGGCCCCGGTGGCAGCGCAGTGCCCGCCGGGGCTGTTAACGGGGTAGCTGCTGCCACTGAAGGAGCAGCAGGAGTGGCCAACAAACATTCCTGTTCCCTGTTCAGCATGAAGAAGGAAAATGCATCCCATGAGCATGAAGCCATTTCCAGGCCATTAGTAACCAGGGGAGTGATGAGACAGCGGCCACCACAAATCCACAGCTGGGAGAGTGGCCACAGTGACCTCAGGCACGGCTTCCCATGCCAGGCCCCATCAGACCTGCGGACCAGCAGGATCTGGCTCCCGGTGGAGGTGGCATCAGCGTAGGGTCCAGGTGTGGGTGGGGGGAACCATCAACCCTGGGACAATGCTGAAAACAGGTGAATTCTTGAAGGACGGACGACCCACAAGCTGCCCCAGGTCCCCTCCTTCTATGCACTGGTGGATGCTGAGTGCTGGTTTTGAGCTCCTTCCTCAGGCCTTCTCGTGGGTGATGAGGGAGGGAAGGGTAATTGAGCCTTACTCATCTGCCCTGTGGCAGGGGCCAGTGAGGGGGGTCCCTGGTGACTCCACTGTTGCTAGGACCCACGGAAACAGGAGGGTGCTGAGATTTCTTTTCTTCCATCCCTCCGGATTCAGAGCGACCCCCGAGCGCTGCGCTCCGGCTGCCCCCTGGGCTCCTGCCCACGCCGGGCTCCGGGGGCGGGCGGCCGCGGGCCCGCGGGAGGCTGCTGCCACCGCGTGGGCACAGGGGGAAGGACACGCGCCCAGGGCTGGCGCCCTTTCCTCGGCCACGGCTCCCCCAGTGGCTGTGCCCCGGGCCCGTGGGGGTTCTGCCCGGCCCCGACGGCGCTGGAGGTGGCTCCGGGTGCAGCTCGCTGACTCCTCCAGGCTGCTTGTGCCTTTTGGCTGTGCCTCTTCGCCCACGGCCCCTCCAGCTGCACCAGAGCCGCCACACAGGGCTTGGGGCTGCTCCCCGGCCATCAGCTCCTCTCTCCTCATCTGCAGCCAGTACACATCATCTCACGTGCAAGCCACGATGAGCTTCCTGAAGCCCCAGATCCGGGAGCCACATGGTGGTTCAAGGTGATCAGCTGGTGGCGGCAGCTGGAAAGTAGGTTTCCTATGTTTAGCTCTGGCCTTTTTGGGTCCTGCTGTTCACGGGACTGGGACAGCGCTAGTTTCTGCACAGCCGCTTCCCTCAAGGGCACCCACGTGCTCAACACCCAGGAGTGTCATTGCAGCCCTAAGCCGCAACCGGCACAGGGTGGCATGCTGGAAGGAGTGGGGACTCAGCTGGGTCTGAGGCAGACCAGGAGGGCAGGGACAGCTTTGGCCCCGAAGGGCATTGCACTCAAAGGGGCTCCCTCGGCTCTGAAAGGGATTCCCTATTCCTGGCTGAAATGCAGGGTGCTCTGCTCCCAGCTCAGGGCAGGGACTTCAGTCCTGCTCCGACTTCTCCTCCAGCCCCCCGGACAAGAGAGGGTAGTGGACTGGGAAGGAGAGAACAGGGGGAATGTGTGGGGCTGCGGGGGTCTGGGTTCAGTCAGCTCTGTGCCAGCCATGTCCCCAGCCATGTGCCATCTGTCTGTCCAGCGCCTGTCCAGGTCCCGCAGCCACAGCCCCTCTCCCCAGTGCTCACTTTGGGAGGGCCCTCTCTGTGGAGTCTGGGAGAGATGATTGTCCTGTTCTCAGGTGGTGTCCAGATCACCTCCTCTCCTCAAATACTCTGCTGCAGCTGGGTCAGTGCCAGGCAGGGCTCTGGGTGCAATCTGCCTGTCCTGCCTTCCCCGTTCCTTCCCTCTTGGTCCCGTGGTGAGAGCTGGCTCATGCCACTGGGCCATCTGCTCCAGGGGAGCCCGCCAGTGCCAGGCCCCTGCCAGGCGACCCCCCCTGCGCCTCCACGGCTGCTAAGAATAACCAGCACCGTCAGCAGCCGTGGTATTTGCAGGCACCGCTGGTGCCACCCCCATGCCAGCCTGCTGGGCACAGGATCCATCTGCTGCCTGACGTAAGCCACCAGCCATGGGGGGAGATGGGTGGGCAGTCTTGGGGGGCCACGTGTGGCTGTGAGGAGGGGTCCTGTCCCCTTCCCCCCCCCGAACAGGAGCCAGGAAGTTCTGGTGGGACACAGAGGCATTTCTGCCCAGCACCCAGCACAGGGACCTGGGCAGCTGCCTGCCTTTCTTTTGTCCTGCTTTTCCCAGTGCTCCACAAACAGACACCCTGTCCCCAGTTCTGCAGCACCCCTGGGAGATCGGGGCACCCCCAGGGCTGGTGACTGTAGCCCCGCCTTCCTGCCTGCGGAGGGATGGGGACCCAGCAGGCTCAGTCACATGGAATGGGGTCTCCATTCAGGGAGATGAGCCACCCCAGAGCGGCTCACTGCGGTGAGAGCGGTGTTGTGCAGATGGGGCAGCTGAGTTGCTGCAGAGGATACGCGAGGTGGTGGGAGCCCTCCCTCCTCCCTGCAGTGGGCTTGGGGGGACACAAACTGCCAGGCACCTGTGTGCCTGAACACGTGTGTGTGTGCGTGCGCTTCCCTTCCTCATCCTCACCTCTGTGGGGCTTCTCTGTGCTCCAGCTGGTGTTGGCAGTCACAGCAAGTATCAGGAATGTCTTATTTTTGGTGGCATTTGAAACAATGTGCAAATACTCAATGAGACACTACATCTTTCCCCTGAAACTTGTGAGCTGCCTCCTCATGGCAATAAACTCCAGTTTTGAACATTTTGAACTGTAAGAAGTGCTTTTGGCTGTGAGTCCCTCTTTCCAGCCATTTTGGAGGGAAACGCTTTATCCAGATGAAAAGGCCCAAGTAGAAGGAGGTTTGTGCACACCAAGAGGCAGTTTTGTGACAACCTATGGGACAGTCCCATCAGTGCTGCCATTTTTCCTCGTATCTGCTGGCAGCTGTACTGGGATTATCCCAAGTTGGTAGTTCAAGGCACATGTTGACGTGAGGTCAGAGGTGGCCAAAGCCTCTTCTTTATTTGCCTGTGACTTGAAACCATGCACTCATTCACAGGGCTGTGCAGACCCTATGGGGATGATCATAGCATCCTAGACTCATGGAATGGTTTGGTTTGAAAGGGACTTTAAGGCCCATCCAGTTCTACCCCCTGCCATGGGCAGGGACACCTTCCACTATCCCAGGTTGATCCAAGCCCCGTCCAACCTGGCCTTGGACAATTCCAGGGATGGGGCAGCCACAGCTTCTCTGGGCACCCTGTGCCAGGGCCTCATCACCCACACAGAGATGAGGTTCTTCCTAATATCCAAACTTAATCTACTATCTTTCACTTTAAAGCCACTTCCCCTTGTCCCATGTAGGCCTGGAGTGTGTCTGGACACCCCTTTGGTCTCTGTGGCTGGTGAGAGTTTGCCGTTGGGAGATCAACTCCTTGGGAACATCAGGAGAGCCAAGATCTTGCGGGACATGTCTGAGGGAAGCAGACCTGTGCCCTGACCTTGGCTCCTAAGGACAGGCCAGGTCATGGCTTCTGCTTCTCTTCATAGGAAAATCACCTCAAAAAAGACTTTGGGGCTGGAAACAGGTCCTCATGCCAGTGTTTCTCAGGAAGGGGGAACTGGATATGTGGATGCTACCCCAGGGATTGCCAACACACCCACCCTGCCAGCTCAGAGCAGCAGCACTGGATTTAGCCTGAGGTGCTATTGTCTGGCACCTGCTGACCCTGCAGGTAAACCCATTACTGGTGCTGCCACAGACCTGGTGCTGATGTCCCAGTCCTCTGGCAGGGCTTCCTGGGGTGCTGCTGGAGATGCAAGAGATACATCCCCCTCCAGGCTCATGTCTGGGGGTTCAAGGGTCACATGATGGGAGCACAGTGGGCTGCAGATATGTTTGTTTGGAGTGACCCAAGAGCTCATTGGACTCTCATGGCTCCTCCTGGCCAGGTACCAAGCAGGTCCTCTGTCTCTGAGACTTGTCTGGAGGGATTTTGGGGATACCATGCCACTCAGACTCTTTCCTCAGCCCATTTCTTCTGCCCAACCTCCTGTACCTGTCCTCAAATTGCCATGGTGGGCACACAGCAGGTAGGCAGCCTTGGAGACCTTCTTGCCCTGGAGATCTGTGGCAGCATCTCAAGGAGCAGTGCTTGATTCAGCCTTCGCTTGTGGTCACCCTGGAAGACTCAGGAGCTTCTCCTTCAGCCCCCATCCGCCCTGTGCTCCCAGCCAGGGATTAGTGTTTGCTCAAGGCTCAGCCCAAAAGAATCTCCCCCACCCCTCTCCTGGGGTCGATGAGTGCCCCCATCCCTCACAGTCTCTCCCGTGAAGGTGGAAGAGCTGCAGCGTCAAAAGTTGCTGCTGGAGGAGGTGTGACACAGCAGCTGGGTTTCCAAAACCACCTAATTTGGGATATTAAAAAATGATCATCGCTGCAAAGCAATTCATTTCCCTGGAAAGCCCCTGCAGTTTTGGGATCGTTTCTTCCCTACACTTGTTGATTTATGGGAGACATTATAAGTGTTAATTTACAGGAGAGATTGTAATTTATGACAAAGAAGAAGCAGAAAAGCCGTGGTTATAATTTCCAATTCTGCCTTTAATTAACACTGGTGATGGGCTGCCCAGCTGTGGCATTGCCAGGAGCTGCCACACAGTAAATCCTGCCTGGAACACTCACTTGAGTGACTGCAGAAATGTGGGCTTTATTAATATGAATGAAGTTTCTTTATGTTCAGTTGAACATAAAGCAATTGAACAATTTAATCATGCTCAACACTTACCCAGTTGATGCCCAAGTGGGTGGACAAAGTCTTGCCCTTGCCAAGTTTTGCATGGTCAAGGATGGAGATGGAGGCTGGTCAAGCTGTGGAGGTGAGGTAAGCCTGCTGTGGATACAGGAATCAAACACAAACCTGTGGCTCCAGCTGCCTGCCTGAATATCCCTGGGTGACGGGGATCTGTGGGGACAGTCCTGCTCTCAGCCTGGCCAGGGAAAAGTAGACCTGTCACCTCCAGATCCTTACGTGATGAGCCGGCTGGCATGGGGCAACGCCATGGCAGAGTGGAGCCTGGCTGCACCGGCGCAGTCGGGGGCTCCCAGCAGCAGCAAGGGTGGACAGTCCTTCGAGGTTAGATGGAGAAGGAGTTGTACTAATTAATGAGGTCCCCGTGCTGTTTTTGGGGAGGGAACAAGTGGGGCTGCTTGTCCCACCGGTGCTGGGGCACTCTCCCACCTCAGAGATGCCTACAGTCATACTGGGACCAGGAACTGGCTGCCGTCCCCTTGGCTATGACACCAGAATGCACACCTTGGAAGAGGGGTAGGAAGCAGGTGCTGGAACATGACACACACTGAGCCCTCTTCTGGAGGGTGCATCCCAAACCCTGCATCCAGCTGCAGAGTTGCTGTGGAACCAGCTGTGCTCCAGTGACACCCCCATAGCTGCCCTGCACTGTCCCCCATCCAGATCCTTCTGGGAGAGGACATTCTGCTCCTGTACCTGCCCCTGCACCTCACTTGTCCCCAGATGCAAGTGGTGAGATGAGCTGGGACCTAAAACACCCAGAAGGGATGGCAGGTGCAGGGAAGGTCCCTGTACCCTGTGTTCACTGCTGCTGGGGCAGGATGTCCTGGTGATGGAAGCCACCAGGTCCCTTGACAGCTCGCAGGAATACCAGAGAGGGCTCTGTGGAGCAGGACATTTGGAGCGCTTCCATGCCCAAGGGAATGCCGAGCTGAGATCTCTCTCTTTCCCATCTCTGTGCCTACAGCTGAGTGGCAGATAAATGATGTCAGATAGAAAAGGCTCCTGTCAAACACCATTCACTGCCATCAGTTACATGGAGGCTTGAGAGGGAGCAAAGATGTCTCAGCACCAGTGGAGCCATGTGCTTGAAAGCAGGAGCACAGCTCTCAGCAGTCGGAACAGGACTGGTTCTCCCAACCTTCTTGTCATGGCATGGTGGGCCAAGAAAGGCACAGCCACAGTCTGAACATCCCCAAGGCTTTGCAGACCTGAGAGAAGCATCCTGAGGTGGCCCCAGAACAGCCAGACGCAAAGTATAAGGCTGATGGGGAGGGGAGGGGGGGGGGGGGGTGCTGAGCTCTGGGATGGATTCTGGCTGCCGGGGAGAATGCGGAGCGCAGCCAGGCCAGAGTGGGATGGGTCCTGGCTGCCAGGGAAGATGCTGAGCTCCAGGGTGGGTCCTGGCTGCCCTGTTCTGCTGCCGGCTCTGCCACTCTGAGATGTGGTGCCACGTTTCCTTCCGATCCAGCCCTGCTTCCCGCTTGCGTGCGCTGAGGCTCACTGGGAAGCGCACAGGACTGAGCGTGTGACACTGTGTGACACAGAGCCACACAGAGGGGACAGGGCAGACGCTATGAGTGTGGCTGTGGAAAGCGACGTGCTTGCGTTGTCTGCCCTCAGCTGCAGCTCCCAGACAGGCAGATAGATGCCCGTGCACACGCACACGCTCCTCCTTGCGCTGGCTGCCTCAGCCCCTTCACGGGACCGTGTCCCCGCTCACGGCACAGCCAGCGCCCGCACGGGCAGACACAGACGCGCTCCTGTGTGCAGACACTGACACGCGTGTGTGAACAGCCACGCACGGCGACACGGACACACGCGCGAGTTCCCCGTGCTGGGGCAGCCGGAGCCGAGTCTCCATCCCCGCGGCAGCAGCCACTGGATGGCAGCAAGTCCCCGGCGCTGCCGCCGGAGCCACCGGCACCAGGAGCGCGGCTGGCGGCTGCCGGGCCCCGGGCGTGGGGACCATGTGGGGACCAGAGAGGGGGATCTGCTCCTCGGGGCGGTCGGGCTCACCCGGCAGCCGGGAGTGCCCTGGTGCCAGGGTGTCCTTTACGGAGACTGGCGAGATCTGAAGGTGAAGGATGACTATTGGGCAGCGATAAACTGGCAGAGCCAGAGAGCTGAGGCAGGGGCAGAGGCAAGGGGCAGCCCTGAGGCCAGGTCGGACGGGGTGGGACAGGTCCTGCTGCACAGCTCTGCTGTGCTGGACGCTTCCCCAGGGGCAGGGGCACAGCACCCACCTGCCCAAAGGCGAGGGGTACAAGGTACCACAGTGTAAGGGATAGAATCATAGAATCATAATTTTTGTTGGCAAAGACATCTGAGGTCACTGAGTCCAACCATTAGCCTAGCACTGCCCTGGTGCTATTTGGCCCTCAAAGCCTCTTGAGCCTTTGATCCTAATTATTGTAGTCGTAATGAAGGCACACTGGCTGCCATCCCTGTGGTGGCCGCTTGTGCAAACACTGCGGGGAGAACGGCCCTAAGGAATTAATCTCTTCCAGCAGATTCTGTAGCAAACGGCAGATGCCCCTTGCACAGGAGGGTGCCTTTTCGCAGGCATGAGCACGACACCCCAGCCTGATCCAGGTGTTTCACATCTCTCTGGCACTTCGGGACTTGGCAAGAGAAAATCAAGTCCCGACCTGTTGGCTGCAGGAACCCAGAGGTACATGGAGCTCCTCTGGAAACGCTCCCAGAGAATGAAGGATGCTGCTGGTTCAGCTGCAGAGGGCGCTTTGGATGGGAGAATGAAGGCTCTGTATCCATTGAAATATCCTGGAGACAGTTCTGGGGTGATGAGGTGCTCCCACAACTGGGAAGGGTTGGGAAAGCACTCGGGGCAGCTGGAGCTGAGGACAGCAAGAACGAGAAGGATCCAGGGCAGCGTGGCACAGTTGGTCCTGCTGGCAGTGGGATCACTTGTTCCCATGCTTTTGAAATCAGGAAGCCAGCCCCAGGGAGATGATGTTGAGGAAACCAGTGAGGGAGCAGCTCTGTGAGCCACTGGACCTTTGCAAAGGGCTTCTTGTTCCCCCCTGGATTTCTGGTCCTGCTTGGACTCAGGGAGGTGCTGTAGTTCTCTTTCTCGGGCGATGTCCCTATGCCCCAGACAGGAATTAATGGGCTCATGAACAGAATGTGAGTCTGAGGGGATTAGAGAAGGCTGGGAAGAATGTCACCCCTAACAGCTGGAATGGGAACCAGATACATGAGTGGCTGCAGGAAGGCAGTGGGAGGAGAGCTGGCAGAGTCCAGCCTGGCTGAACTTGTGTGGGATTCACAAATGCCCCCAAAGTGCAGATGAGGTAACTGGGGCACTGGTGGGATTGGCACATTGGTAGCAGTATGGGGACTACAAATTCCAGGGCAAAGTAAACCAGGTAGCAGCAGGCCGTGCTGTGATGGGCCACTATTCAACCAGCTGGGAATTGCTCATCAGAAAGCTGGGGCAGAGCAAAAGAATAAACAGCATAAATATCTTAGGAATGAGGTAAAAGTTTGTTAAATGCTTAACGTAATTAAGGTAAATGAGCCATTACATAATGGTGAGACACGGACATGTAAGGATGCCCTTCGGGCGTGTCTTATGTGTGTGGCCTTTATGAGTAAGAGCTGCTGGGATCCCTCTGTGGTGTGGGTGGGTGTGAGAAGGGGGGAGCACCCGCACCCCGAGTGATCAGACTTGTGTTCCCGAGCACGGCCTCTCTCACTCTCCAACAGCCAGACTGGGTCTCCTCGGGGACAGGAATAGTCCCAGCACAAAGAGCAGGCAAGGCAGGATGCTTTCCTGTCAAAGCCTCATTATTCAAATTCAAGCTCCTCTTCAAAAAACAGAATGTCAAGAAACAGCACGGCTCCAGCATCGGTGGTCTCCTGGGAGAAATGTTAAAAGTGGGATCTTAAGCATCCAGTTTCTGTATCACAGGAAAGCCTTGGGTTGGTTGTGCCCCGATGGATTCCCCAGGCTGACTTCAAAGGAACCTCTCCCCCTAGCCCCCAGCTCATCACCAGTGTGGGGTTTCATCCGAGGAGCCAAACCCCAGGGGGCAGAGGGGAGCCCCTTAGAAGCTGGGGGCCTGGGAGGCCTTGGAGGGGTGGTTTTGGTGTCAGCAGCACGTGCTGAAGCTCATGCTCAGCCCTTTCCATTTGGAATGCCGTGTAACAGCCTTGGCGCTGCCCTGCTGCCAGGCTGGCCTGAGCAGCACAAGGGTGCCTGGCCAAGGCAGTGCCCCCAAAAGATGGGCACCTTGGGAAGCTGGAAAGGACCTTCCTTACCCCAAAGAGCTTCTTTCCTTGAGCACTGCTTTGGGAGATGTGTGAGCTGGTGGTAGTCAGCATGAGCAGGGAGAGACAGCCCTGTCCCTGGAAGGACAGCCTTGGTCCCAGTCACTCTCCCTGTAAGGACATCCTGCCTGCTCCCTGTTTGCTCCCTGGCCTAAAAACAGCCCTGCCTGTCTGCTGCAGCCTGCCTTGTGCTAGACATCTTGCAAGGCCTCAATTTAAACAATGAGGGACCGCAGATCACAGCCTGACACCAAATAAAGGACAAACCTCAGCTGAGCTGAGCTGAGCTGTATGTCCATTGGCAGTGTCCAGCCCCTGGGAGGCTGCCTGGGAGCATGGGCGTTGGGAACAGCATGGAATGGGGCTGGCTCATAGGTGGATGGTTGTCTCCACAGGAGGATCGAGTTCCCAGACCCAGACTGGTACTGGCGCTGTGGCTATCTCAGGGTTGGGTCTGGACTCAGCACGGCTGTTACCACAGGAAGGGCCTTGTCCCCAGCTCTCTGCTCCCATATTTCAGAGCTGCTGGCCTTTAAGCCCTTGCAATTTCCCTGTGCAGGAAATCCCTTGGCACCCTGATCTTTAGCACACCTTTGAGTGCTTGGTGGAGTAGCTGGGGAGGAGGGCACCTGGCTGGGAAATGAAGGTGATTTTTCTGCACTGTATTCCTGTGGGCTCACGTAAACCTGTTCTAAATTCCCTGAGGGTCCAGAGACAGGAATGAGGGAGAAGGGCAGAATTCAGCCCTACCATCAGAAAGGGCTCTTGCTTGGATACACTACCAAGCATCCTCAGGGCTCTTCAGGGGCGGGAGTAACCTGCTTTTCCTTCTCCAGTGGTTCCTTTCCATTAGCATCAAGCTTCAGCAGTGTGCTGGCACCATGAGCTTTGGCTGCTGCTGTCTGGGACACTCCTGAGTCCATGTGAAGTCCTGCTAAGGCTGAGCTGGAGGGGACTTACTGGCAGAGCATAAGGACATGGACATGAGGTGACAGCAGACATCTTGCTGGGTGAGGGCTGCCCTTGGTCAGTGTTTGTTCAGCACAGATTGTTTTGTCCATTAATTGCTGGTGCATAACCAAGGCACGCTCAGCATCAGGTGTATCCCACACAGGGGAACTCAGGTGATGCTGATGGACCTGACATATCACACACTGAGCAGAGCCAGCCTGGTCCCTCTTGCCCCTGGTGATGCTGGTGCACACTCTGGGCATGCCTTCCCGGTCTAGGACTCCTCTTGGCTCTCCCACATCTTCTGGTGCTGAGGAGGGTGTCAAGGGCCACGCTGAAGCATGGGACAGACTCCCAGTCCCCTCTGCCTCAGAGCAGTCCCTTGCTATCATCAGAGTGCCACCCTGGTGTCCCTCCTGCAGAGCTGTGTGCCCCAGCTGTGCCCAGCTCTGGGGGCAGATGCCCCTCAGGGATGGGCTCAGGAGGAAGGAGATGGTGATGCCAGCAGGGAGACACAGCTTGTGCTGTGCCTGTTGGACACCTCAGCACAGCCAGGACATGGCACCAGCTCCCAGCCCTGTGCCCCCACCTGATCCTCTGGCTCTGCTCCAGCCTTTCCTTACAGTGTAACTTTCAGGCTTTTAATTAAATGTCCATGAAACACCCATTTGAGATGCTTAATTTAAAGTGAGAGCTAATTAATTTTATAGGCCTTGGCCACGTCTGTTTCATTTCTGAGTTAATGCCTGGGCTGTGCTGGTGGAGGTGCAGAGAGCAAGGCAGCCTCTGGCTCCTGGGACTGTCTAGACAGTCCTAGCTGTGAGTGTGGCTCGTGGCCCTGTGTGGGGCTGGTGGCCCTGTGTGGGGCTGGTACCTCACTTTACCTCCTTGCCAGGCTGTCTCTCACTCCAGCCCAACTGAGCAGGAGGAAAACAGGGCTGAGCTGGGTCTCTGTCCCATCTGGTCCTGCAGTGCTGGACCCACATCCAAGCACCACATCCCAGGGACAGGCTCTGCTCCACAGCAGTGCCCCTGTTTCCAGGGACTGGCTCAGCATGACATTGCCTCACCCTGCGTTTGTCAACCTTGCAAGAACCTTTTCCCCCCACTTCAGAGTAGAATCAGGGCCAAAGATTTGCTTTCTCATTCTGGCCTCCCCAAGGCCCCCAGCACCACTGAAATGACTCTCACAGCCATGGGAGCTTGGTGGAGTTTCTCCAGCAGCATCTGCTCAGCTTGGGGATGCTCAGAGCACTCTGCCCAGCCCTCCCATCCCAGGGTGTCCCTAATTATGATCCCACTGGGAAAAACATAGAGGGGCAGCCAGCTTCCACCTGCTCCCCACACCTGTGAGCCACATGGCCACCAAGGGACAGCAGTGGCACATGGCAGAGCCCCTTGCTGCTGTGGGGAGGCTGGGAGCCAGCACATGGGACCTGGAGAGCAAAGCTCCTGCCAGGAGCAGCCCTGGTCTGAATTTGGTGAAATGAGGAAGGGAGAGAATTCCCTGCTAGAGCTGATGCCAGCCCTGAGGCCTGGCAGGGGGACGGTGGTGTCTGTCTCTCCCATGCTTCAGATTCACTGGGAAGGGGTTATGCGCGGCCCTGGTGAAGGTCTGCAGGTGCTGGGGTCCAGCTGGGCCCCTCGGCACGGTGACCCCATCCCTGCAGAGCTGTGTGTGCCGGTGCCTGCACCACAGGGAACACAGATGGGTTGTTTTTGAGGGCCTGGCAGACCTGCAGTCTCCTGCTTTATGGCTGACTGTAAAGGGCCTGCTATAAACTGTGATTGAAAACATGAATCATCTCACTAATTAAACAGAGTTACTCCATGCCAGGAAATCTGTCTCTTTTGTCAGGATCTTTGTTTTTAAATGGGCATAAATCTCAGGCAAAGCTAAAGATTGGCTCCTGGACCCTTTATCACCACGTGGCAGTGATTTATCCTGTGATTTACCCTGGCACCAGAGAAGGAACAGAATTAATAATAAATATTCATTTCTAAGCCACAGTAAGCCTGGAAATGTCTAAACACCCACCACAGCAGCATTACCATTCCACAAACCAAGAGTGCTTTGGCTCTGAGAGCATCTTGCCAAGGCCAGCCTGGACTGGTGGGGGAGATCAGAACACTTTGGGTACTGTCTGGCAGGCTTGGTCAGTGGGGGTTGTGTGCTCCCCCCACACCAGCTGGTGAGGATGGACAAGGAGGGCCACAGAGGGACCTATTTGTGCTTCAGGGCTCGTAGCCAAAGCATCATTTGATGTGATACCCCACCCAGAAGTGCACTGGTTCCTGCTGAGACCAGTTTGGGCAAGGGGTGGCTTGATGCTCATAACCCTTCTGAATCATCAGGCTCTGGGCATGGCCTGATCCAAGGTGGGAAGGAGGTTCTCTGGATAGCACAGGCTTCAGGAGGGGTATGCAGGTGCCCCAAGTCTCCATCCTGGCCAGGTCTTGCTTCACTGTGGCTGTGAGCCCTCTCTCCTCCTGCCCAAGCAAGCTGGGACTCATGCTGTCCCCATCAGGGATGGTGCACCCACACTCTCTGCAAAGGGCCTGGGCGCTTGTGCATGGCAGTAAATCCCTGAAAATGCTGCTTGCAAATTTCTTTCCAGTGTTGGGAGAGCTGGAGGACCACATCAGGATGTTAATGTCACAATGGTAATGTCAGCATGGCTGCAGCACGGTCCAGGTACAGTTGCCCAGGGTGGGCTCTTCCTGGTGGGGTCCTGTGGTAGGACCCCAGCTCCTGCCAGCCCCCAGCCCTAAGGCTGTGCCTGGTCCTGGCAGGTCCCAGGAACAGCCTCATCCCTGATTCCTGTGCCATTTGCTTGTGGTGCCTCACTGGTATTTACACAAGGTTCCCAGGGAGTTACCTCACATCCACCGATCTGTCAGTCAACATTGACAGAGCCTGCATGAACAGCAGAACAAGGCACCAGCAAATAGTGGCAAATAGTGCAATGTGTTCACCCAGGAAGAACCTCTGACCTATATTAGCAGCATCTGTGCAGGGCAAGAGAGAACAGGGAGCAGCTCAGAGCAGAGGGTGCTGCAGCTGGAGCCAGATGTTCATGTTACCACAATGAGGAGGAAGAAACCCCAGCCCTGAAGCTCCTGCTCCTCAGCCTCCTCTCTCTGAGTGGATTTATTTGCATTCATGTCTTTGCCGCAGCTCAGCCGCACGCTCGCAGTTGTGCAGAATGGACGCAGCAATGCCAGCAGAAAGGACCATTACAGTGGGCTGTGACTCTGGGATGCCAGAAGAAGCTGCTTACAACTGGGGCTGTGGCAGAGCTGTTGTGGAACACTTCCCCAGCTTGGCTTTTCCCCTGTAGATGTAGCCCCAAGGCCCTCGTCTGGATTTTCAGAGGGTACCAAGTAGGGATGTCACTGCCTCAGGACTGTGGGGCTCACCAGAGTGCTGGTGGTCCATCCTCATGCACTGCTGTGCCTGTCTCCATTGCTGCTTGGACACTGTGGAGTGACTGAACCACTCTCAGCTCTGTAGGAGGCTTGGGGCTCCATGAAGGAGCTGCAGAGAGGACTGGCGAACATGCTGTGTCCCCCGCTGCCTGTTTGTCCTGCAGCAAACCAGGTTGGGATCTCTTCCTCACAGCCCAAAATCCCAGCTCCTCCCCAGTTATGTTCTGCTGGCTTCTGGACACAAGCACTGGGAGGGAAGGATGGGGGCTTGTCATTGCCAAAATGCTGTTAAATTGGCTGCTCAGACTTCCTTCTGCAGCCCAGTACCCCATAGCCACTCCAATCCTGATGGAGTTTGCAGGGAAAGCCTGGAACTACCACTCAACCCCTCTTTGGGACCTGGGGAACATCTCCATTCCTATCCCAGAAGGGAAGTGGGGAGCAGCCCCCTCTTGTCACTGTCTTGGGTGTGACTGGGCACCTTCAGGCTTGTACTGGGGTCTTGTTTACCAGCCAGCACTGGAATCAGGGAAGGTTTGCACCCACATCCACACACCCCCACATCTACACGTGCACGAGTGATTTGTGCAGTGACATGCCATGCCCAGTGCCAGGGACAGGGACAGGTATGTGCTGCTGGGCAGAGGGACGAGCATGTCTGGCTGCAGAGCGTGGCTGACCCGGGACTCTGCAAACCAGTTCTGCCATTCCAGACATGCTGGGTTTGCTATGAGTGTCTTTATCCAGCAGCAGCAAACACTGATGAGATAATTAGAGCTAAAACATGGAGTGCAGCAGGAGAGCAGTGCCCTGAGCTGCTGGGAGCTGTGATGTGTTTGGAGTTGCTCTTCCCACAGAACCAGGAAGGTCTCCTACATATGTGCTGATATAAAATCTGCTCCCTGGGTGATTTTAAGCGAGTGACAGGAAGAAAACAACTTTATTCTCTTGAAAAACTACCATTTCTCATCACTTCTGCCGCAAAGCAGATGGGCACTGCTGAGAGTGAGAACCAGCTCAGGAGCGGGCAGTGGTTGGGGGGAGCTGGAGAGAGAGCTGGCAGTGCCCCGGGGCAGTAGAGCTGTCACCACCAGTGCGGGGAGCTGGGGGCCTCTGGGCTGTGCCTGGGCTCCCCAAAAAGCCCTTTCAACACCTTACTCCCTTTCAGCTGAACTACCCCCAATCTTCAGTCCACAATTTGTATCCCTGCCAGATGTTTTCTCCTGCTTTAAACACGGTATTTTCAAGGAGATGATTTTCAAAACCCAATTGTATAGTGAAGAGTAGTAGATGAGAGTATCACTGACAGTACAAAAGGCCTTGGGGAAGGGTGTGAATGCTGCTGGGAAGGTTTTTTAGGTGAGTAGACACTCAGGATTGCTTTGCCAGTGTTTTCACGGTATCTACCACTGATCCACTAGATGCTCTGGGTCACTTGTGATGGCCCTGAAGGGCTCAGTTCTTGCCCCCAAAACACAGAGAGGGATTTACTAGAGAAAGTTTTAACAAACACTTTTGATCATTTTAACAATTTCTTGCTGTCTGGGAGACCCGGCACAGCCAGACATCAGAGCGTGTCCTGGCCAGAGCAGTCAGACAACATGACCCACATTTTTTGTTGGCCACTACTAATCAAACAGCCCAAGAGACAGTTCAAAGGGTCACAGTCACCAGGGGGTCACTTGTGTTGCTCTAACATAGATCTGGGGTGAAAAGGGAGGTTTGGGACCCTGGGGTGACGACACCCTAGTGTGCTGGTGAGGGCTGTGGAGCCCTGTGGGTGCAGGGATAAGTGCTGTGCATGGCTGGCAATGATGCTGTGTGTGGCCAGGGAGGATGCTGTGTGTGGTGCAGGGGAGATGTGGCTGCAGAACCAGCTAGGCTGGGCTCCCTGCTCTCAGGGCACTGGCACAACAGGCCTGCCAGGTGTTTTGGGGATGTCTGCAGCCCTGTCCTCATTTTCCCCCCTTCCTCAGCACCCCATCCCATCTCTGCTCTGATTCTGTCAGTCTCTGGCTGTTTGAAGCTCTTTTCCTGGGTGGGCTGTCAGGCTGGCTGTGGTTTGAAGCAGAAGCTCCTGACACACCATTGGCACGTGACACATAGAGAGATTCTGCAGGAGCGCTGGGAGCTGCGGAGAGAGGCTGTGGGGAGCAGCTTGGAGCTGGCAGTGGGCTGGGAGCCCCAGGAGGGTGGAGGGGGCTCCATCCCCCAGCAGGAGCGAGCTGCTGGGATGCTGAGAGTCTGGGCTGGGGCTTGTGGAAGAACTACGGCATCCGTAAAACCCTGGCCCTGTCCTCTGCTGGAGAGAGCCCTCACCCCTGCCCTCGCCTTTGCCCTGCACCCATTTGTACTGCCACGGGGCCTGGTGGGGACAGTTTTGCCCTGAGACCAGCCCTGCTTGGAGGCAAAGTTCCTGCACCTGCAGTACTGGGAGTTTTGCTGCCCTGTTTTCTGTGCTCCCAGCAGGCACCATGGGCTCCCTGCAGCAAGAAGGGTGGCTTATGGTTCTTCTCATGCTCCTTCCCAGACAACAGCATGGATCTGGGAAAAGTGGGTCAGTACTGGGGTGAGATGTGCTGGCTCCTCTCCTCTGGGCTGTAGCCCTTAGCAGCTGGGAAGCCCGGCATCCTCCAGCAGCCAGAGCTGCCTGCAGCTCCTTGTGGGGTGGGGGAGATGGAAGAAGAGCAGCAAGTTCCAGATTAATTGGAGGTTCAATGACTGTGTACATGAATATTTAATTATCTACATCTGTCATGAATATGCATGATATGCAGATGCGAGAGGGAGCCAGCAGTGAGGTGGGTGTAGGCAGGAGTGCAGAAGAGGGCTGGAGTGGGAGGAAAAACTGGCACCAGCAGCGCCAGCTCCCAGGGAACCCACTTGTCCCTGCACTCTGGCACACAGGGACCCCAAATGGAAGGAGCTGTGGGACTGCAGGGGACAGCCTGGGGCGGGCAGCGTGGCACTCGGGGTGCTGTGTGACACCCGGGGAGTGTGTGACTCCATCACTGCCAGCTAAGAATAATCTTCTCACAGGCCTGTGAGGGTGGTGAGGCCCTGGCACAGGTTGCCCAGCGAAGCTCTGGCTGCCCCATCCCTGTGAGTGTCCAAGGCCAGGCTGGACAGGGCTGCAGTGGAACTGATGCAGAGCAAGGTCTGGCAGGGAGAGCCTTCTCTCCAGTTCCTGTGGGATTGTTACAGTGATTAGTGTTGCTGGGGCCAGGCTGTCAGAGGCAGGTACTGGGGTGCTGTATATCTGTCAGCACAGAGCTTTTTATTACAGCAGAGCTTTTTGTAATTACAGCATGAAATAGAGCTTTTTTTTTTTTTGGCATTAGGAAAAGCCATTATGATACGGGGACAAGGCTGTTACTCTCCTTAATTTTCTCATAAAGAACACTATCGGTGGCTGTTGGTGGCTGCTGGGGCAGAAGGACCATGGTGGAACCACATCTGTCCACTGTCCCCTGACTCCTCCAAGACCACGCAGCACTTGGGCATCCCAGTGAGGTGGCTCTGTGCCAGCCAGGTCTGTGCCACGGGTGGTGCTGCTTCTCCTAACCTTTCATGAGAACAGCTCAAGAGGAATGAAATATCCTGCCTCAAATTTTCTGGAAGGATTATTTTGGTTTAAAACAGCATTTCACATCAAAATACATGAAATATGTACTCTAGATTCCTCCCAAGGAAGAAACAAATGTTTCACCCGGCCCAGGCTTTGGTGTGAACATGGTGGTGAAGAGCCAGTGTCTCCCCAGGTCGCTACGGATGGGGATGTGCAGGGAGAAGCTGGCTCTGTCCCCCTACCAGCCCTCGTGCTGTGGCAGGGGCTGGGCAGGTGTTCTTTGTCCATCACTCTGATGTCCTGCAAGCCTTGATGTTGCTGTCCATCAGCCTTCTCCCCAGCTGATGGAGCCGTGCCTGCCTCCTCTGGATCACAATGCCCTCCCTCTGGAGATGGCACACAGGTACCAGGTGCCCAGGCTGAGGGACACATCCAGCACCCCTCATGGGATACCAGAGCAGAGATAGAGGTTTTCTGGCTGTCACTGAACATTGATTTTAGAGTTGTGCATTCAGCTGGACATGCCATGCCCCTACGGGAGCCATGTCTGTGCTTTTCAGCTTCCCTCTCCCCCAAAAGGCTTTGTCCTTGTTATTTCTCATCTGGCCAAAGGCTGGAATTGTTGTGGAAGAGCCCTATTTATGTGGAATTTCCGATTTAAAGGGACTCACACAGATTCTTTCCTTCTGTTGGGCGTTGAAGAGACCAAGCCTGGGCAGTGGGTCCTGTTTGAGGCTCCTCAGTCACACAAGTGACATTTTCTCAGTCCTTCCCCGTGGGAGACGGCTACCCTTCCTCCCAGATGCAGCCCAGCTGTCCATGGCTGGTGGTCCCTGGCAGCTTGCAGGACAGGCCACAGCCCAGGTCCCTCTGGCATTTCCTCTCTGCAGAATTCAGTCATAGGAGTTTTCAGAGCTACAAAGTTACCCTGGATGCCATTTTTTACAAAATTGGAGGTAGCCTTCCAGCTCTTCCTGAGGAGATGTGCAGCCTCTTGCAGCAGGAGATAGCATTGACCGTCCCCTAATCCTCCTCAGACAGGGATTTGTCACCCACAGGCACAGAGTGTGTCCCTCCTGGTGATGGAGCCCACGTGAAGAGCGAGAGAAGCTCACTGGGAACTGGGAGCCAATTGCTCAGGGCTGTCCCTGAGCTGGTATTTGTGCTGGCAGCATCCCGGGATGTGCTGAGGCAGCCACAGGGGCTCCAGCCTCCCTCCACCAGCCCCATCCTGGCTTTTTACTCCTGCTCTGGTCCAGTGGACATGGAGAGGGGATGTGCTGATGTGTTTCCAGGACTGAAGGAAAACTTGTGTACCTCTGTGAAAGCCTGAGTTTCACATCCAAGCCGTTCCTAGAGGGTGGGAGGGGGGCTTGTCTGCCAACACTCTAACACGGTGCTGCTTTTCCCTCTCCAGCCCCTGTTTGAAAGGGATTAGCTTAAAACATCAAAAGCACTTGCTTTACGTGAGTGTTTGATGTTCCCTCGGGCTGGCTGTATCTGAGCATACAGAAGAGGGAACACGTGTGTGGCATCAGCCCCTTGCAGCCGGCGCTCCTGCTGGGAAGCGCGTTCACTCCACGGCATCAGCTGCGGCCACGTCCACTCCCAACCAACAGAGCACGGAGCTCAGGGCTCATTGGTGGGCTGCTGCCATGGCACAGGATCCCACAGACCCCACCATGGTCACTCCTGCCATCCTCCAGCCCCTGTCCCTCCCCGTGCCGCTGGGGAAGGCGTCTGATGGATTGTTGTCAAAGGGACTCTTGGATTAGATCTCCTTTTCCCTGCTGCTTTTGCCAAGATGTAGTAGGCAGTATTGGTGCTGAATGCATTTCTTGGACTCTTTTAAACATTCTGTTCCCCTGCACTACACAGATTGCAGCAGTAATCCTCTGTTCTGAAAAGTCATTTAATACTTCTGAGCCCACCATTCCCCCAGATTTGTTCTCCAGTGTCCTTGTTCCTCCTGATGTCCTGTCACATACACATCACTTCTGTAGAGCAACAATCTTTGAGAAGGAAATAAATTACATCCTTACAGTTCTTCAAGTAACAGGAGCTGCTCCATGAGTTATGGGATAATATCTCCTCCTTCGAGGTTTATATGCAAAATGCTGTTGCTGAGGGATGGACACAAAGAGGAAAAGGCATTTGCCCACAGAGTGAGCGCCTGGCTCTGGGCTGGCAGCAGCAGCTCACAAGGTGAGCCCCAAAGGGCTCAGAAAGACCTAGCAAGCCCAGGGATGGGACAAGGGCAGGACCACAGCTGCCGGCAGCTCCATCCATCAGCCCTGTGCAGCTACAGGAGCCCTGACCTTCAAAAAGCCTGGAATGACTTCACTGCTGAAGGATGTGGGGCCACCTTCCCCTGGGGAAGTGCCTGTGTGACCTTGTAAGGACCCAAAGCCAGGAGACACTGGAAGCAGAACTTGCCTTTCTGCTTTGCCCAGTCAGCTTTAACCCATATCCTCCGCAGTGTTTGGGGGCACAGCTGCGCACCAGTGCTGCAGCAGCAGGGCACGGAGAGGGGACAGGCAGGAGATTGAATGGAGTCAGTGATGATGCTCAGGGGGAAACCTCGGGCCTGAACCAAGGGCCTGGGGTTTGATTCTATGTTTGATCTTTCCCCCAGGGAAGCAGGGAGGAAGGGCAGGATTTTGCAGCTTCTCCAGCTTTTGTAGCTTGTCTTCCTGCTTTTGCAGATCTGGGTTAATAAATAAATCAGTGCAGCTGATTTTCTAGCCCAGATCCTCTGGTGCCCTGGTTTGCTGCACGTTTCCATCAGCGAGAGGTGGTAGGTGAAGGGCAGTGCACCCATGGGAGACCAGACTCCCTGAGTGCCCAGGACAGCAGAGCCCTTGGGCCAGACCAGGGACTCGGGATGTGCTCAGGACAGTGTGACATGGATGAATGGCACGGTGGCACTGGGGTAGTGTCTGGAGCCATGCTGTCCTCTACATCCCCGCCTTGGGAACGAGGGTGTCCATGGAGCCCTCCAGCACCATGTGAACGTGCAACAATGGCACCTCTGGTGCTCAGGCATTGCTAAGAGGACAAACACAGGTGCTTCCCCTTCTGGAAGATTAGGGAAGAGGAGGACACATGCCCCTCACCAATCCCTTGCAAGTGGTGGGTGCAGAACTCCCTGCACCGGTGCTGCAAAGAGCCCACCTGCAGCACAGACACTGGCCCTGAGGCACTCAGAGGGCTCACCACGGAACATGTCCCCCCGTTGGGGTGCACCCACAGAGTCCAGTGGCTCCCATCCATGTGCCCAGAGCCATGCTTCCAGACCGGTGCCACCAGCCCAGTGCCACTGGGGTACCAGAGACCAAATCCATGAGACCTTTCCCAGCTGGTAGAGCTTGCCCATGAGGCAGAGGGGATTGCACTGGGGGGACACACGGCAAGGGGACCCTCTCCTTGACTCAGTGCTGTCCAAGTGCTCTGTCAGTGAGCTGGGAGGAAAGAGGCATTCTCAGGGGGGCTTTCAGGCTGCTGGAGTTTCAAACATCAGTGGAAGCAGGGCAGGTGAACAGTGTGGTGGGGAGCCAGAGGGGAACAGGACTGGCCAGTGGTGTGGGTGCAGCTCCACCCTGTGCAAGAGGATCCAGCTGCTCCTGCCTTTGCTCCAGAGCCAGGATGCCTGTGCCTGTCCTGTGCATGGCAGGATGCTGAGGGGCTGGGAGAGGCTTGAAAGCCGGTGACAGGAGGGCGGGCTTGTCAGGAGGACTCACGTCAGTGTG
Source organism: Corvus hawaiiensis (assembly GCF_020740725.1). Lineage (NCBI taxonomy): Eukaryota > Metazoa > Chordata > Aves > Passeriformes > Corvidae > Corvus > Corvus hawaiiensis. The sequence goes on along the minus strand of NC_063226.1, from coordinate 22,876,416 downwards.
CGAAAGCACAGACGCACGTGGCGGGACTGATGTGCCGGGGCTGGCTGCAGCCCATCGCTGGCTGACCGGCTGCGCCACCGCTCCCAGGCCGTGTCCATCGGCGTTTCCCAGCGCCTGCTCCCGCGCTCTCACACTCACTGCCCAGTTCTGTCTCCTTGCTGAAGCTCCATGGGCAGAGGCCCCCTCAGCTGGAGGAGCACAAACCCCTGCTCAGGGACAGCAAGACTCCCTGGAAACCCATCCTCTGGAACATGTGGGGCAGAACTGCTCCCAGAAAACATGCCTGCGAGGAAGGAGCAAGCAGCCCACATGACCTTAGTGCAGGGAGAAAGGTTCTGCCAGGTCTGGGAAGGGGCTGACATGTGAAAAGTGCATCTCTGGCCCCCAGTAACATCACGTTCTCTCACAAAGGTCTTTAAGACCTTATATTCAGAGATTGGAGCCAGGTGGCTCAGTCCACTGTGCTGTCAAGGAAGGCAGCCTGGGGGGGCCAGGAGACAGACACTGGTGCTACTGGTGCCACTGGTGCCAGGCAGTGATGTGGGCAGCAGAGGAGCTCAGGGTGCAGACAGCTGCCTTGGGGCTGTGCCGTGCTCCTGGTGCCACAGCAGCACAAATGGTTGTCTCTCCTGCTGCTATCTCAAAGCCAGTCACTGTCATCAGAGCCACCAGCACCAAGAAAATCAAAGGTTTGGGAAACTTCTGGGGTGGGAGTGCTGGGGATGCTGGAGGGAAGGGTGGGGATGTTGTGCAGCACAGCCCTTGCTGCCAGGCTCAGCTGCTAACATGCCCCAGCACCATCCAGCAGTGATCAATGGGCCATTTCAGTGTCAGGTGAAGGAAGAAGAGGATGGGACAGAGTGCAGAGGAAGTCCCGCTTCCTCTCTTGGCCTCTTGTGGGTTAAATCGTGCCACAAGCCCTCAGCAAACCTCTGCTCCCACTGAGCATCACAGCTGGGGACCTCGGTGGATAAATTGCTGCCCTAATGCTGCACATCCCATCACTTTTGTTCAGGAGCAAGGAGCGAGCATCTCTTGTGAGAGGCCATTAAGTACCTGTCAATACCAAAATTGTCTCTCCTCAGAAGCACACAGCACCTCTGCTCCTCCCATGCCAGGACTGACTGCCGGGTGATGTGGTGGGAAGAGGTTACAGATGACCAGGACTGGGCATCTGTAACCCATGAACTGCCCAGGTAATTGAGTCCTGTCACAGCTGCCTCTCCCTGTGGACAGGGATAGAGGTGACCCTTAGCTCAGGACCTGTGCTAGAGTTTGGCTCAGCTCCAGCCCAGGGGCAGCTCCCGGCTCCAGGTTCTGGGCTGTGAACAGTCCAGGAAGGGAGAGGATGGGGTCAGCCCAGAACAAGCCCTGCTCACAGTCCCCATCTCCTCCCTGACCTTGGACTGAGCCAGTACAGGATGAACCAAACTGAGAAATCAGACAGCTGAAAAATAACCCCTCTTTCTTGCCTTTCTTTTTCTTTGGGTTATTTCTCAGCTGGATTTGTCCCTGCTCTGATTCACAATGCTTTGCCCCTGCAGCGGATCACAAAGGATTGGGGACAACAGAAGAACAAACTCCTCAAACTGTCCCTGGAGCCACGGGACATCTGTGCCAAGCTGTGCCAAGAGGGTCAGGGGCATGGGCTGGGGGCTAGTGTGGTCACCCCAGCTCTTTCCAGCCCAGCTGACATCCAGCGTGTCCTTCAGACACCGTGGGAACGCAGTGGGAACTCCGGAAGGGATAGGAGGATAGGAGGCTCTGCTGAACCGGGGACATGTAATCTGGAGACAGGGGCAGCATTTCCAGCGGGCTCCTTGTGCATGGGGAGCTGTTCCCGAGGTTCCCTGCCCTGGCCCTGGCTCACGGTGCAGACATGTGGGATGGTCAGTCTGACACAGCAGCTCCACATCCTCCACCTCGCTGTGCCAGGACCAGTGCACAGTGAAACAAACCCAGCGTGGGTGAGCAGCAGAGCCAAGGCCAGCGCTCCTGGTTTTTGCCTTTGATGTGTGTTTATTTCCAAAGAACCTGCATTGAAATAAAAAACCTGGACAGAGGAGAAAATGTTTTTAACTGCAGTGGGTCTGCTTTCTTCTGGTACTACCATCACCGGCAGAGATTTGGTCTTCCATGCAGACTGCCCAGCACAGCCCTTCCTATTCCCCACTGCCGTGGGATCATGCTCTAGTTCCCAGCACCACTTGCCAGCCCAGATCTGTGTCTGGTTATGGTGGCAGGAGCTCTCCTTGTGAACACAAGGCTGAGTGTCTCAGCCCTGGTGGCATTAGCTCCCCTGTCCTCCTCCTTGCAAATATTCCTGTGTTTTCCCCTCTCCTGGGGCTGCCCTGCCCTCCCACGCTCCAGTGAGGGCTTCCAGGGCTTGAAACATTCACAACCCACTAATGAGGACCTTTTTCCCTGGCCTGGCTAAAAATCAGATCTTTCTCCAATTAGCACAAGGAAGGTGAGCACAGCTAGTCGGGCCTGACCCTGAAGGCAGTTTCCCTGCTGGCACAAGGAGACAGGGATCAGGCACGCTGGGGAACCCCCTTCTCTCCCTGCACACCCTACCCAAGCAGCGCAGGGCCCAGGAGAGGGTTGTGTTGACTCCCGCCAGCCCACTGGTCACAGCTTCCCTCCCCAGACCAACAAATCATTGAGAAATGGGCACAAATTTGTTTATTACATCAATTAAAACCCCACTTCCTCATATTTTTTTGCTTGTAGAGAAACAACAACAATGCCAGGAAGGTATATAATTATGGCTCATGATGGCAAATTTTACATCCCCAAATTGGAGTGTTCAATTCAATTTGGTGTTATAAAGCTCTCGTTATCCCCTTCAGATGTTAATAAACTCAAGAACTTACAACTCCCTGTATTTGCAGTTCTCGCCACCCCAAACTGCAATTATTTATGTGTTTCTAAGCTGTTTCTAAACAGAACAGATTTTTATTGCTTTCTGGCCATATGCCCAGAATGAATGGGCAAAATTTTGGGGAAAAAATTAAAAACTGGAAACTTCCCTTTCTGTTTTTCTCTCCTCTGCCCCTTTCACTGACAGAGGCTCCAAGATCCTATTCCAATGGCCAAGTTCCCTCCTGGTACAGCTGGCGTGGCCAGGTGTCCTCTGAGCCCCAACACCGTGAGAGTCCTGGGGAGAGCCAAGTCCTGCCTGGGGGTCCTGACAGCACGTGCAGCTATTTTGATATGTGGTGTCCGTAAAGGCACTGGGTCACTCCTATTCTCCCTGTTTTCCAGTGATTAACACACATATCAGCTGTGGAGGGGCTTGTGCTTGGCTCCCTTATTTAGCAGGAGGGGTGATTTTCTCAGGTGGTTAAACCCCTGCAAAGAGCAGCTGTAAAGAGCAGCTTCATGCTGGTGTTAAAGGTGCCTTACTCACTCTGTGAGGTGCTGACAGCTCCCTGAAAGGAGGGCTGGCACGACCTGAAGAACCCCCGAGTCCTCCCAGCTTTCCCAATGCTCCCTGCTGACCCCGTTCATTGCCCACCACCGCTGGGTGATGAGATCTGGGCTCCCACTGCCATTTGTTCAGCAGTGACAACAGTTTTTGTCACATCTCACCTGCCTGTAGATGCCCTGGGCTGACTGGGCTGGACAAAGAGCCACATGCTGAGCCCGCAGTCCAGCCACTCTCCATCGCCAAGGTCTGTGAGCTGACCTATTCCTCTCCCTCCACACTCCAAAATCCCAGGGGGAATTTGCTCCTCTCAGCTGCCCCAAGGCCATCCTCATCACACACAGATGGTGCAATTGAAGGCTTGAGAGAACTCAAATCTGACCTGCCCACCCTGGTCCCATCATGGGGGGTCACAGAGACCCTCAGGTGAGTGTGTGCAGCTGGGCAGAGCTGCAGGACAGACAGACACAACCCAGCCCTGCCAGCACAGGGGCCGAGGCGTGATGGCAAAGTTCAGCGAACAGGATTGCCAAAGTGTGTGTTTGCTCACGCCGTCTGTGGATGTTGGCTCAGCAGCCAGATCCCACAAGGATTTTATTCCCAGAGTTCTGAGATGACCACAGGGTGATCTCTGGAGTGACTCAGAGCATGCTTGGCTGAGCCCAGACAGCCATGCCCAGCCGAGGTGCTGCTGTCATGGAATACAGCCCCTGAGGCCTGGTCACCTTCTTGCTTTTACTTGCAGGAAATTGGGTGAACTGGGGGAACCCAGGCTAGCAACCATCTGTGATGCTTCTGGAAGGCTCCCTGCCATTCCCTGTGGCTCAGGACACCTCAGCATGTCCAATCCCCTGGTACACACACAGAAGGATGCACAGGTGCAGGAGGTCTCCCCCCAGACTGGCACAGTCAGTCCCTCTGTCATTCCCGAGGAAGGGAGTGCTGCATCAAAATGGAAAGAGGGAAAATTTAGTTTGGATATATGGAAGAAATTCTTCCCTGTGAGGGTGGGGAGGCCCTGGCACAGGGTGCTCAGAGGAGCTGTGGCTGTGCCATCCCTGGAATTGTCCCAGGCCAGGCTGGACATTGGGGCTTGGAGCAACCTGGTATAGTGGAAGGTGTCCCTGCCCATGGCAGGGGTGGAATGGGATGAGCTTTAAGGGCCTTCCAACCCAAACCATTCCATGACTCTATGTCCCCAGAGGCATGTGGATGATGGGGGTTTTGGAGATCACCTGCCTCATAGAGATTTTTGGAGCCTGGTTGTGCCTGGTCCCCAAAGCCACAACCCTTACTGGCCACGTGTGACTCAGCGTGGCCTCTGGCTTGGTCTGTGCCTTAGAGCCGAGTCAAATGGTGGCACGTCCCAGGTCACTGTGGCCGTGGGCAGGTGTCAGGGCCGATAATGTGAGGAGAATCTGCCATGTGCCAGCGTGGAGCCCCCAGGCAGGCACTGCCCACACAGCCCCACGAACACGGCTGGGAGCAGCGTCTGGCAGAGCAGGCAACTGGAAATGTTTTGTAACCAACAGCAGGGCAGGAGATGAGGAGCTGGACAAGCATTGTTTCAGACATGCTTCTGACAATTCTCTGGCTCCAGACTGTTTCAACTTTACCTGAAAAATGTTGAGCTATTAGTTCGTGGTGCAGAACAGAGCTGCCTGGGGCTGGGGAGGCCAGGGGGGTGATGTGAAAGTTAGAGAATTATTTTGTATGAATGTTCTTTTTTTTTTACTCTTTTCCTAAGTCCCTGAGGCTTTTCAACTTTTAAATCTACTCTTGTGTGGCAGCTGCATCGACCAGCTCTGTCATGTCAATAACCCGTGTCATACAGCATCCTGGAGGGCTCATTGGCATTGGGGAACACAGCAGCTCATCCTGGGGCTGGGATTCACTTCCAGAGTTGTCTTCTAAATTAAACTGACTTGGGTGCACAGGATGAGAGCAGTGGGAATGCTGAGGACTGGAAAGAAGGTTCACTGTCAGATCAAGCTGAGGATCCATGTGAGCTGGAGCTTTTCAACAGAGCATCAGTACTGTGGGAACAAGCTGCAGAGAGAGGCCGGGATCCACAGGAGCAGAGGAATGTGTCAGTCTCAGCACAGTGAGCACTGAGACGGGCACTGAGCATGCCCTGGAAAGCCACCCCCGAAGCAGGAGGCACCTGTGGCACCTTTGCACCCATGTTTGAGAGAGGGAAGTCTCTCTGAACCAGTTTTGAACAGGTTCAGTGAGAGCATCAGAGCTGAGGAAGCGCATCAGGACCGGTGATTTGTTTGATGGATTCAGGCAGCAATCCTGTCTGCAGGTTATCAGAAAGAAGTGCTTTGATTTGCAGAAATTCCTTTATTATTCTCAATTATTCAGCATGTGGTGCTGCCTCAGCACTGCTGAGGGCACAGTCTGTGCAGCACTGGCTGTGATGGTGGCCCATGGTCCCATCACGGGGTCTCAGGCCTGACACGGTCCCTGTGCTATGACTTCTGACCAAGACTCCAGTGCAGTGAGGGGAAGAGCAGCAGGATTCCATCCTGCCCAAAGAGCTTTCCTTGGGGATTTCTCACACCAGGGAGGTGTGACCAAAAGTGTGACAGATGGCTAAGGTGATGCATGCCTGCCATCACTCCAAATGGTAAGCCAGTGTGGATTTCTGAAGTGGGAAATCCTCTCTGAAGTGGGAAAACCTGCTTTTACAAATGTTTCACAGAAGGAGATTAGCGAGCAAGCTGGGGACACGAGGTACATCTACCTGTCAGAGCAGCTGTGGCTGCCCTGCATCCCTGGCAGTGTCCAAGGCCAGGCTGGACAGGGCTTGGAGCAGCCTGGGACAGTGGAAGGTGTCCCTGCCCATGGCAGGGGTGGAACAGGATGAGCTTTAATGTCCCTTCCCACCCAAACCATTCTGTGATTCTGTGATATCTGGGAGGGGGTTTTCTCCAGCTGCATGGTGAGTCCAATCAAAGCTGCCAGCTACAGCCTCAGCATCCACAGGGTGAGGAGATCTTAAGAAAACAGAATAAAATATGCAACATTTTCATCACCACTCCTGAATCACATGTCAGTCGCATGGCTTTGAATCTCAGCCTCTGCCAGATGGATGTGGGGCAACCTTGGAGGCCGGCACCACAGCACTCACCTCTGTCTCCTTCCTGAGCACCCATCTCGCACTGTGTGAGGTCCTGGCATTGCTTTTACGTTTGCAGAGATTTTGCTGAAGAATCCCTGGCAGCTGAGCACTACCCAGAGCACTGGGGGTGAGCGGCTCATGGGCACGAATTCCAATTGGCCGGGCCAAGGCACCCATGAGGGCTTAAGCCACCTGCCCCAGCTGCCCCACAGAGGGCTTGAGCCTGCCCCACCTGCCCCACTCATCTTCCTTGAGGGTCAAACTTTTCTGTTGAAGCCCAATCATTATCTATCATTTTCAACACAGCCATGAGGACATTTGAAAATGCTTTTCAATGAAAACAAAACTCAGGATTTTTGTTTAATTTCTTGGTCTATCAAAAGCTGCTCACTGCTCTATTTTTAGCTCCCCCAGAACAAGCTGCATGAGCCGGTGAAAGGAGCAGCATGTTGATGAGGGTATTGGGTTATTGCATCCCAACCTCCCACTGCTCCCACGCACAGGCTGAGCCCAGCAGGGCTCTCCAGATGCCCACACCGGGCATCCCCCACCTCGCAGTGCCCCAAATGAGGGTGCTGATTTCTCTTTGCTGTGAGCATGAAGTTCAAGTTGGCAAAGACCTTGGAGGAGAACTAAGACCTGCTGGTTCCTCAGTAGCATTTTCCTGTTGGGGCAGAGCAGCCCAGTGGAGCTCAGCATACCAGGGGATGCGTGGATGTGTTCAGTCCCTGCTGAATTGCTTTTGCCTTTGGCTCAAGGTTCGAGCTTAGGCGTGCTGGGAGAAATTCCCATTGTGAGTCCTTGTTTGGGAAAGAACTGCTCCATGGGGAGTTTTGTCCCAATGAATCGCCCTGGAAGGAGATGGCAATGAAGCACAGCTGGATGTTGGGGAAGGGCAGCACTTTCAGCTCCCCAGAATCTGCTACTGAAGAAGGAATAAGCTTGACCCAGATACATGAAATAACACAGTCCCTGACAAAGCACTGCAGCAAGAGCTAGAATTTCACATTTATTAAAAAACCAGCTTACTCGCTGTCCACAGATACACACAGCCCGGAATTAGGGATGCACTGGGATAAAACGGCATCAGCACAGGCTGAATGCAGCTGATGCACTGCCAGCTCTGTGCCGGGGCTGTGCAGCAGCAACGCTGCTGCTCCACCTGCCCTCAGCAGTACCTGCTTGCCTTTTCCTGCCCTCTGAGGTCTCTCTGTGGGTCAGACAGCTCCACTGCTTATGCTCCAAAACCCAGAGGCATTGCTTTGGGGAACCCTCTGGCCCCAGGCACACCTGGCAGCTGGGAGAGGGCAGATGGGTTGTGTCACACCAGCCACAGTGCAGTAGTGTTGGGACACTGGGAAGGGTGTGTTAAACCCCACTGCCAGCTGGAGCAATGGGACCACAGGGATCTTCTGGCAGCACCAGGGCTGGTCCAGCCTTGCCAGCAGCCTGTGCTGGTCCTGCCTGCTGGGATGGATCCATGTGCCCTGCCATGTGGGAAGGGCACACCACACTCCACAGGCCTCTGCAGAGTGGTGCCCGCTGTGTGGGAGGATAAGGAACACTGCTGGCCCATGGGGGACCTCTTGCCCAGGGTTTACTGGTTACTGGTAACTGGTTACACCATCACTTGCACACTGCTCCCAGCATGGTGGGAGACTGTGCCCACTGCCTTCACTGCTTTGGGACCATATGAGCTTTCCTCCCCTGTGCTGCAACAGCATGAGCTGGAACAAGTCTGCTCACGTGTTTTCCTCAAGCCCTGAGGCAGGTAATATGGACCAAGGAGTATGGAGGTCTCTGAACCTCATGCCACGTGCAGAGTGTGCCAGGACTGGTGGAGTTCTGGTACTCTAGGCTCTCACTGATGTTGGGCACAGCCCCCCAACCCACCCAGGAGTGTGGGAAGCTCGATCACTCTCCCGGCACTAAGGATTGAGCACGTGAAGTGCTATCATGGGCAATCTGAGCACGGAAGTGGGGTAGGAACCCAGGCCAACATTCATTTGGGAAGCAAACAGAATTTGTGCAAGGCTGCCAATCCCACCCACAGCCCAGGGGCAGGTTCCAACAGTACTGGAATGACAGCGTGGTGGCCTGATACCAATGGTGCTGCTCTCAGGGCCATGGCTGGGGTCTGATCCCTCTTCCCTGATGGCACTGCAGCCCTGGGGCACCTGTGACCCATCCTCTGGCCGCTCTGCCCTGGAATTGGGAGGTCTCAGAGCCTCTCCTGCAGCACCTGCCCTCTCTGCTAGCTGAGGTGCTCTGCCGGATGCTCCTGTCCCACAGGGATTCAGTCAGGTTTTACTCCCAGCATTGCATCTTTTTTTTCTCCTTAAAGTCCAGCTTGGGCAGGAAGCATGGAAAGCACTTGGCATCTCCTGTGCCAGACACCTGACAGCCCAGGATTAGCGCTGGGGACACAGACTCTGCACCGGAGCTGCAGACAAAAAATGCCTCAAATTAACTCCTCAGACCCCAAATCCTGGAGTTTGCAGCACCAGAAAGGTGATGATAATTCCTGAAGGCTTCTGCTCCAGGTCTGGAAGGGATGGGCTGCCCACAGCACGAAGGATTTCTGAGTGTTTCATCGCGGCCATCCATGTCTGGTGTATTCACCCGCTGTGCACATCCCCAGGACACCAACTTCCCCTGACCTGAGTCTGCTCTGTAATGACTCTTCCCCTAATTACGAGCCATAAATATGATTCTACAAAAATTTAGGTTAGGCTCCATGTGTGATGCAGGGAGGACTTTGTACGGACAGATCAGCTTTAAAGCTGCAGAGTGGAAAGGGATCTCTGCAGCGATTTTAATCCTGGAATGTTTCAGTTCTTTCCAAAGAAAGGAGAGAAAGAAAAAGAGACGGGGAAAGAACCATCAACACGTGTCTTTTAAAGCCGCTAATGGAAGATTCCCCGAGGCGACCAGTCGAGCTGGAAATCCTCCTGCTTCACTTCTTGACAGCTTCCTGTCTCTGAGTTGTCAGCCCAGACACCTCTGTATTTTGGCACTCGAGACCTGACAGACACAGCAGGACATTGCCGGGCCGCAGCAGGACCCGGGCTCGGGGACCACGCAGACCCCCAGATCTGGCCCATCTTTTCCCCAGCTGTGCCTGGGACAGGTGAAGGTTTTCTCTTTTTAATGGTGTTAAGCCGGACTTGCATGTCTGTGGTCAGTGATGGAGTCAGTCCGACCGAGGTCTGTGCTCCATGTAATGCAGCCAGCGGCGGCCAGCGGGGCCAGGAGAGATGGGTGGGCCTCTGCCATCCCAGCACACCTGAGCTAACACAGAGCCGCAAACTGGGTCCTGCTCCTGCCTTCCCCTTGCGATGGATTGTGGGGATGTGCACCGACAGCTCTCCAAATTGCCAGAGGGCTGATTTTATGCCCCTTCTGCATTTTCTTGGAGGGGTGTGTTGGCCTAAAAAAGCGTTTTGATCAAAAGGTGTCGGGAAACTTGCAGAGATCAGCTGAGAGCCTTTTTATACCATGAGACACAGGTATGGGACAGACCCAACAGTCCCATGCTGCACCCATGGAATATGGGTACAGAACAGACCTGTGAGTACCAGCAGAGCAACATCTGGCACACTGAGCAGGTGTGTGGGTCTCAGAGCACTTGCTGCACCACAAGCAAGTTCATTAGCAAGCAAGTGGCCCATCACTTATTCACCTGTGTGGTGGCATTGACCTCGTGTCCAGCCGCAGGGAGGGAGGTCACATTGCTCTGGGACACTGTGTTTGAGCACTGGGAGTAAGGAGTAAAAGCCTGTGGTTGCTCATCTCAGGCACTGCCAGCCAGGCCCAGACAAGCAGCCTGTTGGTTCTTGTCTAAAACCAGAAATCTGGATGGAAACCTGAAAGCAAAATGCCCCAACCCTGTGAAACATGCCTGGAAGAGCATCAGAGTGTTTCCCTCTCTAAGGCAGCAGCTATTGGGAAACAGGTATAGCAATAACAAATGGAAGACGTATCCAAAAAAGAAATAGTTGTTTGTTTTCTACAGCAGGGACCTCTGCCTCATCCCCTCATGAAGCCAGGACCTCATGTGAGGTGGCTGGTGGTGCTGGCAGGTACTACAGTCTGCCAGGCCCAAAGGCTGCACAGAACTGGCATGGGAGGAGCCAGTGGTGATTAATGCCTCATATTTCACCCCAGAGGTCCCTGAAGCCTCCTGTTGGGTGAGTGTTCCAGCACCTTTGGTGTTGGTCTGGTTTTGTTCATTTCTGAGTTGCAGTAAAACTCCCAGAGAGGGTTCTGGAACAACACCCCTGGCCCTGCTGTACTGCTCTGGACTGTGTAGGGCATGGGCAGGGCTCTGGACCCTGTGGGGAGGCAGCACCCCTCTCTGCCATCAGGATACAACCAGATGTGTCTCCCGGGGAGCTGCCATGGGGAAGGATATCATCTTCCCATGTATTTCGGGTAGTTCCAAAAAGTAATTCCAAAGTGGTCTTTGCATCATTCTCGCTGTGTTTCTGAGAGGTGTCCCACAGCAGGGACCCCTCCACCATGTGCAGCCAGTACAGTGTGACCAAAGGAGTGAGGAGTGGTGACATTCCTTGATATCTACAGGCAGAGGAGCTGCACTTGGGGACCCCATCTAGCAGCTGTGGGAGGTGGTCTGTTCTCCGGGTCCCCTTTTTCAGGTGATTGAGCTGATTCCTCCGAGCTGTTGAACACACGGGTTCCTGTTGCCCACAGCTGATCTTGTGGCATTGCTCCCTGTTCCTGCCTGTGCTGGGGCTCCTCAGGGAATCTCACAGCTGTCCTCCAGCATTGTGAGGAGTTGAGGATTTTGGCTAAAGGATTTTAACTGCTGAAGGCAAGTCATCCAAAAAGGACCACATCTCCTGGCCAGGTACCTGCACAAGCAAGAGGAAACAGTGTGTGTTCACATGTGCTGCCTCTGGAACACACTGTAGGGCATCCTCTGCCCAGAGGGCAGCAGGAGAAGGAGGAAGATGCTGTGGAGACCAGAGTGATGAGCCTTGATGGAGCCACAGACACTGAAGTTAATTCCTACACTGGGGTGTGTGGTTCGCTCAATGCCTGGCACCGTTGCCAGGGGTTAATGTGCCCTTCAGGTGGCCACGTCTGACATGGCTCAGCCAGGGGCAAAGAGTAGCCACTGCTGTTCATGGGGTAGGGCTGCTGGAGACCCTCTGAGCCCTGCATGCCCCCCACACACACAGAGCTGAGAAGGGAGGGGAGGGACAGGACTCACCGCAGAGGAGGTACCAGACTGTTCTGGGGATCAGAGGTGCTGGGGTGGCTGTGGCCAGCCACGAGGCTGGTTTCCAGGAGTGAAACTCCTGTGGGCTGCAGGCTGAGGCCAGTTTCAGGGCTGGGAGGTGCTGGAGCTCATCCTGACTCGCCCCACACAAAGCCAGACAGTGATCCCACCTTGGTTCCCCTCAAACCACCTTTGGTCTGGGATATGTAGGATGTCCAACTCCCCCACTGGGTGCCGAAAAAAGAGATGAACCAGTGCTTCAAAGGCAGCCCAGAACTCCCTGGATTCTGCAGGTGATCCACTGCATGTGAGGATGCCCCTCTCCTGCCCCAGTGCTGGGACAGATTGCTCTGCCCAGTCCAGACAACCCAGCAAAAGCCATGCAGAGGGTCTCCAGGCACACTGAGCAGGTGGCATTGCCCATCCCCACAAGGAGGGGGGATCCTGTATAGCTCTCACATGGCACCTCCTGCCCAGGGCTGCCTGGGCTCTGCTTCCATTGGTACCGGCCCCGACACAGAGCGGAAGCACCAGCTGAGCTTCACCTGCCATAAGTGAACTCCTGAAAGCCCTGACAATTCCTGGGACCTCAGTGTCCCCGCCTGAGCTGGAGAGACAGCTCCTGCTCTGCCTTTGCTGTGGGGGGCAACAAGACAGGCTCTTTATGGCAGCCACAGTGTCCAAACAGAGCCAGGAAGGGCAGCTGCTGCCAAAAGGATCTGCTCCCTGTGCTCCTGGGTAGTTCCAGCACCATGGCCGCCTTCTCCCCTAAAAACAGGGAGCACTGCCTGCACACCCCAATGGCACAGCCACAGCTCCAGGGCTGGGAGCTTTGGCAGCAGGGTGTTGCAGTGGGGATACTGCAACACGCATATATCAAACCAGGAGTCCCGTGGAAAGGAAATATATATATACGGACAGACAGATTCTTGCTAGCTGTTTCAGAGATGTTTATTTCTCCAGCCGCATGGCCGGGGCTCTGCCCAGGAACTGTTCCAGTCACAGGACCAAGGGTCCTTCTGCCCGCGCAGGGAACACAAACCAACCCATGGGAACGAGGCTGAGCAGGGGCAGGGAAGCCCCGTGTCTGTGCCCTCAGGGCCCCTCTCCCAGGGCTACACGGCAGGGGAGGGACCCCAACAGCAGGGCTGGTCCCAAGCATGGGGAGCAGAACCATGGCTGAAGACAGTGTCGCCACAGGGTCACAGGGGCAGAGTTTGGCCAAGTGCTGTCTCATGGCCACTTGTGTGCTGCATCCAGCCCCTGAACAGCAAAATGCATTGAAAAGGGACTGGCTGGGGACAGGAAAACTGTCACAGGGATGCATCTGTCACACACCTGGAAAACACAAAGCCAAGTCCCTGCACCCACGTTGCTATAGCTGGAGAAAACAGAGAAAATTATCTATAAAGGCTTATCCATGTTTATCCCAAAGTCCCCATGTCTGCCTCTGCCTTCCCACAGATGGGCTGTTGACAACACAACAGCATTTAGGGATGCATTACAGACCTTCCTGGGAAAACAAACTTAAAAATCCTAATCTGAGCCTTGTACTCATCTGACCTACTCAGCACCACATGATCTGTGTAGCAAATCATCTGGATACTGAGTAATTACAGCCTGGTGCTAATAAATGAGCAACAAACTCATAATTATCTGCAGAAGTTTTGATGAATGATTTTTGGAAAACCCTCCACGAATCTCGCTAAGTTTGTAAGGACTCAAATCTGCCTGTGCCTGCGGGAATCAGTGGGAAGGACGATCACCAGCGTGGGGCTGTCGCTGATGTCCTGGCTGGGGGCGGTTCTGTGCCCCATGAGGCCCCTGGAAAGCTCCAGCTGTTGGTGGAGCAGGGCACAGAGCCTGTGCTCTGTGTGCAGGGAGAGCCAGAGTCCGCTCAGGGGCAGTGGCAGTCGGGCTGGCCTCGGGTGGCCTTGCACGGGTGATTGTGCGGGCAGCTGTCCCATCCAGGCAGAGTGGGCTGGGCAGGCACCGTGGCCCGGGTCAGTGGTGAGGGGCTGGCAGGGAGCTGCCCTGCAGTGCCCCACATCCGCCCTCGCCCTGCCTGGTGCCCAGCCTGGCTCCTGCCATGGGTCAAAGCCAGGAGAGCTGCCTCTCACCCGAAAAGTGCTTGGCATCACCCGATCCCAGCCAGAGATAACAGAAGCACTGGGTGGGAACCCAACCAAGGCTGGTTCTGGGGCAGGCAGCACCCAGGTCTGTGCAGCACTGCTCTGTCGGTGTCCAAGTGCATCCCTGCTGCCTCTGGGGGAGTCCTGCTTGGGCACATTCCACCAGTGACATGGAGGAGGTGAGGCCACCTTCGGCCTTTCCCTTGCAAATATCCACTGTGCAGAAAGGGGCTCTTCTGCTCATCCCTGCTGTGCTCAGCACTGGGTTGGGTTCCCTGTTCTGACAAGGTCCCACTAAGGTGACCCTTGGGCTCTGCAGCAACATCCCCCCAGGAAAGCAGCATCCCGTGTGCTGAGACAGCTCTCCTGCCCTCCTGAGCTGGTGGAAATACTTTTTTCAAACCTGTAAACCTTTGTGAGTGGCTCTGAAGTTGCAAGAACTCACCCAGTGCACTGCAGCACCTGTGAGGACTGACCCAGGTCAGGGCTGCCTGCTGGAGGGGGTGCCCGGCAGCGCAGTTCTGAACGCTCTGTCTGGTATGAAAATGAACTGAAATAGATTTTTTCCTCACTCTGTTGAGCCAGCAATGTGCTCCCCAAACACAACTCTCAGCTGGCTGATGGGTGTCTCAGAGGGCTCCTTCACTGACAGGATGAAACACCTGAAGCAGAAGGGCTCTCCAAAAGTCCTCATAGCCCTGATTTGTGATGATCTATCCTTGGCAGTGGAGGCAGAAGCCATTAGGATGGATGTGCCTGTGAAGGAGCACATTTCCCCGCTCCCTGAGAGCTGCAATTGCAATAATGAGCTGTGTGAGAGTGAGACCAACTTTTCCAGCAGCAGCAAAGCAGCTCCATGAACCCTGGGATGCTCTACAAACCCCAGCACGAAGGGACAGTGTTGGGAAGTCTACTTCCATCAAACAACCATCAGATCTCCTTAAAACCTTCTACTGACGTTCTCCTTGCATCGGTGAGCTGCTGGAAAGGTGAGAAACTTGCCTTACTTTAAGTAGATGGTGAGGTATGAAAATCCTCCCATTGCTCCAGGAACTGGAGCTTTAAAAATAAAAAAATTAATGTGAGTTCCCTGCTCTGCAGGAATTTGGCGCCGGCTGAAGACTGAGATCCTCGGATAGCTGCACAGTGGGTTGGTCTAGCAGGAGCCTCTCTGGAAAACAAGGAGATAAAGCACCTCCATAACAACACTTCAGAGCTCTCAGATGTGAAGTTTTTACCTTTTATCTCCATCCAAATTAAAAATATTTTTGTTTTGCCATGTCAGCTGAATGGACCATCCCCAGGGCGTGGGGGAGCCGGGATGACCGGGCAGCTCAGCACACAGGTCAGCTCGGCTCTGCGACCCATCGCACCGAGAATGGAGCGTGGGCTGGTGGGCGTTCAGAGCTGGCGGTGGAGATCTCACCGCAACCCTCAGTAAACGGTTTGAGTAACTAATCACCCTCCTAATGAGCTGAGGGAATTGTGTTTCCCCTCTGAACTGCTGGGTGAGACTCCCAGCTCTGCTCTTGTGCCAGATCTGCGTTAGGTGAAAGAAGCTTTTCCCACCCAGCGTCAGCTCCCCACGCAGGTTTTCATGGGCTGGGCTGGTGTCACCATGGCCTCTGCTGTGGGAAGCAGCTGAAGTTGAAGTCTCACTGCAGCTTTTCAGCTTCTCTATATAGTTTTAGCTCCCACATGGGATCTCCCTTCACTCCACCAGCCGCAGCAGCAATGGAGGGGGCAAGATAGTCAGTGTATGTGTGCACCTGTGCATGGCTTCATCCTCCACCTCCTCCTCTTCCTCCTCCAGACTTGAATTTTCCATCAAGCTTGAACATCACTTTAATATGGAGCCAGCACACACCACTCTGCTCTCGAGCCCCACGCCTGCCGAGGGAGGAGCGGAGCAGCAGGCAGTGCACCCTGTTGGACCTGCTGGGCCAGGTGCCTGTTCCACAGGGAATTCCTCTCCTGACACCGGGAGTCACACAGCTGGCAGGGGGAGGGGTGTGGATGGGAAGGGGCTGGAGCTCAGGGAGGCTTCACTTGAAGCTGGCATGCAGACTTGAGGGCTGACAACCTGTAATGAGGTGGCAACAACACTCATGGGTAGGGTCTTCTCGCTCCAGGCTCAGCCGTATCCATCCAAGCCACTGTCCTTGTCACCTCACGCAGCCTCGCCTGCTGTGCTCGCAGCTCTTTCAGCATCAGTTGCTCTCCCAGCCGCCTCTCATTGAACAGCAGCACATCACGTTATTTTTGAGATGAGCTTCTCTCGCTCTGATTTGCATTTTGTTCTATTCTGCATGGCCTGCCCCAGTCTCATCTGACTGGCTTGCCACAGCAGGACACAGTGGGGCAGCCTCCACTCTCCGGGCTGCCTAAAAGCTCTTGGCCTCTCTCCCTGCTGGAGACGGACCAACTCCCATCCCAGGGCTGTGTCCAGCTCTCTCCCTGGGTTTCAGCCGTAAGACAGACACAGTGCCTATTCCTATGGTTAGCTGCCTCCCAGGAGACCTGCCTGCTCCCACCACCCAGATAAACATCTGGGCTTCGCCCTCTGCAGTCTTGCTCATCCCCACACCTGTGCCTTGGCAGCCGCTCTGCCTGTGCCACCTCTGGGGAGAGACTGTGGGCAGCCAGCCCACGGTGATGTCCGAGTCCACGCAGCCTCTAATTTCACAACCTGATTCAGTAAACGCCCTCAACGTGCTTTTTGCTCCCTGCTCTGCCTCAATAACAAAGACAGTGCTGTTTAGGAACACGGGTTATTTACTGAGGGTGGGCAGTGGGCTCAGGACAGCCTCACGTGCCCCACACATAGGGACGGGCACCTGCTCAGACAGAACAGGGATCCTGCCCTGGCAAACATCAGTCCTGTCTCCCCAGTTCCCTGCCCAGCACTTGCTCCTACCCAGAGGTGCTACTGTGAACCCCAAGGGAGGATCTTCTGTCATTTGTCTCTCCTTAAATTCCCTCAAGCTCAGCATTCATTTTTTCTCTCACCTTCCAGCCGATGAGGTGTGAACAGGGAGGAGGAATCACTTGCTGGGTGCTGCAGGCAAGGGGGTGGGGGAATATATAAGCTGGGAGAGCACATCTTTCCTTTTCAGAAAGTCTTTGATGTCCTTTGAGTGCAGATGATAACTGTTGAGGAAATTTTGAGTCCTCTGGAGTGAGCATATTGCTTTTTTCTGGTTGTAAGCCTGACCTAGGTCTTACTAAGTGCATATTTGCTTTGTTTAATTGCTAAGGTAGCCTAATGCTGGGGTGGAAAAGCTGTAGCAGTGCAATACCTGTTACCTGTAAATGTGTGAGGCTCAAAGAAAGTGGGAGACTCACGTGAACACGGAAGGGCTGCCCTGGGTGTATGTGAGCCGGGAGCTGGGAAGGGGGAATGCTCCTTGCAGCATGGTGAGTCAGTGCAGCTCTGGTGATGCCAGGAGCTGGCTGGGGTTGAAGAAGGTTGGCTTGGCTGCTGAGAGCTGGTTTCTCTTTTGCACAGCACAGGGGGTACCTGAAGCACTCCCTAAGCCAGCGTGGTCACTGTGGGAGCCCTGTGACAGCAGCCTGAGCCATCTTTGGCTGGGAGCTGGTGAATGCAGGTGTGATGTAACCTCTCTTTCCCTTTGTGCTATCACAGGGATGTGTGACTACAAGGGGACATTCTCAAATGCAGCTTTGGAAGTATGTCAGGGGAAGGAGAAATAGTCAAAAAAACGCTTTAGAAATCTCTGTGCCTCGAGAGCCAATGTTCTCCTTGGATGCTCCATTGAGCAGGTCCAGCAGCCTGAAATCAAGTTCACAGGGAACACTCCAGCAGCGCTGTCCTGCTCCTTGCAGTGCATGTCCCACTGAGGGTAGTGCTGCCTTCTGCAGTGTATGACCTTGGGAGTAACTTCTGTACTTCCTTCTCATTTTATTTCCTACTGAATTGATTGTTTAGGGGTCAAAATCGTGTCCTTGGGTGCAAGACTGGATGGGCTTGGGCCCCTTTCCCATCCAGGGGCTGGTACAGGTGCAGCTTAGGCCACCAGAGCTGGGGATGTTGTGGGGAATGCAGAATTACAGATGTGTGCTTCCTCTGGAGCCCAAAGCTGACCCCTGGGCTCCACAAGCATAATGAATATTTTTTTAACATGAATATGTGAGAGCAGGGACCCACAGCCCAAGGATGCCAGGGAAAAGTACAGGCAGCATGTCTGTCTGTCTCTGCATGCCTGACCTGAGGGACTCAGGATCCTTTTCCTTGGCACAACAGGACTTTGTGAGCAAATCTGCTGCTGAGCTCTGGCATGGGGAGTGCAAACAGCATTGGCAGTACAGAGATGTGCAGGAGATGGCTGGAAACCAGGCTGGATAGTTCTCGCCTGTCAAACCCTGCCTCCTTTCCCTCTTGAGGGTCCTGGGGAGGAGAGGCAGAGCAGGGTATTGCTCACAAACAGGGTGACACAAAATCCTGTGACCATTCTGAAAGAGCCGGGCTGGATTGGGAGAGCATCTGGGGTTGTTTGAGTGCAGAAAAGGGATGCACTTGGGAGAACAGACTTTCCTCTTCAGAAATCAGCCCTCAGAGCCCGTGGGACAGCTCGCCTGGCTGCTGGGGCTTCGGCAGGTCTGTCAGACCACGGGGCCTTAACAAAGGGCAGGACACTGCCACTGAGTCCTTGTGTGAGGATGTGAGGATGAGGCATTGCTCTTATCCAGCACAATAAATTCTGGGGCAGATGAGGACTCCACCTCCCTTGCCATGGGAGAGAGCTGGAGCTGGGATCAGGCTCTGAAATTCCAGGCCTCAACATGAGGTGGTGCACAGCATCCGCTTCTATCCCTGCTCTGCCGCTCCCTTTGCAGCAGGAGGGAGAGAGAGCAGAATGCCTTTGGGGAAGAACTGGGGATAAAGGAGGTGCTAATGAGAGCTGGAAGAATGAAATCATCAAAATGTAGGAAAGAATCGAGAAGAAATTCTTCTGGGGGAATTCATCCATTCCTGCTCATCTCCACACTGCCTGCCTGCTCTTCAGAAGGAGTGGGAAGAGGGATGCAGAACTTAAAAGGTTGTTTTTCCTCTGTGCTTTCCACTGGAAGAACAAATTTGCGAGGGGGAATCCTGCTTTATAACCTCGTGTTATTCATTCAGCCGGCATCCCAGGCACGCGGCACAACTTGAGTGTTTCCATTCCTGTCTGTGCAATGTGGATGTGAGCGCAGACCAACCTTGGGCAGGAAAAGCGTAGTTCCCTGAGTCCAAGCAACACGCTCACAGCCGTGTGATGCAGAAACCGAGATGGTCCCTATTCAAAACACACAGGTCCTAGAAGGGCTGCTGAGCACTTGCCACTCCAACACCAACACGCCTTTGTGGGCAGATGAAGACGATCTTCCCACCCTGGACTGCTCAACACATCAGCGTGAGGAGCTCTATCCTCCCGCTGTCCTGCAGCTCATTAAAGTGCCATTTGAACCCTACCCCTTCTGTGTTTTGAGGACATGCACAGGCACACCACCACAGTAATTGTAAATATTTGCCCAAGGCCACCTCTGACACCTCTGCCGATTAATGCAGGATCCCAGCTAATCCGGCACCCATCAGGCCTTGAGGAAGGCTGGCATCTGCAATGTTCCATGAGGAAAACTGTTTGAGGGACTTAAATATGCTGTGTCTCTGAGCTATGGTCCGGTGGGTGCCAGCCCACCCTGGGCCTTGGCACAGGGTCTGTTTGGCAGCTGGAGCCACAGCTGTGCACATCCACCACAGCCCCTTGGCTTGGGAGCGCCAGCAACAGCCGAACCCTGGAGGGCAGAGGAGGCACCGGGGCTGATCTCCACTGTGTCATCCCAGCAGCTGCTCCAGCCCCACGAGCTGATTCCCAGAGTGCAGAGGAGACACTGAGTTATCTCTGCTGTGTCACCCCAACAGCTGCTCCAGTCCCTGTGCTCCCTGGGCCTGCTCACTCACTGGGGCCAGCATTGGAGCTGGGAGCTGGAGGGACGCGGTCACACTATGGAGCTGCCACCACTGCGCAGTGCCACCATCTGGGCTGTGTCCCTGGCTGCTGTGGGAGCAAGGCTGAGGCTCTCAGAGGTCAGGGCTGAGCTGCCACTGGTATCTGTGGCCCAGCACCGTGGCGAGTGCTGGGCAGTCAGGTTGTCACCCAGAGCCCGTTGGTGGTGGGACTTTGCTGTGACCTCCAGCCATCTGCCATTGTCAGTGGTCTCAGTTCCCTGCAGCCTGATGTGCCATGTCTGGGGGCTGCATATCTCTGCTGTTGCCCAGCCAAGTGCTCCGGCTCTGCTCAGAGCCTGAACCCACACCTGGCTACCTGCTGGCTACTGAATTTGGAAAAGTGGCTT